>NW_021604644.1:2722377-2816051 GCF_004785775.1 Grammomys surdaster
AGGAAGGAAGGAAGGAAGGAAGGAAGGAAGGAAGGGAGAAAAAGGAAACAAAAAAGACAAACAAACAAAAAAAACAAACCAACCAAACAACGAAAATGTCCCACAGACTTGTGTACAGGCCACTCTGATGGTAAGCGAGGGTGAGCTTCTCTCAGATGAGGCTATTCTTTCCAAATAACTCGAATATCTTGTGCGGGCCTGACAGGAAACTAACCAGGCTAAGGCAGGTCAGGGCTTTGGGAATGAGCAAGTGGAAGGCAGTCTTGTGGAGTGGGGGAAGGGCCCTGTGAGAAGCTTGAGCTCACCGAGGCAGATCTCCCCTGGTAACAGTGTGAATGTCTGCAGCATGCTGGGAAGGGGTGAGGCCTTTGCCAAGGTCTGCGCCATCGTCACCCACAGGTGCTGAGGGAGGCCTTACGGGCAGGATTCAGAGCAGATGGAGGTCCCCGAGGAGGTGTTTCCTAAGGTGTCCTCTGGCTGGAACAACCTCCTCCCTTTGCTCTTTCCCAGGCCTGAACCTCTCTGCAGGCTTAGCTGGGCTTTGTGTGATAGGTTTTACTATTTTGAATACTTTATTAGCATTTATTACTTATACATAAAAATGTGTCTCATTGTGACATTTTTACACATTCACATAACGTATTTTGGGCATATTCTCCTGCATTACCCTCTCTTACCTTTTAAGATTTATTTTTTTATGTAATATGATGCTTTGCCTGAATGCATGACTGTGCATCACATGTGCAGTACCTGTGAAGGTCAAAAGAGGGCCTGAGACCTTCTGAAACAGACCATTGTGAGCCAACTTATGGGTGCTGGGAATCGAACCCGGGTCCCCAGTACTGTTAAAGGATGAGCCATCTCTGCAGTCGCCCATTACTCTATCTTATCCCCCTCCCATTCCCAGTGATTCTCTTCCTCTGCCTAACTAGTTCTCCCTGCTGCTTTCATATCTGTGAGTGTGTGTGTGTAAATGTGTGAGTATGTGTATGAGTGTGTGTGAGTGTGTGAATGTGTGTGTGAATGTGTAAGTTTGTCAGCGTGTATGTCAGTGTGTGTGTGTGTGTGTGTGTGTGTGAATGTGTATGTACCAGTGTGTGTCAGTCTGTGTGTATGAATGTGTATATGAGTGTGTGTGTAAATGTGTATGTATGTGTGTCAGTGTGTATCTGAGTGTATGTGTGGTGTGTGTGTGAATGTGTATGTGTGTCAGTCTGTGAGCATATGCATGTGTGTATGAATGTATGTGAACATGTGAGTATGTATATATGTGTCAGTCTGTGTGCATGTGTGTATGAATGTGTAGTGAGTGTGTGAGTGTGTGTATGAGTGTGTGTGTGTGAATGTGTGAGTATGTGTGTGAGTGTGAGGAGTTAGTTAGAGCTCCTTACAGGAGCATGGGTAGAAGTTATTTAGAGGACTATAGGCATTTGCCATTGGCTGTGCCACTGATGAAACCATCTCACTGTCCCCAACAACCATGCCTGGGAGGAAGGGGCTTACAAAGCCCCCTTCGAAAGTGGTCACGGTGCTGCTGAGAGCTCCAGCTAGGGTTGCTTGCATTCTTTTTAAAAACCATGCATGTAGGGCTGGTGAGATGGCTCCTCAGTTAAGAGCACCGACTGCTCTTCAGGAGGTCATGGGTTCAAATCCCAGTAACCACATGGTGGCTCACAACCATGCATAATGAGATCTGATGCCCTCGTATGAGTGTCTGAAGACAGCTACAGTGTACTTTGGGCCTGAGCAGGGCTGGGAGCAAGCAGGGGCAGAGCAAGAGGGAGAAGGGAAGGGGGAAAAAATCATGCATGTATCTGTGTGTCTGTGTGCACACGAGTCTGAGGAGGGAAACGGGCTGTGTGCTTTTCTGGAGCTGGAGTTAGAGGTGGTTTTGAACCACCTGATATGGGTGCTGGGAACTGAGCTCAGATCCTCTGCAAGAACAAGAAACACTTTTAACAGACATCTCTACACACACACACACACACACACACACACACACACACACGGCTTCCTGCTGTGTACCTTCCTCCAGGCTCAGCCCTACTTTCAGGGAAGACTGCCTCCTATCCTCCAGTGCTGAGCTGAGGCTCACTCGGCTGCCATCAGTGAGTGGCTGTATGCCCCCCCTACTGCACGCCCCCTCGGGCCCCATACCCCAGAATTTGTATTTTCTAAATTTGCATGTGACTCTTGGGAGCTATGTGCAAGGCTCCAGTGTTGTTTGTCTTTGGTGTCTGTCTGTGCTGTCCACATGGGCTCCAGACCCTCACACCTTGAAATCCCAATTCCTTACAGACATAAACTGCCAGCTCTCAAGCTCCTCCTGCACCAAGCCAGGCACCTTGTTGAAAACCAGCCCCTCGCCAGAGAGAGCTCTCTTCTTGAAATGTGAGACTGGGGAGTGGGAGAGGGAGGTTGGGTGGGAGCAAAGGTGGATGAAGGGCAGGAAATGAGCCCCCCAACTTCCTGTTAAGAGATTGTTTCCAAATAAGGTTTAAACATTTTTGCTGGGTATGTAGTTCCACAGAGCTTTTAGCCCTAGTGCTTAGAGGCTCAGGCAGGGAGATCTCAAGTTCTAGTCTACCTTTGGCTATATGGTAGGACCTTGTCTCAAAACCAAACCAAAACAACATAATAATAATTTTTTTAAAAAACCTTCTATTAGGCTTTTAAAAACATACACATTCACACAAAAAAAAATTCATAATTGTTCTCCCATAGAAAGCTACTATTATTTGCCTTTGTTTTGTTTTTGAGACAGAGCCTCCGATAGCCCAGGCTAGTCTCAGATTTATTATATAGCCAAGGCTAGATTTGAACTCCTGATCCTCCTGCCTCTCTCTCTCTCCCTGGTGCAGGGAGTTCTACCATGCCCAGCTTATCTTTACATACAACATGGTATCATTCTATACACACTGTTTTATATTTCTGTTTTCATTTCCTAGGAAATCTTGAACCATCTCTATTTGTTTCCCTAAAAATTTACAGATGGAGAGGGTTGGGGCATCTCAGTGATAGAATGCTTGCCTGGTGTGTGTGAGGCATGTCTGGGTTTGACTCCTAGTGTCACAAGCAAGAGAGGGAGAGCGAGGGGGAGAGAAGGAGAAAGGGAAAGGAAAGGAGAGATAAAGAGAGGAAGACAAGGAAAATTACATATTTAGTGCATGCATTGTGACGATCAGAAATTAAAAACCAAAAGAAAACAGCTATTTAACCAAAGTTAACTGCAGCCAGTGTTTCCACAGATTGCTCTTTCAGACATTTAAAAATAGGTGTCACCAGACAGTGGTGGCATACACCTTTAATCCCAGCATTCAGGAGGCAGAGAGGCAGGCTCTTAGAGTTCTAAACCAGATTGGTCTACAAAGCAAGTTCCAGGTGACAGGGCTCTGTCACATGGAGAAACTCTGTCTCAAAAAAACAAAAAAACAAACAAAAAAAAAACCAAAAAAATTTTTAGTGGTTGGTGATGGCACACACCTTTCCAGTTCTCAGGAGGCTGATCTCTAAATACAAGGCCAGCTTCATCTACACAATGGGATTTTGGACAGGCAGGGCTACACAGAAGAACTCCATCTCTAAAAACAAAAATGAAAACCAAATTAAACTTAAAAAAAAAAAAACTATCATGGTATCTTAAAGTAGCACCAAGTTCTAATCTTTTGTAACTTTATGTAATAGTATAATGACAATGCTCCATTTCAATAATGCTATTTTAAAGGCCACCGGGTAGTTTATCACGGAAACATTTATTCTCAAGACACACAGCTTTTACAAGTTACCTCCAATGCTCACAACAACCTATTAAAAGTTGCTGGATTTTTGGTTTTTTTGTACTCTTCTTGTTGTTTTAAGTCAGGGATTTCCTCTGTAGCCCAAATGAGTTTCAAACTTATATCAGCGGGGCCCAGCTCTAAATCACCAATACTGTCCCATTTGTTAAATTAGTGACTGAGTGGATAAATATGCCTTATTTGCTGCATATCCTCAGGAGTAATTTCTCAAAAACGGTATCATTAATCACACATTTTTAAAAGAAACGTTTGAAAAATAAAATGCATTTGAAGAGAAGCACACCGAACAAAGGGGAAGTAAACGTTCCTTCACCTCCTTCAGACCAAGAAACTGAAAGTTCTAGAAGCCTTCTTCGTGTTCCCACACTTACTTAGCCGAAAAGGATGGCAACTGTTTTCATTTCTAACTCTTTAGCTTACAAAACCCTCTAGCCTCAGAGATTGGAGACGGTGGTTTAAGAGCATTTGTTGCTCTGGTACACAACGCCCACGCGGAGACTCACAACCCGCTGTAACTCCAGTTGCAGGGAACCTGGCGCCCTCTTCTGGCCAATGCTGACACTGCACATTACACTGGGACGCAGATAAAGAACTACTCACGCCCATAAAATAAACACACACACAAACTCGTATCACCACTGAAGTATGTTTGATATGATACGAGCGTGTTTCATGAGTATGCCATTAACTTTTAAAAAGTAGGTTGCCTAAGAGCATGCATGGCTTGGTACCAATATTAGGATCAAGTATAAGCCCCAAAATTAAGGGATAAAAACGTCAGAGGACATGCAACCGAGTCCTAACAGTTTAAGATTTTCTATCTTTCTGTTTTTGAGACTGGGTCTCTTAATATACCCCTGCCTGCCCTGCAGCATGCTACTATGTAGACCTCACTATGTTGGCCTCCAACTCACAGAACCTCTGCCTCTTGCCTCCTTACTGGTGGGATTAAAGGTGTGCTCTACCTTCCTCGGCAATAACATTGCTTTTCTTTCTTTTTTTAATAAATTAATTTTTAATTAACTTCCACGATCCAAACTCAAGCCGCCTAGAGCGTGTAATAAACGTCAGTTTCCCGGGTCTCACCCTACCCAGCAGCTTTTTGATTCCTACCCAGCTTTTTGGCTCGGGCGGGTACCGGCGCATGGAAAGTGAGCAGGTTCCGCTTCAGCCCCGCCCATAAGACTGTCTTTCCCCGCCCCTCTGCCCAGACGCACGCTCAGTCCGAGGCCCCATGTGGCTCCGCCCAGGTTTTCTGACCGCTGTCCTCCCCGCCCCCTCTTGCAGACGCGCGCACGCCTACGCTGGACCCCGACACGATGCACGCGCGCCTGCGCCTGTCGACGGACGGGCTGACCGTCCGCTGCTCGCTGCTGGGCCGCCTGGGGCCGCGTCCTGCGCCGCGGTTCGACGCGCTGCGTCAGGTGCTGGGCCGTGACGGCTTCGCAGCCGGACGCCACTACTGGGAGGTGGACGTGCAGGAGGCAGGCGTGGGCTGGTGGGTGGGCGCGGCCTACCCGTCGCTGCGGCGCCGCGGAGCCTCCGCCGCCGCCCGGCTGGGCTGCAACCGCGAGTCGTGGTGCGTGAAGCGTTACGACCTGGAGTACTGGGCCTTCCATGACTGCCAGCGAAGCCGCCTGCGGCTCCACCGCGACCCCCACCGGCTCGGCGTCTTCCTGGACTACGAGGCCGGCGTTCTGGCCTTCTACGACGTGTCGGGTGGCATGAGCCACTTGCATACCTTCCACGCCGCCTTCCAGGAGCCGCTCTACCCGGCCCTGCGCCTCTGGGAGGGGGCCATCAGCATCCCCCGGTTGCCCTAGGCGAGAGCGTGCTTCCTTTCCTAGGCTAGTCTCCAGCTGTCCCCTGTGCCCCCCTGCCCCACAACGATGCCTTTATAGTGCATGTTCCTGAAAGGGACACCCCGCTGCATGTGTCTGGGAGAGCGTCGTGCAGCGCCTAGAACCTGACACACAGTAGGCACACAGTAAGTATCAGTGAATGTCTCCCTGCAGGAGCAAGCAGTTCCTCAACAGTTCCCATTTGAGCCATCTGCTCTCCAGCCACTTCAGCTTGTCCGGGTCACCTCGATCCAGAGCACCTGAGAGGGTTCTTTTCTGGGTCTGCATCCTCTCCCTTCTAAATCTGGTACACTAAAACCAATGTGAGCATCCTGAAACTTAGCTTGGCCTCTTGTGATTAGAGGGGGACTCTCAGCTACAAAAAAAACAACACAGAAAGCCCTTCTCCTTGTCTTTTTTCAGCACTTTTCCCATGTCAGTCTTTTCAGACATGCTCCGGTCAGAAGCTAGTTCACAGTTGCACCTTTGAACCATTGTGCTTCCTACCATAAATAGGAAAACCGGCTCTCTGCCTATCTCTCTTCTCAGGCTTATCTGCCCCAAGAACTTCCCTCCTATCCCCCAAAAAACCAACTGATCAGACCTGCAAATCCTCTACCCCATCCCCTCAAAAAGACAATTAGGCCTGTAAATCTAGGACTCATCATTCCAGTTGCTTTCTGAGGACATCTGTGTCCTGCCCTCCCAGCACTGATTGGATGATCAGTAGACTGCTACTCACAGGAGAGAAAACTACTGAGAATGTTCAAAGAGTGATCTGACACGACATACCTACCTAACGGGAGATGCTACAGATGCTACATCTCCTTCATTCACAAGACCAGAGCTTTTCCCACACGCACCACTGCAGGGGGGGCCAGGCCAGGCATCTCTTAGCAGGCGTTGTTACATGTCATACAGTACACTTGATCCTTACATCCCTCAAAGGTGGGAAGCGATCCTCTTGTACACAAGGTAGAATTGGTACACGTGAGTCAGATGACTGTCCAGAATAGAATCAGTGTTGTGGTCAGGATCTATGGTGCCCACCAGGCTGTGTTGTGGATGTGGCAGCTCTTCTCCCTCTCAGTATTATGGGCCTCAGTTTCCCCCTGGGTCGAGCCTGCTTCTAGATTACCTTCATTGGTCCCTGAAATAGAGGTTTCATACCCTTTAGGATGGGGGATGAAATTGTTTGAGAGGATCTGATTTGGGTATAAAACAGAAAGACTGGTTCTGAATCAGGGTTTGTGCTGGCTGGAAGGCTTGGCTTCCTGTCACCTGTGTGGCCTCAGGCAAGATTCTTTCTACTTGAGGTCCTCATCTGTAAAATGTGGGTCGGTGCCTAGAGGTTCAAACAAGCCAAATTCCTTAAAAATTATAATGTATCAAGGCCAAGGTTTGTTAGCACCTACAATAGATTTTCCCTACCTTGTCACACTGCTGGACCACAGATACCCAGCAGCTAGGTGGCAGCTAAGGGAGCTAGCTGCCTTGATATTCTCCGGGCAGTCTCCTTGGCATCCATGTTTTCAAGGTACAAACCATGTGTATTAATGCTCTTGGTTTTGTAGAACTTGCCTCAAAGGTACACAAATTATTTTCCCCTGTGGTGCTTAGTCTAGAACCAGTGGCCTCACACATGCTGAGTAAGGGCTCCATTGAGCTATACTCCAGCCTCAGCAGGCGTTTTTAAGAAAAAGGCTTAGTCAAGGCCAAGGAAGTGGAGGACAAACACCTACCTCGTGACAACAGTTTTCTAATACATGCTTTGTCTAATAAAATAGGAATACTGTCCCTTGTAACTGTGTTCTTCATTGAAAATCAAGTGGATAGCATTTGGGGTTGGATAAAATCTTGCTCACCTGCCATCCCCTTCATAACTTTTTTGAAACAGTCAGCTGGTTCTAAAGTGAACACCTCCAGCTTTGGGGGATGGGGAGCTCACCACTCATGAAGAGAACCACGGTCTTCTGAACATTGATTTTGCGGGGCAGGGGGACCATGAATATCATGGTATACACATGAGGACATTAGAGGATAACTGGTGGAAGTCAGTTTTGTCCTTCTACCATATGAGATCTGAGGACTGAACTTGGGTTGTCAGGATGGTGACAACCATCTACCTACAGAGCCATCTCAGTGGCCTCTAAATTCTTCTGTGGAAGCAAACCCAACTCCCAGTTGTTTCCAGACACACACATACACACACAAAGTGAAGCATGTCTGTATTCACCCTTCAGCACCATGGAAGCCTCCTATAGTCTCTAGCTTCTAGAGAATTCAGGGGCACCCTTTTACCTACAGTGGCATCTCTTCTGCCCATAATACCACTTTGTCAGAGACACTAGCCAGTGGTAACCCCATATAGGTGATGCTAGTAATAGAAGCATTCAGTGTTCTGAGGGACAGCTTGTTCCAGAAAGCACAGTTTATGATAGGAAGTGACTTCCTGGGCAGGGCCCAGGACAGATTCTGTATGTTCTGATAAAAAATCTTCTGGGGGAAGCAGAGTGGGGAGGCTGGAGATGGCTTAGCAGGTCAAGATGCTTGCCACCATGCCTGAGATCAATCCCCAGGGCCCATGTAGTGGAAGGCTAGAACCAACTCCTAAATACCTCTCAAAAGAGTGCACACTCACCCGTACATACACAAAAAAGGGAGAGCCTGGAAAGATGTCTCCATGGTATTGGCAAGTTCAGTTTCCAGCAACCACATGGTGGCTCACAACTGTTCACTCCAGTTCCACGAGATTGAACACTTTATTGTCTGGCTTCTGTAGGAACCAGAAATATATGTGGTGCAGACATGTAGGCAAGATAACCATACACAAAAATGTGAAGAAAAAACTGTCCAGGCAGTGGTGGTGTACGCCTTTAATCCCAGCACTTGGCAGGCAGAGGCAGGCAGATTTCTGACATTCGAGGCCAGCCTGAACTACAGAGTGAGGACAGCCAGGGCAACACAGAGAAACCCTGTCTCGAAAAAAAAAGAAAAAACGGAATCCTTGGTTCACTCCCTAAGGAACTTGGAAGGCTCTGAGCCCTGCCCACGTGCTACTCCTACCAAACCATCACTTCTCAGCTTCGGAACATTTCCCAAGCCTGCACACAGTCCATCCCTCAGCTATTGCCCAATCTACAAGGCTAAACTAGCTGAAACTTGCAGGAGTCTTTTCCAGATCAGTGCCTCCCACCCTGTTAGCAGTAAAGGTCAGCTCCGTGAGTCCTGTCTGTAGAGATGTCACATGCCACGGCATAGCCCATCTACAAGTGCTTAGGCATGTCTTCCAAACCTGAGTTTTCCTACTGTGAGTGAGCTGGGAATGTGCCTGGATACCAGTCCAGCTACAGACAAGAACACCCATCACTCACACTTCCCCAGAAGTTATTCTAGGTTCCAAAAGTGGGAAGTCCTAATTCACAAATGAACCGCTAGAGCAAACTATACACTGAAGAGAGACCTGAATGTATGCTTCAAATAGGAGTGATACAGCAAATACAGTTAGACTGGCCTGGAGAAGTGACACTTCAGTGTGGTTAAGGGTTCAAATTGCTCTTACAGAGGACCCAAGTTTGGGACCCAGCACCCATATCAGGCATCTCACAACTGCTTATAACTCCAGCTCCAGGGGATCTGACACCCGTGCCCTCTGTGGACACACACATAAACCTTAAAAAAAAATAAAGGCTGGGCTGGAGAAATGGCTCAGTGGTTAAGAGCACTGACTGCACTTCCAGAGGTCCTGAGTTCAAATCCCAGCAACCACATGGTGGCTCACAACCATCTGTAATGAGATCTGATGCCCTCTTCTGGTGTGTCTGAAGACAGCTACAGTGTATTCATAAATAATAAATAAATAAATCTTAAAAAAAAAAATAATAAAGGCCTAATATGAACACAAAGATTAAGAACTTGAAAATGGGGGCTAGAGAGATGGCTCAGAGATTAAAAGCTACCCTTTGAGAGGACCCGAGTTCAATTCCCAGTGCGTACCCATGGCAGCTCACAACTCTAACTCCAGTTCTAGGGGATCCAGGACCCTCAGAGACATCTATATAAACAAAATACCAATGCACATACAATTTATGTGTGTGTGTGTGCTGGGCAGAAGTGGCATATGCCTTTAATCCTAGCATTCAGGAGGCAGAGGCAGAGGCAGGAAGAGCTCCGAATTCAAGACCAGCCTGGTCTACAGAGTGAGTTCTAGGACAGCCAGGGCTACACAGAAAAACTGTCTCAGAAAGAAAGAAAGAAAGAAAGAAAGAAAGAAAGAAAGAAAGAAAGAACCCTGCAATGAAGGGCTGAAGAGATGTCTCGGTGGTTAAGAGCATTTTCTGCTTACAGAAAACTTGGGTTCCTAAGGGCTCATAACTGTAATTCTAGTAGGGATCTGAGGCTCTCCTTTGACCTCCATTGGTACTGTGCATATATACATACACATGTAAAATAAAAACAAATCTTTAAAAAAAGAGGAAAGGGGCTGAGATGGCTCAGGGGTTTTGCATGGACTGCTCTTCCAGAGGTCCTGAGTTCCATTCCCAGCAACTACATGGTGGCTGACAACCATCTATGATGGAATCTGATGTCCTCTTCTGGTGTGTCTGAAGACAGCGACAGTGGACTCACATAATTCTTTAAAAGGAGGAGGGAGGCTTGAAAAGAGGGGAGGGCTCAAGGTGGATCACAGCACCCAAGTAAAAAGCCAGGCTTGGCAGTGCACTGTGGGCAAACAGGCCTTCTGGAGCCCACCAGATGCCAGCATATCTAATGCTGTCTCAGATAAAACAGGGTACCTGACTTCTGCACATACAAACACACAAAACTGGGAGGTGCAGGAATCAGTGGACCATTGAGACAGTCAGCTGGTAAAGGAGACTGCTACCAAGCCTGAGGACCTGAGTTTGATCCTTGGAACCAACATGGTGGAGGGAGAGAACTGACCCCCGAAAGTTGTCCTCTGTAATTCGTGCACATAGACACACACATAAAAAGTGAATATAGGCCAATCATGGTAGCACACAGCTTTAATCTCAGCCCTCAGGTGGCACAGGCAAGTAGATCTCAGTGTCTGAGTCCAGTCTGGTCTACGGGGTGAGTTCCAAGCCAGCCAGGATAGAGTAAGATCTTATCTTTTTTTTTTTAAAAAAAAAAAAAAAGGTAAAAGTTTTTTAAATAAGATGAAGACAAGGAGATACTTAAAAAGAACAAGATGAGCCAGGCAGTGGTGGCACATGCCTTTAATCCCAGCACTTGGGAGGCAGAGGCAGGCGGATTTCTGAGTTCGAGGCCAGCCTGGTCTACAGAGTGAGTTCCAGGACAGCCAGGGCTACACAGAGAAACCCTGTCTCGAAAAATGAAAAAAGAAAAAAAAAAGATTAATCTCAGGATTGATTCCAAAGAACAAAGTGAAATGTGACAGTGAACCTCTGTAGAGTTTATGCACTTAAAGAAGTCAAACAATAGGACCTTTGTCTGGGTTTGCAATCTGTCGTATGTAACAAGACACAGGTGTTTACGTCAGGGTTGATTTCTGTACCTCCCTCCAGGGTTAAGATGTGCACACTCCCTGCTCCACCCTGCCACTCTCCTCCAGACCACTCCTCCCCTTCACGTCCCCCTCTAACAGCGGGACCAAATGTACCGTGGGTTAGTGAGCATCTGCTGCCTGAGGACAGGCCTTCGAGAAAGGGACTGGCTGGCTAAGAACCATGTCCCTAGGCCTCTGGTGGTGACAATTTGCTAAAGGGAGGACCAAGTGCCCTGTCCCTGCCTTTGCTCAGACAGGAGAGCTTGTCTCTGCCCACAGGTCCTCAGGCAGAGGTTAATGCCCACCGTTCAGTGCTCTATGCGGAACTGAGAGCTCAGGTCCCACGAGTGGCTTTGGAGAGAGGGAACACGAAGGCTCAAGATGCCAAGAGAGCCACACAGAAACCCTAAAGGAGCAGCACTTGCTCTGGGCTGCCTTCTCTGGCTGGACACTTCGAAGCAGAATAGAAAGGGGCTCCTTCTTTCCAATGGGCTAGACCCAGGTGGCCACTCTGACAGGGTGGCCTGGAGACCGACGCTCCTGCCCCTCTGCACCCGACACACTGGACAGCAGTAGCAGGATGGCTGAGAAGCCGAAGTGGCACTTTATTCTAAGCCTTGATTTTCTTGCTGTGACTTTCCACAGATTCCTCCATCACCGTGTCATCTTCTTCAACAGTGACCAGCACCTTTTTGCCCACTAAATTAAAGATGTCTTCAGGAGGATAGCCTTTGGGCTCTCCCACCTTCACAGTGAGCATGTCCAGGGTTAGGATGGTGCCTGCTGGGATTTTTACCTTGGCTACCACGGACTTGCCGAGCTGTAGAGGAAGGAAACTCTGTTAGATCCTAGCTGTAATACCTGTACACCTGCTGTCCCTGTAATGGGACCTCAGAGCAGGTCCCATTTACTCTCACCACAGTACCCAGAACAACTCCTCACAGAAAAAAGACACAGCCAGTGTCAGGGGACATCACAGACTAAGAGGAGAGGCCTTTCCAGTAATCCAGCACAATGGAAAAGGCTCAGGCCCTGTAGTCAGATGGATCCAGGCTCAGTACCTGTTGGCCTGGGATTGTATGCTTTGGTTTCCCTGTTAAAGGGTGCTGGCACCTTGTCAGACTATTAGCAGAATGTGGTAAGAGTGCTCACAACATACGACAACTGTGATTACTCTTGTCACTATCTAGTCAACATCTTATGGGAAACTTAGGTCAAAAGAAGGCAAGAAGCTTGGTCAAGCTGCTGATAACTGAGATGAGAACCTAAGAGGAAAGCCCTGGCCCTGCTCCAGGGTGGACACAACCCTCCTGCCGCTGTGTTCTATAAAACAACTCATGAGCAGTGAGGGGGACTGACATGCAAATGACATGCAAAAGGGTGCTCAGGAAGAGAACAGACAGGACAGGCAGGCGTGGAGACCAGGAGCTGTCTAAAGCTCACGACCAGCATCTCTGCCTCCCCGTAAATACTCTGCAGCAGGCAGTATCTGCTGTCCTCTGCAGCTTACACACAAGAGCCTTGACTTCTAATTCTACTCGAACTTAGCACCAGGAAAGGCTTGTGGCCCTTCCTATGCTTCACCCTCTGCTTTGAACACCACACTTCACAACCAACTCCTGGAACTCTCACGCACACAACTCTCTCCACTTCACTTGCGAGGCTGTTAAGATTCTTTTACTGATAACCTCCCAGTGTGCGCCTGTAACTTAGGGAGGTAGCAGGTAGTCTCCCCTGGAATAAGAGATGACAGTGTTCTCATGTATACCTAGTCTGGCCTCTGCCCGACCCATACAACTGCAGGTGAGGAGTCTTGCACTCCAGTGGTCCTGCAACTCCTGGCTCTAAACTTAGACGGGCAGAAAGGTCCAGGCCACAGCTTCCAAGAAGCCAGGAGGCATGCCTCAGCCTTGCCACCCCTGAGCAGCAGCCCTGCGATGCTGGGATGATGGCCGTGGCCTACCCTGTGCCTCTTTGTACTTCCCATGCTTCAGTATGCCTACTCCACATGACCCAGGCTTGACCATCTCAGGACTTCACATCCCCTGGGGTCCAGAGTCCTAGGGCCACAAGCTTCAGAGCCTTAGTGGAAAATCTAATGTGACCAGAGGAGGCTGAAAAGTCTAAACTCCTCTTATGGAACACATAACCCTGCAACTCACATAGCCTGATGATGCTCAGAAGGATGGGTAGGACACTCCTTAACCAGCTTATCTGGCAGGCTCAGACAGGTCATCCTGAGCCCCACTCCTAGCAGGTGTGCCGCTCCTGCCTCAGGAGAGTAGGGCTGGGCAGTTAGGAAGCACCCACCTTCTCATTGCAGGCCATCTCACAGGGCAGCAGCTGCTTGGTTGGAGAGCCCAGTGCCCGCTCCACCAGGCGCACAGACCGCACCAGCTCTGCCAGTTCTCCAGGCTCCAGCGAGGCTGAGTGGTCACTCCCCTTCCAGGTCTTGTCCAAGGTTATGTGACGTTCCAACACCTTGGCCCCCAGAGCCACTGCGGCCACAGATATGGCGATGCCTGTCTCATGCCCAGAATACCCTATGGGAATGTCGGGAAAGAGCTTCTGGTATTCCTATAAAAGAGAAGAGGGAAGTGGGTACCCTTCTGGCCTTCACACACGTCCTCCCAGTCAGGGAGATCTGAAGAGCACCCCATTTCTGCCAGTCAAGAGGAGAGCAGCCACGGGCTGGACAGTAAGGCGCACTGACCAATCCTTTGTGAGAAGAATAAAAGTACTCCTTGACAGCTGCTGGGAATTCAGGAAGGGCACGCACTGTACTGGCTAGTTTTATGTCAGCTTGACGCAATGGCTGGAATAATCAGACGAGGGAGGAGCCTCAATTGAGAAGATGCCTCCATAAGACCTGACTGCAGGGCATTTTCTTACTTAGTGATGGGTGCAGGAGGACTCAGCCCATTGTGGGTAGTGCCACCTGTGGGCTGGTGGTCCTGGGGTCTGTAAGAAAGCAGGCGAGCAAGCCATGAAGAGCAGCACCCCTCCATGGCCTCTGCATCAGCTCTTGCCTCCAGGCTCCCGCCCCGTGTGAGCTCCTGCCCTCACAGCTTTTGATGCCGGACTGTTGTATAGAACCGTAAGAGATATAAACACCCAAGTTACTTTGGTAATGGTGTTTTTTTTTGGTTTTTTGGTTTTTTTTTTCGAGACAGGGTTTCTCTGTGTAGCCCTGGCTGTCCTGGAACTCACTCTGTAGACCAGGCTGGCCTCGAACTCAGAAATCTGCCTGCCTCTGCCTCTCAAATGCTGGGATTGAAGGCGTGCGCCACCACTGCCCAGCAAATAATGGTGTTTCATCATAGAAACCCTAAGATGCCCACCATACTGTAAAAGTTGTTGTCATTGAAAATGCCTTCTGTGGGCCACCAAGATGGCTCTGAGGGTGAAGGCAAGCAAGCGCCTGAGACCAAACCTGACAACATGTGTATGACCCCTGGAAGCCATGTGGCAGGAGAAAAGAACCAGCTCCCACAGGCTGTCTTCTGACTGCCATACACTTGCCACGGCACATGTACACACACACACAAATCCACGACATTTCAATACACCAATACTCTTTGTGAACATTTAACCCTGGGAAGAGCAAGAAGAACATCATAACTGAAATGGAAGGCCTGAACTCACCGGAAAGTACCTGTGTGTGACATTTAATGAGTTTGCACTGCTGAAACCAAGTGTGCTACAGAAGTATCAGTTATATACACAGCCCAGGCCCAGAAAATCCTGTCAGAGAGAATGCTAAATAATGAATATGTTACCCACAATCCCCCGGTGCACCAAGACCTTCTCAGCTGAGTGACAGTGGCCAGAGGCAGGAGAGGCCACAGCCCGGCAGGAGGTGCAGGTGGGCTTAGTAGCAGATTAGGGATGCTGAGTGGCAAAGGCCTGGATATCTGGCGACAGACAGGTGATCAGAGTCCAGGCTTCGAGGCCAGGGGACTGTGACTGCGGTGACTGGGTGGGCTGGCAACACCGTTCTCTCTGTTTATATTTCCTTGACTATCTGGGTCTAATTTGATTCTGTCACACTTAAGACAGAATCTGTACATTAGAAAGTGTTCTATGATTGGTTAGAATTCTGTTGTAAGAAAGGCTAGGGCTAGGGCTGTAGCTCAGTGGCAGAGCTAGGCTGGTGTGTCATGCTGGGGGCTCAGTCCCCAGCACTGTGAATGAACAAGTACTAAACGTTCCACTGTCTCAGAGGATCTGGGTCAATGAGACTCCACTTCATGCTCACCGAGATGACGCGCAGGTTGGCATCCTCCGGCTGTAGTGGGTATGCACTGGTGCACTGGAGGAAGCAGAAGTTGGGATTCAGGGGCTTCACGATCTGATAGACTTGCTTCATGGTATCCATTGACTGCATTCCACTGGAGATCACCATAGGACGACCTGGAGAACCAGCACCTTCTTCACAGGGGCTCAGACTCTCCCCCACCCACATCTAAGACACCGCACAGAGACTGAGGAGGAAATACACTGTCCTCAGCACCATGCTTCAGCAAAGGGAAGCACACCAAGGGACCTCACTCCCGAGGGGGAGAGAAGCATCTCTGCAGATCAAGAGGCTGCACAGGACAGACAGGCTTCATCTCTTTCTACAAACCCCAAGTCTGTCTGAAATACTCGAAATTCTGGACCACTCCATTGTGGACAAGACACACAACCTGCAGTATGATGATTCCTGAGTGCAAGAGCACAGCTGAGAGAGGCCAAGAGCTATCAGCTCTAGTGCTGGCCTGCACAGAGCCCTGTCCTTACAGCTTCTGATGCCTTGCCTATGAGAAAAGTACAGAATATCCTGGTAATACGACCCGCTTCCATCCCAGGTTTGAAATGAGGGAAAAGAGATTGATTATTCACATGGGGAATCCACTTATTGTCATGTGGAGACATTAGGGAAGAGATTCCTGCACTGGCCAGGGATGTGGCTCTGTGGTGGAATACTCACACAAGTGCATGGGACACTGGGTTCAGTCCCCAGCACTGTCCGAAAACAAAAGAGTAGAAGCAGGCTTCTAAGACGGGTCTCCAAAGCTGGGTGTGATCAATCTCAGCACTCAAGAGGCAGAGACAGGCAGATCTCTAGGCCAACCTGGGCTACATAGCAAGTTCCAGGCCAGCCAGACTACAAAGAGAGACCCTGTCAAAAAAACAAAAAAACAAAACCAAAACAAAACAAAAAACCAAACCCAAAAGCAACAGAAAGAATTGAGTATCCATGAGCGCTATCAAAGACACTAGGGGACAGAAACACAAAGCTGGGATCTAGTTTTAGGAAAAGACACTTACCTTTCTTTGCTGTCTTTTCCAGATAAGGAAAATTGTTAGTGTCCCCAGACCCAACTTTGAAAAAGGGAACATTCAGCTCATGCAGAAACTCGACTGCCATCTACAAAAAATCAGAGGGAATACCTTTCACCATTGGTTAGAAGACTGTCCTTGTGCTACAGGACAGGAGATAGAGGAATCCAGTACAGACCAGAGAACACGTCAACATGTCTGCACACCCATCAGTCCAGGGCACACCCCTGGCCTGTTCCCAGCCATCAATGGCTACAAGAATGTGAAGGAAGCACTGCCTCTGGCCAGGCTGTTCCTTCCCCCAAGGACTTGTGAACAAAAGCAAAAAGGCTGTGACCTACACATGGCCCAGAAGCCAGGCAGAGAGAGCAACCAGTCCTGAGAGGTCAATGACCTGAAAGAAGACACTGAATCCTACCAAGAGGGGCAAATGGAGCAATCTGTGTCCTGGCCTGACCTGCCGATCAGCAGCTGGCCCTTTCAGACCTTGAACTGTGGGACCTGCAAAAAGCCAGCAGTCACCAGTCAGGCTCAATGAACCCTGTAATGTAGGATGCAGCCAGAAGACTCAGGAAGCCGGGAGGTGTCAGCAAATGGTTCCAGGATAACCTCAGGACTGGAGGAGATGCACCACACACACACCACACAAAAGTAAAATCTCATATTCTGTTAAACTGCAAGAACTAATAAGGGTGGATTCTCTATGAGTTCAAGACCAGCCTGGTCTTACCCAGCAAGTTCCAGGTCAGCCAGAATGACATAAGAACTTGTCTCAAAAAAAAAAAGGAAACAAGAGGTGGAGAATGGTTCAGGGGTTAAGAACACTGGCTGTTCTTCCAGAGGACCCAGGTTTGATTCCCGCAAACCACATGGAGACTCACAACCATCTACAACTCGTTCTAGGAGACCTGATTTCCTCCCTCTTCTGGCCTCTGAGAGTACCAGACATACAAATGGTACACGGACATATTTGTAAACAAAACATCCATACCCATAAGTAAAAATAAAGTATGTTTTAAAAAACTTGAAAAATAAAAAAGACTTTTTTTTTTTTTTTTGGTTTTTCGAGACAGGGTTTCTCTGTGTAGCTCTGGCTATCCTGGAACTCACTCTGTAGACCAGGCTGGCCTGGAACTCAGAAATCCACCTGCCTCAGCCTCCTAAGTGCTGGGATTAAAGGTGTGCGCCACCACCGCCCAGCTAAAAAAGACATTTTTAAACTAGCCCACTGCAACAGACCTCTGTCTACCTCCCTGGCAGGTTTGGAACCTCTGACTGACAAAGTATGGGCTCAGGAGAGAGACCAAGCAAGCACAGGTAAGGATGCCTAGTACAGAAAAAGTATTTCAAAGATTTAGCTACAAGGATTGTGAAATATGAAGTAGAATTCTATCACCTGCAAGTTATTGTTTTTAATATCTATTTACTTTATGTATGTGAGTACACATACACTATCACTGTCTTCAGACACACCAGAAGAGGGCATCAGATCCTATTACAGATGGTTGTGAGCTACCACGTGGTTGTTGGGAATTGGACTCAGAACCTCTGGAAGAGCAGCAGTTGGTACTCCTTAACTGCTGAGCTATCTCTCCAGCCCCCTGCAAGTTATTTGTTTAAACTGCCAAGAGGAAAAAGTGTCTGCAATCCACCTGGGAAAACATCGCCATCTAGTGGCTATTTTGAGAACTGCTTCTTTGGGTCACCACCCTGCAAAGGTGCAAACCTGCCACCTTCAGGTTAGGACCCGCTGGCTTCCTATAACCTGCCCTACTGCTGTGAGACCCCTTCCCTGGCACAAGCCAGACAGCCCTATCACTTCTTCTTTTTAGTTTGCCTTAAAGTAATTCAATCAATAAATAGTTCCTCAGGCGCTGATTGGGTTCAGTGCATGGAACAGGGCAGCCTAGTACTAAGGAAACTGACCAGCTTATAGTTCCTTAGAGGGTCCTAGGATATAAACCTCTCTGATCTTAAAGCCAGGTTGGTCTATAACCTGATTTGACTCAGGAATGTTTTTCTTTGCTTTTTGAGACAGGCTCTTATTCTAGGTTGGCCTGAAACTTGCTATGTAGCCTACACTGGCCTCCAACTCTTGATTCTCAGACATGCCAAAGGAGATTACAGACATGCTCCACCATGCCTGGCTGACTGACTCAGAACTGTTTAAACTTTATTAAGAGCAGACAGTGGGCATGCCTTTGATCCAGCACTTCAAAGGCAGAGGCAGGTAGACCTCTGGAGTGTGAGGCTAGCCTGATCACAGTGAGTTCCAGAACACCCAGTGTTGCATAGAGACCCTGCCTCAAAAATAAATACATAAATAAAATAAGAACAGTCAGTATGTGCTCAGAACCTCTCTTCTGTATGTATACTGAGAGAAATTATGGTCCAAGAAGGAGTTACAGAAAAAGGAAAGCTAGGACTTCTCTTTTTTCAAAACCATCACCATATATAGCCCAGGCTAGCCTCAAACTGCCTTCTTCATATCCCTGCTTTGATTGTTGGGATTACATGGTCAGCCACACTGGGGAACCGAGGCTTTTCTTTTTTTTTTTTTTTTTTTTTTTTTTAAATATTTATTTATTTATTGTATTGATGAGTACACTGTAGCTGTCTTCAGACACACCAGAAGAGGGCATCCAATCTCATTACGGATGGTTGTGAGCCACCATGTGGTTGCTGGGATTTGAACTCAGGACCTCTGGAAGAGCAGTCAGTGCTCTTAACCGCTGAGCCATCTCTCCAGCCCTAAAGACTTCTTTTTTTTTTCTTTTTTTTTTGGTTTTTCGAGACAAGGTTTTTCTGTGTAGCCCTGGCTGTCCTGGAACTGACTCTGTAGACCAGGCTGGCCTCGAACTCAGAAATCCACCTGCCGAGGCTTTTCTAAAGCCCCTTCATCTGGGGATCACACTGGAGAGGAACATGAAGTCCATGGTGATGATAAGCTGGGGGCACAGAGGTGAGTGACCACTGGGGAGCTGCAAACAAAAATTCCGGGGGGGGAAAAAAGGTATATCTGGCTGTGAACAAAACAAAAGGAGGAGGAAGAAGAAGAAGAGGAAGAGGAAGAAGAAGAGAAGGAAGAGGAGGAAGATAAAAAAGAAGAGGAAAAGGAATTAGAAAACAACTCCTGGGGAGCTGGTGAGTTGGCTCAGAGGTTATGAGCACTGACTGCTCTTCCAGAGGTCCTAAGTTCAATTCCCAGCAACCACATGGTGGCTCACAACCATCTGTAACAGCATCTGATGCCCTCTTCTGGTGTGTCTGAAGATAGCAACAGTGTATTTATATACAATAAATAAATGAATGTTCAGAAAACAACTCCTGGATGACCTATCTACAGTGCTGTGGGGAGATTGGAGTTTTGTAGGTTCAAAAGTCATTTACTTTATCTTGGGCTAGTGTTAGTCCTCTGGAACAGCCATGCCTGACCTCTCTGTATCTGAGGTGACACTTCACGGTAATAAATAAAAACCTTAGATGCTGTTAACTTAGTGGTGCACACTAGCTTCTGCCAATCCACGAGCTAAATGAATCAGATAGCATCCTGGGCCTATAGAACAGTTCCCCCACCTCTCTGTACCCACCTCTCTGGTGTATTTTAAAGATGCCTTGTTTCCTGACTTTCTTTGTTCTGTAAAACTGTAAAAACCTTGTGAGACTGCTTCCACACTGGAACATGGACTCCGGGGTAACCTAAATCTATGTTCCCAGGCTCTTGTCACTCAGAACAGCTCCTGAATAAACTATCTCCTTTTCCCTTTAAGATGAGAGCTGTGGTTTTTACACTGACAGAGCACGGAGCCAAAAAAGGACAGGCCAGCTGTCAGAGGCAGCAGGCAGTAGACAGCCAGGGGAGGGAGGAAAGAATGCCAGGGCAGGAGCGGAGTCACTGAGCAGGTACCCAGCAGGGCCACCAGGCTCATGGCTTCTGCCTGCAGCCTCAATACTAAGCTCTCTTAGGTTAAAGTCCACCTCCTCTGCACACCCTGCGGACACGTGTCCTGCCACACACCTTAACCCCCCCTGAGCACACAGAGCCACCCGGAACAGCTCACACAGCAGAGAAAGACAGGGCTCGTTAAAATGATGGCTGGCATAAGGAAGTCAGGAAGGTAAGCCCGGGAACCACCTGCTTCAGAAACGGAGGTGGTGGACACAGAAGGACAAACAGAACCCAACCAAGCCAGCTCTAAGGAGGCCTGGCAAGAAACCCTGGCTTGGCAAAGCAAGATCAATTTACTCTTTTGTAAACGTCCTCCGACCCATTTCTGCCTCACTGGCCCAGGCTAGCCAGGAGAGGAGCTTCAAACAAATGAAGAAGAGCCTCTGTCCCAAACAGGCAGCAGTGAAACCAAGCAGGTTTTCAGTATAGAAAAGCAGCATTGCTTCCGGCTTGTAGGCTGTGCGGCCCAGGCTGGCTATGGTGGGGTGTACTCCAGACTCCACCTCCCAACTGCTGGGACTATTAGTCTTTTTAGTTTTTTTGGTTTGCTTTTTACCCTCTCTCCCCCCATGATGGAAGGAGAAAAGCAGCTCCTCCAAGTTCTACGGATGAAAGTCAGTTTGTCAGGACAAGGGCGAGCGCCTTTACTCACTGTGCCGTCTCATTATGATGCTCTGAACTGAGAAAAGTGTGATATAGCCGAAGCTGAGCTCTCTACCTCCCCTCATCCTTTTGTCCATCCATCCATCCGTCTGTTTGTTTGTTTTTTGAGACAGGGCTTCTCTGTGTAGTCCTGGCCACCCTAGAACTTACTCTGTAGACCAGGCTGCCCTCAACTCCTCCTGCCTCTCCCTCCCAAGTGCTGGATTAAAGATGTGTGCTGCTACTACCTGCCTCGTTATTTATTTATCTTTAATTTTGCATATGTATTTACATAAAGCAGAGTGGCCTGAGGGAAGTACAAGGACAACTGCAGGACTTAGTTTCTCTCTTCACCATGAGGGACCTGGAGACTGAACTCGGATCATCAGGCTTGGGGGCAACTATTTATTTATATTTGAGATGGAATCTCATTTTATAGCTCTGAGCAGTCTGAAACTCACTACTATATCGTCTAGCCAGTTTTGAACTCACGGCAATCCCCTTGACTAAATTTACCAATGCTGGATAACAGGCCCAAGCTACCATATGAGGCTTCCCCCCCCCTTTTTACAAGGACCAATGCTTACAATTACAAATATATTTGGAAATCTGGGGGACTAGCACAAAGACAGAGGTGTGTCTTATATACCAGGTGTGGTAGGGCACACCTTTAATCCCAGCACTTCTAGAGGCAGGGGCAGAAGGCTCTGCGAGTTCCAGGCCAGACTGATCTATAGAGCGGATTCTGCTGGAGTTACAAGTAAGACACAGTGAGACAGAGATTTTGTGTGTGTGTGTGTGTGTGTGTGTGTGTGTGTGTACATGCGTGCACATGTGTGCGTGCATTAAAAACTCTGACTAAAGTAATGAGAAAGTCATCCAAAGGCAGTAAAAACACATCCCTGCAGTCCACCGTAGGAAACAACTTTGAGGAAACACCTGAGGACACAGGGCAAGGACGCTCATCTTGGTGTCTTGTTTTGAGTCAGTCTCGAGTATTTCAGGCTGACCTCAAACTTACTGTGTAGCTGAGGCTGGTCTGAACTTATCCTAACTCCACCTTCCAAATGCTAGAGTTACAAGTGGGGACCACCAGCCCTGCCTTGGCATCATGGTATAAGAAACTGAAAGTAAACCAGGTGGACGTGCTACGTGCCTGTAATGGCAGCACTCAGGAATCTGCACTTGAAGGATCATGAGGCCAGCTTGGTCTACATCATGAATTCCAGACCAACCAAGGCTACATACTAAGACCCTGTGTCCAAAAAAAAAAACATTCTAGTTTATCCTCCAAAAGAAACACTGCACTGCTATCAAAGCCTTCACACAGGGGGAGCAAAACTGTGTTCTAACACTAACTGGAAAAAGAACACATAAAACCAAGCATGACAAGCCAGGAATAACCAGCTACAACATACATGTAAGACTCAAAGAGGAAATCCACAGAGAGATAATGCATAGGAACCATAGGCCGGTCCCTCTCTTGGGTTTCTAAACTTTCTATTCTGGTGTCCTGTTTCCTTTTTTTTTTTTTTTTTTTTTGGTTTTTTGAGACAGGGTTTCTCTGTGTAGCCCGGGCTGTCCTGGAACTCACTCTGTAGACCAGGCTGGACTCAAACTCAGAAATCCACCTGCCTCTGCCTCCTGTTTCTAAGACTGAAGTTTCTGACATTTAGAAAAGACAGAGCATAGAGTCATCAAAGTACAGACGTTACCCCTTTAATCTCAGAACTCTGGGAGGCAGAAGCAGGGAGATCTCTAAGATCAAGGCCAGTCTGGCCTACAGAGTGAGTTCCAGACATCCAGGGGTGCACAGAGTCAAAAAATAAGGGATCGCAAAATGAACCTGAGGCTGGACCCTTCAAGGATGTCAGCACAGCCAGCCTCTGAGCCACTTACCTGTGGGTGTTACCAGCGGCACTGCAATGAGCCAGTCAGAGCTAGCTGGCAAGGGAGTATGTTGCCAATCTAGACCACTGTCCCACAGTGCGAAAAACCCTAGGGTTTATGGTGGCTGCTCTGATCCGGAGGTAAGTTTTTAAACTATGGTACCCTTCTCTCAGACCCCTTCTCTGGGCCTCCAGTCTGTGGGCTCTCCACTTCACTGCCTGCACCCCATGGATCCACTAGCACCTGCTGAGCAGCCAAGAGCTCACCTCGTCCATGCCAGAGGCCGTGAAGAAGATGCCGATCTCCTGCGCATAGCTCTGCAGCTCCTTGTACTGCTCGTGGCTGAATTCTAGATGCCGTTTGTGCTCCCCGTATGTCTTCCCCCATGAATGCTTCGAAGTATACGGTCTCTCCAGGGCCTTCCGGTTAAACTTGAACTCCAGCTCACTCTTCTGAAACTTAGCACAGTCAGCCCCACACTCCTGTAACAGAGGAAGACATTTTCAGTGACCTGGAGCAGACAGTGATAAGGCATCATTATATTTAGATAAAATGCTCAGCAGGTGAAGTGAGGTCACAAAAGACTTAAGTTCAATCCCCGCCACCCACGTAAAAGAACCAAACATAGTAGCATGTGCCTATAGTACCATCCCTGGAGCTTGCCTGCCAGCCAGTCTAACCAGCTTGTAAAATGGCTCATTGGATAAAGATGCTTACCAACAAGCCTGACGAACTGAGTTCAATCCCAGATCCCACACAATGGAAGAAGAGACCACCTAGAAGCTCAAACCTCCAAATATGCACCATGGCAGGGCTGCATATCCACGAGTATTTTTGTGTGCATGCACATGTGCGCACACACACACACACACAAACACAGACTTTATAAAAGGTAGCAAACAACTGAATCAGACGCCCAACACTGACCTCTGCCCTCTATATGCAAATGCATACACATGTACCACCAATGACACACAAGAAATTAAAGTTAAAGAATAAGCACACAGTAAGATGTCTCACTAAATAGCTCTGACTGGCCTGGAACTTGCTATGTAGACCAGTGATCCTCCTGCCTCTCCTTCCTGAGTGCTAGGATTAAACAGGTGAGCCATACGACAGGGTTACATCAAAATTATGTTTTAGGTAAGAAAAAAAGAAAAAGGCAAGATTCAGAAGGCAGAGGCAGGTGGATCTCTGTGAGCCTGAGCCCAGCCTACTTACACACTGAGCTCCAGGACAGCCAGGCTGTACATAAAGACTATCTCACAAGAACCAAAAGAGAAGAAGAAAAAAGAAAAGCACTTCCTCCACCATGTGGGTCCCAGGGATTGCAGGTGTGTGCAGATGCATGCCATGTCAGGTGGCTGAAGATCACCTGTGACTCCAGCTCTAAGAGATCCGGGCCTCTAGCCTCCAAGGGAATCTACACTCAGGCACACATCACGCATGCAGACATACACACCCACACAAAAATAACAAAAGTCAATGTTTAAAAAACAAAAATAGGCCGGGCAGTGGTGGCATACGCCTTTAATCCCGGCACTTGGGAGGCAGAGGCAGGCGGATTTCTGAGTTCGAGGCCAGCCTGGTCTACAGAGTGAGTTCCAGGACAGCCAGGGCTATACAGAGAAACCCTGTCTCGGAAAACCTAAAAAAAAATAAAATAAAATAAACCAAAAATAAAATCACTTGGGGTATTCCTAACACCCACACTTGACTCTCCTCAATTACCTAACCCTTTGCTTAGCCAATAAACTCACGGTTTCTTTCTGAATCTGAGTACCAAGGCAAGGCCAGGACTTGCAGCCGAACACAGACCCTGAGGTGCTGAGGAGACACCTTGGGCTGCACAATGGCACCTAAACTAGCAATCCCTACTAATGGTGAACCTATGTATTCTATATTATAATGGTGTATTTTTTTCTTGGAGAGGCAGATTTCAAGACAGGGTTTCTCTCTGTAGCCCTGGCTGTCCTAGAACTTGCTCTGTAGACCAGGCTGGCCTCGAACTTAGAGATCCACCTGCTTCTGCCTCCCAAGTGCTGGGGTTAAGAACATATACCACCACCACCCAGCATAAAGGTGTATTTTAAGTCCATTCTGGTGGTGCACACGTTTAATCCCAGCACTTGGGAAACAAAGGCAGGCAGATCTCTGTGAGGCCAGTCTGGTCTACATAGAGAGGTCCAGGCCAGCCATGGCTACATAGTAAGACCCTGTCTCAAAACTGCAAAAACAAAGATTAGAAAGATGGCTCATGCCGGGCGGTGGTGGCGCACGCCTTTAATCCCAGCACTTGGGAGGCAGAGGCAGGCGGATTTCTGAGTTTGAGGCCAGCCTGGTCTACAGAGTGAGTTCCAGGACAGCCAGGGCTACACAGAGAAACCCTGTCTCGAAAAACCAAAAACCAAAAAAAGATGGCTCATCTACTCTTACAGAGGACCCAAGTCTGGCTCCCAGCACCCACACCCAGCAGCTCACAACTGCCTACATCCAGCTCCGGGAAGATCCGGCACCTTTGCCTTCCCAAGTACCTGCTGGCACCAAAACATACACACAGCTTAAATAAATAAATCACAGGGGGTGGGGGGGAACACTTTAAACTTTTAATCCCAGGCACTTAGGAGGCAGAGGCAGGTAGATCGCTGTGAACTGAAGACCAGCTTGGTCTATAAGTTCCAACCCATCCAGGACTATAATAGTCTGATCCTGTCTTAAAAAAAAAAAAAAAAAAAAACTTTAAAAATGTATATTATTGGGCTGGTGAAGTGTCTCAGTAAATGCTTGGGCCACCAAGCCTGATGACCTGAGTTCAATCCTCACAATGCCCACATGTGTGTGCATACACTCTAAATATAATAAAACTAACAACAGATTCATCATGTGAGCAAGTGAGCCTGCACACTACACTCTAGGTAACTAATTCTACTCCTGCCACAAGTGGCAGCAAAGTCAAAATGTAGGGATTGTAAGAAACTTTCCTGCTTTAAATTTTAAAGAACCATAGAAAGAGAGTGAAATAAGAAACATCTGAGGCCCAGAAAAGTCACAGTCAACTCATAATGTCCTGACTCTAGGCCACGCTTTTGCTTACAGCCCCACCCCCATCAAGGTGTCCCCCATCACTGTGTCCCCTGGCCCCAATGCCCTCCGGAACTCAAGAACCTATGAGACAAAAACTATAACTCTGTTTGCACGGTTTTATATTTCTAGGTTTTACAACCTCATCATACAAGGAGGTCACACCTTGGAAAAATAGGCTGTTGCTTTGAATTAAAAGCAGGAATTTCCCTCTTCTACAGTCCACAGGCTGGAAACCTGTGTTTAAAGCGAAGATTAAAAATTATACATTTTTGAAACAAGGTCTCATTACGTAGCCCTGGTGAGCCTGGAACTTGCAATGTGGTCCAGGCTGGCCTTGAGCCACATAGAGATCTGACTGCCTCTACTTCTGACGACAGGCGTTACAGGAATTAAAGGACACAATACGTAAAACCACTTAGCTCAGCATCTCAAGAGTGAGAATCTAAAACTTGACAGCACTTGACAGCACTTATTACTTTAAAGTGTCTTTGTGCTTAAATAGTACTGCTGTCACAAGACCAGTCAACCAGTTCTGAGGAGGAGTAAGATAAAACTGAATTTGGGATGGTATGAAGTTAGGTGACCAGCATTAATAAACAATGCAGAAGCTATTTCTTTTTGTTTTGTTTTCATTTTTTTTTTTTTTTTTTTTTTTGATTTTCGAGACAGGGTTTCTCTGTGTAGCCCTGGCTGTCCTGGAACTCACTCTGTAGACCAGGCTGGCCTCGAACTCAGAAATCCACCTGCCTCTGCCTCCCAAGTGCTGGGATTAAAGGCGTGCGCCACCACTGCCCGGCTTGTTTTGTTTTCTGAGACAGGGTTTCTATCCTGGCTTTATGTCTGTGCAGAGCCTGTGTGTGTGTGTGTGTGTGTGTGTGTGTGTGTGTGTGAACAGAGATGAGAAGAGTGTCAGATCCCCTAGAACTGGGGTTAGAGATGGCTGTGAGCGGCCATGTGGATGCTGGGAACTGAACTGAGGTCCTTCTGCCGAGAAGCCAGAACTCTTAACCACTGAGCCATCTTTCCAGCCCCAGGAACTGCTGGATGTAATGACCCATGCCTATATGCCCAACTCTTGGGAGACTATGACAGGAAGACTAGTCCAAGTTTGAGAACCTAGCCTAGTCTACAGAGTAAGTTCCAAGCCAATCTACATTACAGAGTGAGATTATCTCTAAAATCAACAATAACAATCAATCAGTTAAAAAGATAACAAACCAAAAAAAAATCACTGGGCAGACTTTATGCAAGCTGAGGGGTAGGTCACAATGATGAACAGGGCATTTTCTCTTTAAAGACTGATTGTTCAAAACAAAAGAAAGTTTAAAAGAAATAATGATAAGTCCTTAGTGAAGGCTTGCAGCTGTAATCCCAGCACTTGGAAGGCTGAAGCAGAATATCTGAGGGATAGCCTGGGATACACGGTGACTCGAAGTCTAGCCCAGGTTAGAGTAAGTCCCTGTTTCAAAAGAACTAGAAACAAAACAGTGAACCCTAGGGCTGCGGGCTGTAGCTGGAGAAGTCAACCTTGTAGTCCAGACTGAACGAGTGGGAATTTACAGAGAGAAGTGGGGGCGCGCAGAGTAATAACCCATCTCAGGAGTTGTAGGTAGTGGTCACCTAAGGAGCCCTGGGCCAACTACTGTGCTTTTCACTCCTTTCCTTCTGGGATGCTCATCACAACTCCATGAGGCCGGGTTTTCAAATCAGGCAGCTTAGTCTCTAACCGGATCTGCACTTTTTACCGGTTAGTAATCCAAACACTGGGACTGAGAAGTGAAAAATGCCACATCGACTTCCAAGGACTGTAGAAAAATGTCACGGGAGGATCTCCGAGGTAGCATATGACAAGCAGGAAGGAGCTGGGTCCCTAAGATTCTGGTTAGGTAGGAAGCCACGGAGCGTGCCAGGAAAGGGTAGAAGCTGATTTAACCAGAAAGAGAAGAAAGAGGTCGGGTCGACAGAGAGAGCGAGCAAGAGAGCTGGAAGACGGAGTAGGGGAGCCCAGGAAAGAGAGACGCGGAGCATAGGACCGGAAGGCAACCGAGGGCGTGCTCTCCCAAGCCTCTCCGTGAACTCTCCCAGGCCTCTCCGTTAACCTAGCCTCACCCCCGGGCTCCCCTAAAATTCCTGTTAACCTTCCTAGGCTCCTCCGCTACCCCTCCGCGGACCTTCACGGGCCCCGCCCCTCACCTTGGCAGTGCGGATCATGCGCTTGGCCACATTTAAGTCTCCTTGGTGGTTCTGGCCGATCTCCGCGATGATGAAGCACGCGTGCTGCCCACCCACCCAGCGCCCGGGACACAGCTCCAGCTCCAGCGGCATGGTGCTAACCCGCGCCTGTTCGCTGTCGCGAGCGTTTCCGCACAGCGGTCGCGCAGGCCCGCAGGTCTCGGCCCCGCCACGTCATCCGGCGGCCTCCGTGCAGCCAATCCGCGCGCCCCGTCTCCCTCGACAGCCAATCGGAGCCCTCCTCTGCAGAGAGCGGGGAGAAAAGCAGGCCCCACCCCTCCAGCCCGTGCAGCCCGTGGAGCCCGTGGAGCCCTTGGAGCCCGTGGCAGGAGCGCGGTTTCTGTCCACGCCCCCAGATACAGCTTGTCTACTCTACAGCTAGGTACCAATGAGGAGAGAGTACAGCCCGTGTTGCAGACAGGAAAGTAAATGTTCTAGAGTTCGAATCCCATGGTTGCCGATTCTGAGACGGAAGGGAAAGACTTGGAAATTTTCGAGCAATGAGAGGAACACTCAGGAATACCAGTGATGGCTGTTGTCAACAGACTAGCAGGAATTTCCGCGCAGCCGCTAACAACTGCCTTTCTCCTTTCCCAGCTGTAGTCTGCAGTTTTCTAGAAATCTCACGAAAAATCAACGTTAGAGGAAAAGGGCAGATACAAAACCCTTCAGGGAACCCTAGTGGTTCCTGGTTTTGCCTTATCAGATTATAACCGCATCCAAAGTATCTCTGGAGCCACCTCACTTTCCAAGAGAGTGAAGGAAATGGGGGCCGGGGTGGGAGGATTGTCTTAGTAACCTTGTGAGATGCAACTTGAGAAGCACTAAAATGGTATTTATGGCTAATGCTAAGACAATTATGACTCTGGTCTTCTCAAGCATTGTTTATATCCTTCCCTGGAGCAGAAACATCATATAGAATTGTAAGACAGTATATAGAAATCTTTGATTGCAATAATTAGTATGGTATTTAATTTTTTTATGTATATGGGTGTTTTGCCAACTGTATGTCGTGCACCATGTGTGTGCCTGGTACCAGAAGAAGTGAGAAGAGAGAGTCAGATCCCCTGGAACTGGGAGTACTGATGATTGTGAGTCACCATGTGGACGCTGGGAACTGAGCCCAGGTCCTCTGGAAGAGCAGCCAATGGGCCTTATCGCTGAGCCATCCCTCCAGTCCGTACTGTAGTACGTTTTAGACAGCCATGACTGCTCCTACTGTATGAGAGGCAGCAGCCCTCAGGAAGTTCCACTAATTTGACCAAAGTCATCCTGAACTCTAGAGCAAGGCTCAGACTGAGGCTCTGGAGTGTTCCCCAACCCTGGGGCTCCTACAGTACACTCCCTGGATTTCAGACCAAGTTGAGACCCAAGAGTTAGATTGATTGTCTGCTTGACTACACAGAACTGAAGAACAGAAGAACCAGAGTAGAGAAGAGCGAAGTTTGAACACATTGGAATAAATGTTTAGTTCAAACTACCCACAAGACAGGAAGAAACACATCTGAAACTGACTGGGAGGGAGGAAACTCTGGAACCCATCCCCAGGGAGAAAGACTGAGGATGGAGAAAGCAGGAATGGATAGGGAGTGGGGGTGGGCAGGATAGAAGAAGCAGAGAGCAGACAATGCCCACAGAGAATTGGCGAGTGTCCCAAAGAGGGCAAGCCAACATGGTAGGCCCTTTGCTGGAAAGTGAGAAAGAAGGGAATGGAAGCTGAGCTCATGGCTGAACTGGACCCTGGTGTGCTGCATTAGTTGCCAGAGACCTGCTGCCTCAACTTTAGCTGACAGAGCAACAGGCCCTGATCACTGAGAAGAGGAAATATGCCACTAACGAAACTCAGTCACTTTTGGCTAAAGAAAACAATGTCAGCCAAGCATGGTGGCTCCGGCCGATAACCACAGTGCTTGTCGGAACTATGGCCACACGGTGAGTTCCGTGTCAGCCAGGGGAGCAGTTATTCTATCATTTATTTCTTGTTGTGGGTTTGTTTGTGTTTTGAGAAAGGGTCTCATATAGCCCAGACTGCTACATAGCTGAAAATGCCCATGAGCTCCTGGATCCTTAAGTGGCTAAGGACTGGGCTTGCTACCGTGTGCCACTATGTCTAATTTAAGAAAGAAGAAAATTTAAGAAAAAAAAAGAAGATAAATAAAAATCATTGTAATGTTACATAATCTGTGATCAAATAAAAAATTAAGCTGAAGGAGGTAGCATATGCCTTTAATCCTAGGATTTAAGAGGCAGGAGCAGACAGATCTCTGTGACTTCTGAGCCTGTCTGATCTACATAGTTCCGGGCTAGAGCTACATAGAGACCTTGCCTTAAAAAAAGAAAGAAACCCACTGGTGATGGTGCACACCTTTGGATTTCTGAGTTTGAGGCCAGCCTGGTCTACAGAGTGAGTTCCAGGACAACCAGGACCTCACAGAGAAACACTATCTCGAAAAACCAAAAAGGAAGAGGAGAAAGAGGAGGGGGAAGAAGAAGAGGAGGAGGAAAGCCTACAATGAAGAGAAAATACATCCCTACATGAGACCCTGTCTCAAAAGAAATGTTTATGTGTGTGTGTATATGTGTATGTGTGTGTCTGTATGTGAGATATATATGTGATATATATATACATATGTATATATATATATGTATGTGTGTGTGTGTGTGTGTATTCCACAAAGAGCCAATTAAGCTGATGTTATTACTAATTTGGCATAAATTAAAGGATTACTCCCCTGCCCACACACACTGCAGTGAGGAGTAAAGGGTTTTGTTTATTTGCTCCCTTACTTTTCTGCAGATGAGGCCCAGCACCCTGACATGCTAGGCAAGTGTTCCAGCTCTAGGAGGCAGTTTACACAACTCTTTGTCTTGTGTTTCAATGGTAGCTTCTGGTGCTTTCTGTGGCTTTTTCTGTTTGGCTGATGAATCAACGTTTAATCTGTCTGAACAGGTGAGAGTGTGTGGGAAGGGTTTTCAAAACAAAGGGAGACTCTTTTCCTGTGCCTGAGGAGGGCGAGGAAGAGCTTGCTCTTGAGGAAACTAGAGAACCCTGACACTTCCCATATTAGACCTCTGAGGCCCCGGGGCTACCCAGACCATGCCAAGTCTCTCTTGAACTTGGCTTTGGCAAAACTTCCTCCAGCTGATGGCTCCTGCCTCACATGTTACCACAGCATGTCCAGCCACACTGAACTATTTTGAGTTCCCTAAGGATCATGTTCTGTCACCTCCAGGCCACAACCCAGGCTGCTTCCTGGTTCACTCCACGCTCCCCTCCTCCAGCACTCCAAGCCTAGCCATCTCTGCCTGCTCTTCAGTGCATTAGTCACTTCCTCTCAATCCCTTCCCTCAGAGAACTGTCTTCTTCAAACCCTTGCCTTTTAATTAGCTGTCCCTCTTTGATGCCCCCCTGAGATCCTGAGGTACTTAGAGTCAGGGACCATCTGGGACACATATGTAACACCAAACCCAGGGCAAAGCCCTAGAACTAGCACAGAAGAGATAGTACCTCCTCTGCTTTATGTCATGTGGAGCCATGATTTAGAACTGTGTTCTGGAGCCAGGGTTAGGGAAGGGCTGGGGGAGGAGTGGATCTTCATGTGCCTGTAATATCAGAACTCCAGAGCACAGCCTGGACAGTTGGGTGCTATGTTCTGGAAGTCTGAGGATGAATTTGCCACATCCGTTTTCTCTCCTAACCTCATCCAGCATCTTGGGAGACTATGACTGGTGTGGTTATTACTGAAGTCAGTTTTCTGGCAAGTTCATCTGAGGGAGAAGGGAATTCCCAAACCACTCATGAGTCCCCACCCAAGCTGCCAAAGACCTGCCCTGATGTCAAGTGGCCAGAGTCTGATCTCCCCGTGTTCTCAGTCCCGTATATAAGCATCCTTACCAGTCATACAAATAACTACTTCCTGCTTCCTTTGGCTTGGGTATCCCCTGGTAGCATAAAGCTAGTTTCTTAGCTGTCTCTGGGAAAACAAGTCCCCATTCCACCCTGGGATAACACGAGAGCTCAAACTCAACTCTGAGTATCCCCCTGCTTGTACGATTTGACCTTTGACAACTTTGCCTGCCTTTGTTTCCCGAAGATACATCACACCCACATCCAGAAACTCATTCCAGAGTGCCTGCTTTGTGCCAGGGAGCAGAATGGGCAGCAAGGAGCTGTGGTCCTTTCCTATAAACTGCAACAAAATGAAAGGCATTTGCAGTGCAAGTAAATTATATTCACACATAAGTGTCTGACCACAAATTATACAGAAAGCAATGAAAAACACACACTTAGTCTGCTTGAGAAGCCAACAAATGACAGCACGCTTGCCACCAAAGATTTTAGTATGTAAGCCTGGCCCCAGCGGCCGTGGCACGGTGAACTTGGCCACTCTCCTCAAAACACCAGTGAAACAAATGTGAGGAGCTCCAGAGATAGCTCAGTGGTTAAAAGTACTGGCTGCTTTTCCAGAGGACTGGGGTAGATTTCAATATGGTGGCTCACAACCATCCATCTCTAGGGGATCCAATGTCATCTTCTGGCTCTGTGGGCAGACACAGGCATACACAAGGTGTACAGACATATATGAAACCAAAACACCCATATATAGAAAGTAAATAATACTAATAATGAGACAATAGGGAAACGCAGGGAACGATTTTTCCAGGATGGCTGCTTTGGGGAAAGGGACAAATGAAGAAGCTTAGTGACACATACATCAGGAGCTAATGGTTTAGGGTTTAAGCATAGGGCAAGAGAATACATTATTTGCTCAAGTAAATAAACTCCCAGAAAATAAATTCTTCTGCAAGCAATTCTAATTAAATGTAGTGGAACATATACATGTGCACGCACACACACACACACACACACACACGTAAAAGGTGGTGTCGGTTGGTGTCAGGAAGAGGCTCTGAAGAGTAAACACTTAGGCCCAGACTCCACCTACCCACTTCAAATTTCTTCCTGATGATAATAATCCCTTCCTGCTCTGGTTCTCTGTGCAGGATACTGCAAAGATACAGGGTCCTGAAACAGTAAGAAAGCATAAACTCTGTCTGGTGATGGGGGTGTGGTGGTCTGGCTGTAGCTCCAAGAGAGAATGCCTACTTAGGTGTGTGAAGCCTGAAAAACACTCTGATGTCAGGTGTCCCGCGCTACCTCCCGCCAGCAGGAATGACGCGGCACACACAGGATCCTTCTGCAGTTCAAGCTTTAATCCCTCTTCCGAGGGAGAGCATCAGCTTTATCAGGGGAAAGGAAGGGGAGGACCCCGAGGGCCAAAACCCCAGCCCTTAAATAGAGCCTAAAGCCCGCTTAGGACGTGGCAACCTCTAACTGGCTCTCCGCAGGTCAGGCCATCTGACGAGACGGGGCAGGCGGGGTGACTCGGGGGAGGGGCAATCCCTGACACATGCGCACTGAGTTTTTCACTCGGCCGGATGCTGGCGCCATCTCGTAATGGCGACGTGAGATGGGGAAAAGGCAAAGCTTCCCACAGTCAGGGCTAAGTCAGATCCCCTCTAGCTGGGAATTTCCTCCTGTGGGGGATGGGGCCTACCAGGGAGCAGCAGTGTGGACCAGAGAAGCATGTAGAAGGCACCCTAGCTCTGGCTGTCCTAGAACTCACTCTGTAGAACAGGCTAGTCTTGAACTCAGAGATCTGCCTCCCACTGTGATGGAATTAGTGTGCACCACCACCACCTGGCCAGTAATATTATATCAATGGAGTCCTATAAGTATAGGCGCTTTGGGGATGGCTATTTATTTATTTATTTATTTACCAGAGTCTGGCTACATTACCCTGGCTGGCTTGGAACTTCTTATATACACTAGGTTGACTTCAAACTCATACATAATCCTCCTGCCTCTGCTCTCTGATTGGTGAAATTATAGATGTGTAGCTATCATGCTGTAATTTAGAATGAAAGTGTTTCACTCAGCAAGACTCTTGGGGTTTCATTCAGGCAGTTGTAGGCATCCAGTGTGTGCTTTTTGACGGCTGGCTGAGTAGTATTTCATGGTTTGTGCTCAGCACAGCTTACCTAACTGTGGAGGTTTGAATAGGTTTGGCCCCCTCATACACACATGTGTTTGAATGCTTGACCCACAGGGAATGACACTATTAGGAGGTGTGTCCTTGTGGGGATGGGTGTAGCTTTGTTGGAGGAAGTGTGTCACTCACTGTAGGAGTGGGCTTTGAGGTCCTATGCTCAAGAATTATCCAGCGTGGAAGACTGTCTTCTTGGCTACCTGCAGGAGCCATTTTCCTTCTGGCTGCCTTTGGATAGAGATGTAGCTCTCTCAGCTCCTTCTCCAGGACCATGTCTGCCTGCACATTGCCATGCTTCCCACCATGATGATAATGGGCTGGACTCTGAAACTGTATGCCAGCCGCAATTAAATGTTTGCCTTTATAAGAGTTATCTTAGAATGGCTGGAGAGATGGCTCAGGGGTTAAGAGCACTGGCTGCTCCTCCAGAGGTCCTGAGTTCAATTCCCAGCAACCACCTGGTGGCTCACAACCATCTGTAATGGGATCTGATGCCTCTTCTGGTGTGTCTGAAGACAGCAAAAGTGTACTTAAATACATAAAACAAAATTTTTTTTTTTAAGGGAAGACAAGAAGCCTAAGAAACTTAGAGGTTCCATTAAAAAAAAAAAAAAAAAAAAAGAGTTGCCTTGGTCATGGTGTTTCTTCACAGCAATAAAACCCTAACTAAGACACTAACTGTTTGCACTGCTGAACATTTGGCTGTTTTCACTTGGGACTACTATGAAAAGCTGCTTTGGACATTTGTGAATGTCTTAAATGTGCAGCTCAGTTTACATTGTCTGAAACCATGCCCAGGAGTACAATATCTGAGTTCCCTAGGAGTTGCCTAAGGAACTGCGAACATGCTTTCCAGGTGGCTAACCCATTTGACATCCTTCCCAGGAGCATATAATCTGTGTTCTCAGTCCCGCTCCATCCATGTCTGCCCATCCAACAGGCGTGCAGCGCCCACACACAGGGGTGCACAGCATTTCTCACATGGCTATTGATGTTGAACATCTCTTCGTATATTTATTTGCCCTTGGCATTTCCTCATCCGTGAAATCTTTTTGTGACTTTCCCCCATGTTCTTTCTCAAGATTCAAAAAAAAATGTCTTTACACGCATGTTTATCTGTATCTATATGGACATGTATATGCAAGTGCCAGTAGAAAACAGAAGGGCCTGGGATCTTCTGGAGCTGGAATGACAGGGGTTGTGAGCTACCTGCTGTGGGAGCTGGCAACTGGACTCTGGCATTTCCTAATGCTATTGGTTTTTGGTTTTTTGGTTTTTTGGTTTTGTTTTTTTGTTTTGTTTTGTTTTGTTTTGTTTTTACTGAGTTTTCATTTTGTATGTTTAAATTCTAGTCCTTTAGTCACCTGTGTAGGGTGTAGGTGTTTTCTCCCAGTTTGTAGCTACAACTGTTTCTTAGTCTTTGCAAAACAAAGGCTTTTAATTTTAATGAAGTACAGTTTATTAATGTTCCCTTTAGGGATTGTGCCTAGGGCTGTGTCTAGTAGTTCTTTCCTAGATCTAGATGCTAAAGGTTTTTTTCTCAATTAATTTTTTTGTTTTGGGTTTTTAAAAAAAGATTTATTTATTTTTTTATTTATATGAGAACACTGCAGCTGTCTTCAGACACACACTAAAAGAGTGCATCTGATCCTATTACAGATGGTTGTGAGCCACCATGTGGTTGCTGGGAATTGAACTCAGAACCTCTGGAAGAGCAGACAGTGGTCTTAACCACTGAGCCATCTCTCCAGCCCTTGTTTTGGGTTTTTATTGCTGCTGTTTTGTAATTATTTATTTTTTATTTCACGTGCATTGATCAATTTTTAGCTTGGATGTGTGTCTGTGTGAGGGTGTCATATCCCCTAGAACTGGAGTTACAGACAGCTGGATCTGCCATGTGGGTGCTGGGAATTGAATCCAGGTCCTCTGAAAGAGCAGCCAGTGCTCATAACCACTGAACCATCTCTCCACACCCCCCTTCTTAAATTACATTTTAACTTAATTTATGTGGATAGTGTGTGTATTTATGTGTAAGTGCACTCATGCCAGGGCATCCTGTTGGGGTCAATAGACAACCTGAGACATCAATTCTCTTTTTCATCTTGTGGGGCCCAGAGATTGAACTCCAGTGGTCTAGGTTAGGGCAAATACCTTTAACCACTGGGCCATCTCACTAGTTACAGGCTGGTTTTTGTTTTGTTTTGTTTGTTTTGTTTTGTTTTAATACAAGTTATCTCTGTATCCCAGGCTGGCCTCGAACTCACAGAGCCCTAATTGCCTCTGCTTCCCAAAGTAATGGGATTCAATGTGTGTCCACTACAGCCTTTTCTGAAATATTTAGGTTTAGGTTTATAGTCCCATTAGAATTAAAATGGTTTTTAAAGCTTGGAAGTGGTGATACACACCTTTAACTCAAGAACTTAGAAGTCAGAGGTCTCTGAGTTTGAGGCTAGCCTGATCTATAGAGTGAATTCCAGGACATCGAAGGCTATAGAGAAACCCTGTCTTGAAAAACAAACAAACAGAAAAGAATTAAAATGTTATCTTTTATCGTTTTTGTTGGTTTGTTTTTCATGCAGGGTCTTGTTATGTAGTCTAGGATGACTTCAACTAATAATGCCTCTATTTCTGTCTCTTGAGTCTGGCATTATAGGCACCACCACATGTACCTGGTTTATGGTTTTTGCTTTTTTGAAAGTCTTACTGTGGCCCAGGCTAGCTTAAACTAACTATGTAGCCAAGGCTAGCACTGTACTCTAAGAAATTCTCCTGCATAAAATCCTCTTAGTGCAGTTCTGAGCACACCCATCCAATTCTTGGATAAACTTTTGTATAAAGTGTGAGGTGAGGGACTGTGGAGATGGCTCAGTCAACAAAGTGCTTGCCATCAAGCAGAAGGACCTGAGTCTGGATCCCCAGCATCCATGAATAAAATCTGTATAGACATAAATAGTCTGAGTAATAGTGAACCAGAGACTGGTGGGGAAGCCTGGGGTTCACTGGCTAGCCACCCCATTGGAATCGATGTGCCTGTGATTTAGTAAAAGACCCTGTCACAAAAATAAACTGGTTGAGAGCAACTCAGGAAGCCACTGGACATTTACACGCGCACACATACATACTCACACATGCACAAACACACACACACACACACACACACACAGAGTGAATCAATGAGGGAATGCCCTAATCCATATACTGTCTTCATTCAGAAATGCAGAATGAACCAGAGACTCATGTAACGACTCCAAGCAGCCATGGACCAAAACTACGAGTAGATTCACCTTTTCCCCCTGGAATTGATTTCTCTTCGGTATTTGTCTTGCCCATGGTGGAAAGCTAATCCAATGATTATCAACTCTTTGAAGGAATTCATTCAAAAACAAACAAACAAAGATCAGCGAGCAAACAAGCCCCAAAACAAATTAGACAAATCCATCATCTTGTCTCCATGGGGCAAACTCAAAGGCAGGGATGTGAAAGGAGATGAGATCAAAGCATTTCTCTCATTCACGTTGTGGTACTGAGAATGGGACCCAGAGCCTTGGGTCTACTAAGCATATACTCAACCACTGAGCTGGACTCTAGCCTTAAGAGCATTTTAACAAGATTGTTGGAGAGATGGCTCAGTGGTTAAGAGCACTGGCTGCTCTTCCAGAAGACCCAGGTTTGATTCTCAGCATCCACATGGCAGCACACAACACAGTGTCCTTAGTTGCAGAGGATTTGATGCCCTCTTCCAACCTCTGTTGACACTGCATTCATATGGGACACAGAGGTATCTGTTCAAACTCGAACACACACAAGATAGGGTTAAAACTGCCTTAGTATCCCAGAGGAAAAGCTGTTTGTTTGTGTTTTTTATTATGGATACACAGTGCATGAGGATATGCCTGAGTGGGAGACTGTCTAGTCATGTGTCTCAGTTTGGGTTTCACTGCTTTGAGGAGGCACCTTCACAAGGTAACTCTTATAAAGGAAAACGTTTCATTGGGGCTGGCCTAGCTCATGGGGGCTGACAGAATCCCAGCTTTTACTCTAAACACTGGTAAGATTTTTTTCTTTCCACATTGTGTTCCAAGCACCTAACATGTGGGAGCTGTTTTCAGAGCATCAGGGATGTTTTTTTGTTTTGGGGCTAATGCCTGTCACCTTTACTTTCACATGTGGAAATCCAAACCCCAGAACCTCAGAAACTCAATTTGGAAACAGGATCACCATTAACAAAAAAAAAAAAAAAAAAAAAAAAATCAGTTAATATGAGGTCATTAGGGTAGGTCTTAGTCCAATATAGCTGCTATCCTTCAAAAGGGAAGAATTTGCACATATTACTTACACACACACACACACACACCCGCACAGATACACAGAAAGACATCTATAGGCCAAAGAGGGAGGCTTGGAGCCGCCTATAGCCTCCAGGACTGGAAGCTGCCTCTGCATGTCTGTGGAAGAATCCCTGAATGTAGGTAGTGTCTGCTAGAGTGGCTCCAGGAATCCACTGCATTTGGCCACAGAGGCAAGTGCATGCCAGCGTCCTAGACCCAGCAAGAGGTAGACACAGCCCATGTTCACCATCAGACAGGGGAGAGAGCAAGACCGGGAGAAGACAAGCTTGGCCAAGGACCTGAAGTGGTACCGTTAGGGCATCAGATAGGGAGCTTGTAGAAACTTCCTGCAGAATCTTGTGGAGCTAGCTAATGCCTTTGCTCTGTGTGGAGGTGGAGGGTGGAGGGGGAGTCCTTGCGCTGATGGAGGAAGTGTCTAGACTGCAGAGGAGGCATGAATTAAAGTGAAGTGGCCAGGACTGCATAGACTTCCCCACAGGATATGAGGAAGCAGGTGGCAGAAGGAATGGCTGGAAAGGGAGAGCAGGAGCAGCTGTGGTGGGACTGTCAGGAGTGCCCTGCAGGCACTCGGAGGTGATAGAGAACTCCTCAGTGGAGCAATAGCTATACAGACAACAAGCAGGGTGGATGGACAAGCTGAGGTAGGCCTCACTGGTGCCTGAGGATGATGTCACTGGACACTTTAACTTCCTCAGCCTTTTTTTTTTTTTCCTGTAATTTACCTGATGAACCACCTGTATCATGCAGAGATCTCGGCTTCCAAATTCTCATAGAGGTCCCTCAACCACAAACTTCTTTCAAGCTGAGGTCTGGCAGGCTTTCATACACACACACTCACATTCTCTCTCTCACATACACACACACGCACACACACTTTCACACACACACTCTCTCTCACTCACACACACACACACACTCACACACACATATACAGTTTCTCCCTGGAAATGGCACAAGGCAGGGAGAGCCCTTGCCCTTGTTCTGTGTGCTGGGAACTTGCAGAGATCTCTCTGAGCTTTAATTCTCATCTGGAATAATCCTCATCTGGAAGGTGAGAATCCTCACGCTACCTCCTTACAACTGATAATCCATCCAAAAGAGCCCTGTAAACCATAGCATGCCATGGACACATCAGGGACCATCCTCACTGTCATCTTCAAAAATGGGACTCAAGCCAAGGAGAGGCATGCACCTGTAGTCCCAACTACCTAGGAAGCTGAGGCTGGAGGACTGTTCTGAGTCTAGATGAGTATAACTAACACAGCCAGACTGCCTTTAAAAACAGAAGAGGCAAGCCTTTGATCCCAGCACTAGGGAGGCAGAGGCAAGCAGATCTCTGTAAGTTCGAGGCCAACCTGGTCTACAAAGTGAGCTCCAGGTCAGCCAGGGCTACCCAGAAAAACCCTGCCTCAAAAACAAACAAAACAACAAAACAAAACAAAAACTAGGGTGCAGCTATTTGCAGACAGACCTTGCAGGTGGCTGCAAAGACAGGAATGATTCTAGACCCAGGGAACCAGTAACAGCTCAAAGGCAGATCACAGTCAGCCACTCCCTGGACTCAAGACAGTGTCATGACAGGGATTCCACTAAAGGCTGTGGCTGTGTTCCCCCCTTCTGTCAGACTTCCCAATACCATGACTATTGCTCAGACAATGGCTTCCCTCTTCCTTTCCACTGTCATAGGTCCCACATGCTGAGGACCTAGAGTTGGCCTTATAGAACTAAGGACTCCTCATATGACTGGACCCTGGCTGGATGCACAACAAAAGCCCCTGGGAAGAACTGTCCCCAGTCCTTTTACACAGTGCCCCTCAGTGTCAACGCACTGACTCACCAAGGACAGTCCCACTTTACAGATGGAGAACGGAGTTCACCAAGGTGCCTCTGTAGGCCACCTCAAGGAAGAGTGGCAGCCCAACCAGTACTTACACTGAATCACGTCCTAAGTGGTCCATGGCTCCAGTGCCACAGACTTCATCTGTTCTCCCAGTCCTTAACTTTCAGAAAAAAAGGTCTTGCTAGTGTGTACATTGAGTTCTCAGCCCCTCACGAGGTGAGGAGCCTTCACCATATACTCTCCTGGCCTTCACTTAAGATTCATCAAGGGCCATGTATCAACAGAGCAAAGATTATGAGCCAAAATCTGAAAGCATAGGCAAAATAAATCCATCCTCCTTTAGTTATCAAAAGCCCTAGAAAGTTCTCACCAAAACTGAGCCAAAGCCAGGCATGATAGCACATACTTGTAATCTTAGCACTTGGGAGACAGAGGCAGGAGGATCTCTGTGAGTTCAAGACCAGCCTGGTCTACAAAGTGAGTTCCAGGACAGCCAGGGCTACACAGAGAAACAAAAGAACTGACCCAGAAGCCAGGAGCCCAAGAAACAAATAGCAGTTTGGATTATGGAGCACTGGGTTGGAATCTTTGATCAGGCATTCCTGGCTGTGTGGTTGCCTTGAAAATCCTGTTTCAGCACCTCAAATGGGATTCACTCATTGTCTACAGGGAAATGGAACACTAAGATTATCCTCAAGCATCCAGTCACCTTCTCCTGTTCTCCTCCAACTGAAAACCAACTTAATGAGTATCCTGCTTATGCTAATTCATGCACAGAATCTTAACGGACCAGCACAGTGAACTTAACTAGTATTGCTAAATTCTCTAAATGTCTTTCACTCTGGGTCAGTGTGGAGGTGGGAGTGGGTTAGTGTGGAGGGGTGTGGGAGGCTGGGGGAGAGCATAGCCCTTATCTGATCTTGTCTTCTGGCCACCCACTTCTGATCTTTCTCTCCTGAGACTAAAGCTTAGTTGGTATTTCCCACTAACCCAAACCCTTATTTGCTCTTCTGGATGAGGGGGAAGGGCATTAAATACCTCCATTGCCGACTAGACACAATTCAGAATAGTCTGCACTGGCACCTGGACAGCCGTGGAGTATCTGCTAGCTCAAGAGGAAGTGGTTTGAGGGGTCGTCAAACACCAGCAAAACTGCCAGAGCCCAGCACTCTGGCACTGAGACCTTGCTTCTCCACAGTGCTCATACATAACCCCCAAGTTAACATGTCAGTTCCCTCACCCCTTCTAATCCCCTCAGATTATCTGCCAGGCTGGCTAATCAGATCTGGGAAGGACTTTCATGCTCATTGCAATCTTGGTGGTTTTCCTGTGACTCCTTGGCAGCCTTGAAGACTTGTAACTTGACTCCCTTTCCAAACTGTCATGACAGCAGTATCATCAGCCTCATTAAAATTGATGTCAGCACAACCTGACAGGACTGGAGAAAGCTGAAGGTCAGAGAAAAGGGCAGTGTTTTGTTAGTCTGTACAGTCGTGATGCTAGGGTAGTACAGGTCAATAGGAAGGAACACTAGACAAGGTTCCATCATGCCCAGAAGCCTGAGTGTAGGGCTGACAGACAGCTGTGGGTGGGCAGTGTTCATTGTATAAGAGTCCATCATTATTAATTACGTGGGTTCCAGGAATCTACACCATCCTCTGGAAGGCTGTAGTTCCTACACATCACCCTGTGATTGGATTCCTGTAGCAGGCCTTTTACCTAGGCCCTTCCGATAGGCTTGTCGCCTCCTCACCCCTGCTGGCATTTCATTCAAGGATGCCCACGGATAGATCTCCAGGGGCCCCACTAGAACTAGCCAGGGCTGCTAGTCCAGCACACCTCCCACCCAGCACAGACTTTTTTTTTCCCCCTAGCTGCTGGAAGTAAAGTCACACCATGATGGTTTCACCATAACACTTTTAGAACTTTATGATATTCTTTAGCAAAGGGTAGCTGCAGCTTAAGTCCCATTCAAGACACAATCACGTCAGAAGCTTCTGGTAGACCCGGTTTTAAAGGAAAATCAAGATAGAAACCAAGCCCTGGCTTAAGGATTACTCTAGTATCTGAATGGCCACAAAGAGGCTGAGGCCAAGACCACAGTAAATGCAGTAAAGTCTTGGACAACAAGTAACAAAGATCCAATCAGATCCCCAGCACCATTTCCGTCTATTCTCATTTCCTGGTCAAATCTTAGGTTCTTCTCAACAATGCCCTGCCACCTCTCATCTCCTTGCTATGGCCCTCTCTATTCTGTTTTTCCATACACAAAACTTTTTGTGTACGAATGCTCTGCCTGCCTTGTGTGTACTTGCAGTCCTAGTTTCCTGGGGAGATAGAAATGCAGTCAAGGGACAGCTGTGAACAATCTTATGGGTGCAGGAAACCCAACACTGGCCCTCTCCGAGAGCACTCAACTACTCTTAGCCATCTCTCCAGCCCTGTCATTTATTACCATGAACACTGAAGGCTGACTTTTCTCTGTAAGCTAACTTCTTGCTCAGTTAAGGAGCCTAGCACATCCTAGAACAGACACTGGAAAGTTCTATGAACTTCTAAAACAATCATCCAGTTACTGTCTTTGGTATTTGACAGGGTCTGTGCTGCACAGGCCACAAGGGAGCGTCTCACACCTTGGCACTTTTGCAGGACTCCCTGCTTGTTAAGTAGGTTGTTAGGATCCCAACTCTGACCCTCATGATTGTGCAGAGAGCATTCTAACACACTGCAGAACACCACTCCTCCCCCAAGCCCATAAGAACAGAGCACACGCCCACCCTCAGTGACTGAGCTGAGCACAGGACCTGCCTGCTTTTGTCAAAAGTCCTGCTCAGACACCTGTCTTGACAACAAATGAGCTCAAGTCAGCCATCAGTCTAATACACATGCTCCACTCTTGGTGTGAAGCCCCTTTTAAAAAAAAAAAAACTTAGAGTATTCCCTGTCCACGGGATCACATGCTACCTATACTGAGGCTTGTCAAGTCATCTGGCCTTAGCCTTTCAATTTTAGACTAAAAGGGACCCAGAGGTCAACATATGGTTAAGGTCTTTCCCCTTGACACATGTACTGGTTTGCAAAGGCTCCAGATTACTCAGTTGCTGCATTATTTTTCTGATGCTGGAGCTCTAACCCAGGCCCTTTATGCTAGGCAGATGCTCTGCCACTATTTCAGACCCTAAACCATTAAAAAAAAAAAAAAAAAAAGATTTATTTTTATTTATATTAGTACACTGTCACTGTCTTCAGCCACACCAGAAGATGACATTACAGATGGTTGTGAGCCACCATGTGGTTGCTGGGAATTGAACTCAGGACTTCTGGAAGAGCAATCGATGTTCTTAACTGCTGAGCCATCTCTCCAGCCCCTCTAATCCATTTTTAACAAGTCGCTCACTTACTTTTCTGGTTACTAATAGTGAGGCTTCAAATAGTGATGGTCAAAGATTCTGCCTTTCCTCATCACTAATATACCAAAGACACCCTCCCCAACAACTCTGTATCAGACACAACGCAAGCTAATTAGGAGCCTTATTTAGAAATGTGAGAGTACAACTAGGCTTTACCAAAGAGTAATGCATTTATTTTGCTTAGTCTTAGAAAATACGGTTTTGGCAGTTATCACACAAAATGTCCTAATGTCTTTGTAAAAAACAAAAAAAGAAAAGAAAAAAGAAAAGCATGAGAAAACAGACCCAAAATGTTAAGATTTTATTTACAAAGCTTTTCCTTGTTGTACAGAAAGTAAAAATGTTGTTACAATCGCAGTGTAACTGGCAGCCAGGACGGTCAACTCACCAATCACAGCTGTCACGATACAGCAAGAGTCTTACACGAAGACCTAACGTTTACAATTTTGTTGGGGCGAAGTCCCCAGGCTTGGTGGTGGATTACCAAGGGGCTAAACGGAGGAAGGCGGAATGTCGCGGGAACTATTCTTTGGCTCTTTGGGTGGGGGTGTCCTGGGGCTTGTATCACAGCTACCTTTTTAAAACAGCTACCAAATCCATGAGCAGTCCAAACAATACTCAACAGTTCTGTTTCTTGCAGGTTGTTTCGGGTCTTAATCATCTTCTCCTTCGTCATCTGTTTCTCGCTTTCTCTTTTCACCTTTCCCACTTTCTTCCTCCTCTGCAGTGAAAACAAACTGGGCGTGAGAGCATGGAAAGGACTGTGCTCAACGCCACTAATGAGGGAGGGAGCGGCTGTTTGCTGGTTAGCAAAGAAAGCCACAATGCACAGGTCAGTCACCAAACACATAGGTCACCAAGGCCAGACAGGCAAAAGGCATGGTAGTACCTCAACAGGTGCAGCTAATGAACTGAGGTTAATACATAGCAACAACTCTGCTTAGCCAGCCTGTTTTTAAGCCATACCCTTCACAAGAGAATATTATGCAAACCACTTGAAAACTCCACGAATCCCATTTCCTCACTTTTAAAGACAGATAGGTATGACACAGGAAGTTACTCTGAGAGATAAAGGAAATACCACTACAAGGCTTAGCATGAGACATGGGCACTGTCAAACTGCTCCCAATAAAGGTTTTCTACATGGGCCTAGTGTTCTATGCCTGTTGTACTCAGAGCTGGATCATCAGTACCCAGATCAGAGTGCACTTCATATGCTCGGTGTGGCCTAAGTCTAACAGAGCCATCATCTCAGAACTCTGGAAGGGAAGGCAGGAACATTGAACTTAAGACAAGCCCAGCAACACAGTAAGATCCTACGTCAAAAACCAAAACCAAACCAAACATCGACCTTGAGAGCACTTCCACCTAACTTTAGATGAGAAGGGAGCAAAGCCTATGCATCACACCCACCTTCATCCTCATCTTCTTCCTCATCTTCTTCATCTTCATCAACTTCTCCATCATGTCCAAATTCTTCTTCCTAACAAGAGAATACCTTAACATTATTAGGGTTCTGCTAAAACACAAGACAGCTCAACCAGTAAAGACGGCTTCAAAACCCTGGCAACCTAAGATCACTGGAAGCCAGAGATGAAGGGGGAGAATCAAGAGACTAACACAAGTCGCCCTCCTATGTCTCCATGTAGGCTGTGTGTCATGATTATGACCGCACCCGTAGCCATTGGGCATGGAGGACAGGAGGATGGGTGATTCAAGGCTAGCCTGGGTTATATAAGCCCCCAACCACCAACTCCTCATAGAAAAAAATAAAAATGCAAAGAGGAATATACTTCCCAATATTTACAGCAAAACACTAGGGAGAAAGCTGTTATCTTACACACTTTCCCCACACAGAAATGCTGGCTGAACTTCTTTAATGATGATAAAAAGAAAAAAAGAAAGTGCTAGAGGGCTCCGTAGTCAAGAGCCTTGCAACACTCTTCCAGAAGATTCCTAGCACCCACGTGGTGGCTGACAACCACCTATGACTCCAGCCTGAGGGAATCCAATGCTCTCTTCTGACTTTACTGACTACCAGCCATGCATGTGGAGTGTATGTGCGTTTATAAATGCACAAACATATGTACACACAGACAAAATAAAAATAAACCTTTAAAGAAGTGGGTAGCCCAAGAAGAGAATACTTGCAAAGCTCTGGCTTAAAAAAGGAATATTCAACACTTGTTTTTACCATCTTACACTCCAGGACTGGTTTGGACAGACTTCTCCCTGTAGTCATATACTTTTTATGTAGTGTGCATATGTAACCCAGTACAGTCTAGTTTAGCCCAGGCTAATCTTGAGGTGGTGATCTTCCCTGCTTATAGGCATGTACTCTTTCTGACACAAAACTTAGCTGCTCTCTCAAGGTAGGAATACATTTAACTGTGAAGCACAACTCAGCAGTTCTCAGTATTCTGAAGACACCCCCTTCTTTGGTAATGTGAAAGGCAACTCAGAGATGAGTGTTCAACCCAGGTAGCACTCATTCAGTAGGCATACCCCTTATTTCCAGAAGACAAAAGCTGCCACCATCAGCCTTTGCCTGCCTTTCTAACCCATGCCCATCTTTGCCTTTACACCAACAGGGAAGAACAGTTGTATTCACCTCCCCACTGACTTCATCTTCATCCTCTTCTCCCTCTACATCCTCGTCTTCATCTTCATCCTCTTCATCTTCATCCTCTTCTTCCTCGCCATCCTCATCTTCCTCTTCCTCTTCATCCTCTCCTTCTAAAAATAGTCCAAAAGACATTACTGAGGATGAGCATAACTAATCCCAGCACTTGGCAAGCAGAGGCAGGCAGATCTCACTGAGTTCAAGGCCAGCCATTCTACAGAAGGTTATAGAGAAACCTCTCTACAGCCAAGGTTATAGAGGAACCCTAAAAAACTGGAAGGGAGGGAGCGAGGGAGGGAGGGAGGGAAAGGACAGATAACCTTGATGACACGTGGGGTTTCCTACCTGCAAATGTGAGAGAGCCCAAAGTCGACCTACAACAAGCTGGCCACCTCCACAAACAGAAGAGACTTACAGCTCATCTTTTTCTACCAGTCCTTAATTCCAAGAGAGCATCCACCCTAAAATCAAGAAGCTTCAAATACTATATCACCCTGCTTACTAATGAAATCTGCCAAGTTCACACAGGAGGCTTTCCACTTATACCATGCCTGAAAGTCTTTTTTTTTTTAAGGGACGCCTGGTATGATGGCGTAAGCTACCTGAGACATTGTCTTATCCTGCCCCTCCAAATAAAAATGGCAAACTGTGGTGGTTTGAATGAAAGTGGCCCCCATAGGTCCATATGGAGTGGCACTAACAGAATATGGCATCGTTGGAGGAAGTGTGTCACCAGCAACAGGCGCTGAGGTCTCAGAAGCTCAAACCAGGCTTAATGGTTCTCAGTCTTTTTCTGCTGCTTTTTTTCTCAGCTCCTTCTCCAGCACCATGTCTGCCTGTATGCGTGTTTTCTATCATGCTAATTAAATGTTTTCCTTTGTAAGAGTTGCCGTTGTCATGGTGTCTCCTCACATCAGTAAAACCCTAAGCAAGACAACATCTAACAGTGTTTTTCCTTCTTTGCTTTCTTGGCCATTGCTATCTTGTATGTTCTAGAAAGTGCTAAGATTAAAGGCATGGAAACTGGGCAGTGGTGGTGCACCTTTATCTCAGCACTTGGGAAGTAAAGACAGGTGGAATTCTGGGTTTGAGGCCAGCCTGGTCTACAGAGTTGAATTCCAGGACCGATAGGGCTACAGAGAAACCTTGTCACAAAAACCAATACAAACAAAAGATTAGCTTTCAATTTCAAAGACTATACCCAGACTCAACCAAAAACATAAAGACACCTAAGCATACAAAAAATTATGAGGGCAGTGGTGGCGCACGCCTTTAATCCCAGCACTTGGGAGGCAGAGGCAGGTGGATTTCTGAGTTCGAGGCCAGCCTGGTCTACAGAGTGAGTTCCAGGACAGCCAGGGCTACACAGAGAAACCCTGTCTCGAAAAACAACACAAACGAAAAATCATGATTAATTAATCATGAGCAGCCCCCCAACTTGTGAACCTGACTCCATCTTTGCAGTGCTGAGATTAAAAGTGTGCCACCACACACACTTTTAAAACATTTTTTTCCTATGAATTCCATGTTATACTTGAGGTCATACTTTTATAAATTAAAAAACAAAGCCCAGTCTTAGACTGTATCTTGAAGCTTATAGGTCAGGCACTGAGCTTGGAAGACAGTAGGCAGAGCCCAGAGACAAGGAAATAATGAACTCAAATAATGAACTCTTTAAGCACATAAAGGATTCCAGTGGCTTGTGTGGAGTAGCCACTGACCAAATCGATATACAAAATCCACCTGGTAATGAAATCATTTCATTTTCGGGTTAAACATTTCATTTTAGGGTGCATACCCACCCACACACATGTACACACCAACCCATGCACCCACTCATGCATACTCATACACAAACACACTGAGCAGAGCACCCATGGGGACTGTGAAAGAGCAGAAGTCAGGTCACAGGATGCCCAGTCTACTCACCTTCATCTTCTTCCTCTTTGTCCACACCATCCACCTCTCCATCTGAGTCGGGGGCTTCCTCTACACTATCCACCTCCACATCAGAGTCAGGTGCTTCCTGATCCTCTCGGTCATAGCCATCCAGATAGGACAGCTGGGGCAGGAGCCTGAAGACAGTCTCTCGGTAATCACTCCGGTTAGTGACCTCACAGCCAAACAGATCCAGGCTTTTCAGACAATCCAACCTTTTCTAAAGTGAAAAAACCAAAAAACACGATTCCTAAATAAAAGGAACATGTCACCAAACCATTTTCAAGAGGCAAAACTCTAGGCTTCCCACTGATTAGCTATCTAGTCATCCCTGTACACAGGAAAACCTTGCACAACAGTCTTGTGTTACTGTAACAGCCAACTTCCCCTCCTGCTCTAGCTCCCCTCAAGAACGGCCTTTTCCTGGTAGCACTAGGAGTTTAAGTGTGACCTAGCTGAGATGTACAGAGCCCGCCCATGAAAATGGAATGAGACCTGGCATGAGGTGGGGAGTGAGGTGGGGGGAGGAGAAGGGTATACAAGAGCTTAGATTTCAGGAACAGAGAAACTCCACACTCTTGTCTTTAAGATCTCTAGAAGAGGTTAATATTACCAGACTTCTCCAAAGGAAACTTAAAGGCCTTGTTATATAGACATCCTGCTACCTTCTAGAACAGTGTGGAGAGCCCGGAGCGCACCCCCTCCATCTTCTAATATTTCTAAAATCAAGATAAACTTTGGTGCTCTCCAAACACTAATCAAAACCCATCAATATAGGGGGAGGGATGTAGCTCCTCTGACAGAATGCTTGCACCAAGCCGTGGGTCTGGTCCCCAACACCACAGCTCCAGTGCAGCAGTACAGGCCCCAGTGTGCAGGAGGCTAGATCAAAGTCAAAGTCATGGTCAGCTACATGAGACCCCTCACTCAAAAAGCTCTTCTACCAAACCCAACAGTAACACTGCATCTGCAAAGTCACTGCCACATTCACATGACCCAGAAGAAATAGGTATACAACAAAACTTTGCTTTCAGGACCAAGGGCGTCCCTGTAATTCTCTGCTCTGAAAGTTGGTTTTAAAATTCCAGAATGTGACAGCAACCAGTGTACTGCCTACTTGGTTCATTAGCTATTTTTGTAAACTAAAACTTTGGGGATTTTTATTTTTAATACTCCCTGAGATCCTCCTCCTGCTTTTGCATCTCAAGCACTAGGAATAAAGACAAACACCACCATGCCCAGCTAAAATAAAGTCTGTCATATAACATTCATCTGCCCATCTATCACACACAGCTCCTTTTAGACTGTACTGACAGCAGCTGTGATATAGACTAGGGTCCACAAAGCTTCATGTTTTTATCAGCTGACCCTTCAGGGAAAGGGCTGCTGGCCCTTACAGAAGTTTCTTCATCCCTTGATCAAGAAAAGGCTCACAAGTTTTATTCTCAAAATAGAACATAGAGGGGGGGCCCAGCAGCAGGATTACAAGCAGATGTCATACCCACCCGAAGATACAATGTACAATCATAAAGTGTCTGTTCATCAAATGTGCTTCCAATGGCCAGGTCTCTGAAGTCTCAAGGCAGGCAGGCCAGGCCCAGCCCTGTCAGTTCTAGGGGTGGCTGACTTTCCAGCAGGCAACTTTCAGATTAGGTCTCCTACTGGGCAGGCCCTGACCTTAGAAACCCAGGTATGATTTCTTGCCAAAGAGGAAAAAAATGTTGTACTACCCCAAATAATCAGCACAGGTTGTTTACTAGCTTTCTGTTTGAAGACAGATCCTTTCTTTGCTGCCTAAGTAGCCTGGAACTGGTGAACCCACCCCATCTCAAGATCTATTACCCAGTAAGAAATACCAGAAAAATTAATTTAGGCAGCTTCCTGTTGTTCTAATGTGTTTCTCCTCCCCCACCTTTTCTGAAGTGTATGTCTCACCATGCAGCCTTTGTAGGCTGCCCTTTGACTCAGTTCTCTTGCTTTGGCCCTTAAGGAAGCTGGCAGGACAGCATACACCACCATCTCTAGATTAACTAAAAATTGTTTACTTAATGGACTGGGGCATTGCTTAATCTACTGTAGAGAGCCATCGAGACTGTCCCAGTTCTGAGCTGTGGAAATTTTAGATGTTTACTTCTTGACAAAGCACCATTATCAAAATAATTTGAATATGCCAAACAGTATGGTAGGAAACGAAATAAAACAAATTGACAATAACAAATCCCACATAACTACAGTACTCTGCGATTATTTTAAAGCAGTAAAGTTGAACTTACAGGCCAACAGGCTCAGAATACACATTATACTGGATCCCAATGTAATGTGTAAACACTGCTGAAAACTTAACAACTGTACCATGCTGGAAACTTGACCTAAGCTCATAGGCTAGCCATAATAAACATTAAACATTTTATTAACAATAATTTTGCTTGCCTTCTTAGAATTTAGAAGGGCTTTGGGGGATGGTTTGGATGGCCCAGGTCTCTTAAAAAACGTGTCCCAGGAAGTTTGAACTGCTGCCTTCTTTGTCTCTCGTTAATGTCCCTGTAGCAAGCAGAGGCATTCACAATCATTGCATTGACTGTCAAGACTGGGCTCAAGGCAGTGTTCACAATGTGTGGTGATGAGGATGAAGATGGTTTTCCCCACTCTAAAACGTTCAGAAGTCAGCACTGGGCCCAGTCTCCCCCTTCACCACCCCTACAGGTTTTTTTTATTCCAAGTGAAAACCAAAAGGCCAAGGTAGCCCAGGCTTTTCTTTTTCAAGACAGGTTTTTTCTGTGTATCCCTGGCGGTCCTGGAACTGGCTCTCTAGACCAGGCTGACCTCGAACACAAAAGACTCTCTGCCTCCCAAGTACTGAGCTTACAGGTGTGGGCCATCACTCCAGGCTCAGGCTTTTCTAAGCAGATGTGTATGGAGCATGGTAGCTCTGCCACATGGTGTCAGTGTCACCCAAGCCTTAGCTTCCTCAATGTAAAACAAGGACTGTACTATTTCTATCCACTTCGTAGGAACTTTTCCAACAACTACTATAGTAACTATGTACACCTGCTACAGTATAGATCAGAACACTCAAGCAAACAACGCCTGCACAATATGCATCTGTGCTCACTTCAGTGCTAGAACACTGACCTGGCTTCCCAGAGGAATCAGGAGCAGCTGGTTATCCAACAAGAAAAGCTCCTCTCTGGTCCTCTGTTTAACACCCACACCCGCGTAGGGGATATTATTCTTAAGCTTGGAGTAGCCCAGAATTAAGATAACTTCCACCAAGCAGCAAAAAGAGGCTTGGCACAGACCAGGGAGAGGTATGACTATTCCTACGTGAATTCCATTCTACTGAAATTTAGGTATGGAGTCAATTTACATGTACGAACAAATCCCAAAGGCAACAAAAAATTAAGTGAATTTGAACTTGATCATCACATTAATTCCAAATAATTATTTAAGCTCTCTAAACTCAGTTTCCTCTCTAAATAAGACAGCCATTCTCTATTCTCTGGGCTACAAGCCTACAATGAACAAATACTAAATGTCCCTGGATCTAGCAGATTGCAATGCACACATCTTTAACTTGGCAACAGGCTGCTCTACACAGAAAGAATAAAACTAGTAAACGGAGGGAAAGAGAGCATGCGGCGATGTATAGCAGGAAAAAAAAGATCTGCAGGACAAAGGTAAGAGACGAGTTTGATGCCTACAACAATGGAGGATGGGGAGGCCACTTTAATTCTACCAGGACATCATCACTGAGAGAAAATAAAACCTAATTCTTCCTCCTGAGCATCAACAGAGCAGGAGTTTGGCTTTTTTTGCTTTGTTTTGCTTGACAGGGTTTTATAATTTAGGCCAAGGCTAGTCTCAAACTTGCTACTTCTGGTAGATGAACTTTTGATCCTCCAGGGATTATAGGCATGTGACAATCTGCGATTTATGGAATCCAGGACTTCATGCATTCTGAGCAAGCACTCTGCCAACTGAGCCAAACCGAACAACCCCAACAGAGCATTCTTCCAGTGAGGGAAAGAAAACCCTTTATTTTCATATTCTACAGAACCAGCTGTCTAACACACTAGTCCTGCCTTTGGGGCTGCCTTTCTCCTGCATTAACCCTGCCTCCAGAACCTCCACACTGCTGAGTTCTCACTGCAACAGTTTCCCAATTTACAAAACAAAATGATCTACTTCTAGACTGTCCTCTAAGCACTTAAGTAAGGCAAGGAATAAAGTCTTCTCTGTTCAGGTTGATTAAGGCCATATACCGCGCTTAGAACCCAAAAGGCACTTAAAATTTGATCTCTTTATCTACAGTAAGACTGAGGAAGGTGTTCCTACTAGGAAAAATTAGCAGACATGCTTAAAACTAAGAACCATGTTTAAAATTTTCTATTCATGACACCATCAGTTTCAGTAAGGAGAGCAAAGTCCCAAGAACACATCGAGAGACTTTAAAAAAACCACTCTATGCAGAGTAGAAGGCCAGCACTTTTCCAGCTAACTATTCTTCTTAATCATTTCTCCCACTGGAAATATGACAATGAGATGACAATAACCCACTCTAACCTCGGGACCACTCACCAATGGCTCCAAGGTGCTGATATCTTTCAGGTTATTTCCACTTAGGTTCAGATGTGTGAGGCTTGGAAGTTCTTCTGCTAGTCTGTCCAGACCTCCGAAGATTCTATTTTCACTGAGCTCAAGCTAAGGAAAACACAAACAAACAGAGAATCACTGAGTTGGAAGTAAAAAGCAAATAAGCAACAAAACTCTACAAGAGCCAGTGAAGCGACTCCTCAGGTAAAGACACTTGCTGCCAAGGCTAACAGATCAAGTTCAACCCTAGGATCCACTTGGTGGAGATCTGAGACTCCCTTAGGTTGTTCTGATTTTTACACATGCAGCATGGATAGATGCCTCTCCCAGAAGCCCTGCTTCCATTAGGTTATAAACATTACTTCATTAAATCCAAATGAAGTAGTTTATACATTCCACAAACACTTCAGGTGAGTTAGGCAGATATGCCAGAAGATATAAAATTTTTTGTTTTGTTTTTTAAATTTTATGTGTGTGCCAAATGTACAGACACCATGTGCATACAGTGCTTGTGGAGGCCTGAAGAGGGCATCAGATCCTCTATGCAAAGCCCCGGAGTCTGTAAATCCTGCTCTCCAGAGGCTGCTGGTTCTGTTCACTGGCACTAGCTTTCACAGTAAACTACTTTAGTTTCTCAGCTGCAGGTAAGTCACACTTGCAATGGTATGCTCACAAAGTGTGAACCCTCATCAAAAATTACGTGTCTCGAAGTACAAGAAAGTGGAGACTCAGCTCTTCCTTTTCCAGCTGAACACTCAGGCCATGGGACTCAGTCATCTACATCAGGTGTTGTTCTTCCAGAAGACAGAGTTCAGTTCCTAGCACCCATGTTGGACTGTTCATAACTAGAGGATCCAATGTCTTCTTCTGGCCATGTATATTAAACCAACAACCCTTAGACCATGCAGGTGTGTCAGGAAAAGGGAGCCAACATCATGGAGGGCTTGCGTGCCTGTCCATTTTCAGAGCCCATTCACCTTATTTATTTGCTCTTATAACAAACTCTAGAGTTGGTAGGGGTCATCCTCCCATCTTACAGGCTGACAGGTCCATGACCAAAGAAGGCCTTGTGTGAGAGCCTGTGTTGACTGCACACACAGAGCCCTGGCTCTACCCACTATATTACATAAATGCCTACTGTGCTAAAGATGGGAACTTCCCATGGCTGGCCTGGTGACAGAGGCTTGAGACATACCAACCCAAGAGGCTAAGGTAGCATGCCATCATATGCAATTTACAGAGATCTTGTCTCAAAGTTTAAAAAGGGTACAAAAGAGCAGGAAATACGGCTCAGTGACACAGTGCTTATCTAAGATTAATCTGACCTTAAGTTTACACACAAGTAAAAACACCCCCAAAAGCAAAGAAAACATCAACTAGGGAAACCAAACAAACAGCACTGGCTTCATGAATAAAGTCTTTAGCATGCCATAAAACACTCTGATTCAGAAGCAATGGCTACAATTTTAGAATGCTAGCCTAGGAGGGCAGATGAGAGATGGTTCTATAAATAAAGGCACGCCACAAGCCTGGCAACCAGTCTCCAGGAGAATGGAATCCCAAGTTGTTCTTTGACAGCCATGAATGCTGTGGTTTTACCCCACCCACCAAAAGTAAATCTTAAAAAGAAAGCAAACAAACAAAAAACCCTGCATGTCTATAATTAATAAAGATCCAAGCACTGGATCTCGATTTTTAGAAACCACCTTTCTATGCTTAGGCCATGTAGCTAGAATATCACATCTTTCTACAGGAAGAGACAGTAAAGCAATACACCAAAGCATTTACTAGCAGAGAACTCTAAAACCATTATATACCAAAAACCTTCTAGTACTTGTCTCTTATGAAGAGCCTGTACTCTGAGGTAGGAAGAACATACAGTCCTTAGCAGCTGTGAGAATATTCAATCTGCCTTTTAAGTATGATCACCTTCTCATTAGCCCTAGGAGTGATCAGTGTTTAAAATTTTCAGAAAAAGCCCAGTATGGTGCAAGCTTGCAGCTTCAGCATTTGGGAGGCTGAAGCAGGACTCTCTGTTCCAGTTCAGTCTAGTTGCAGTGAGACCTTGTCTCATAGAATCTAACATCTGATAAAACATTCATCAATACACCTACTGTGGGTGCTTAATCTCATTGTGGACTTGATGTATCTGGAAGTAGCTAGAGATACACTGGTGTGTCTAAGTGTTTCCAGAGGGCTAAATGAGGGAAGACCACTCCCGCAACCGCTCACTGCAGTCACTGCATCCACCACAGTGGCCAGGTCTGCCACTGTCTCCATCCAACCTCCTCATTGGGAGAGATGACAACTGTCCAAATGAACTCCTGTTCATTTATCAGGATGGTAAGAAAAAACACCAACTTATGGACCAAATGTGTGCAAAACAGATGCTAAAATCTTTCTACAGGTCCTGGATGACCTCCATCAATCTTTCCAGGGTCACTGATGACCCCTACATATAACTTCATACAGTTCTGTGTGTATGAGTGTTTTGTCTACAGGATGTCTGTGTACCATGCATGTCTGGTGCCCATAGAGTTAAGAATTGTGAAACGTCAAGAGCCACACTTCCTAACACTGCACTACCCAGAGTTCTGAGGGTGACTTTAGGAAAATGCACAGGAGCAAAGTTTTCCCATCTCCTTGACAAATACAGAGACAAGAGAAACCCTTTCTTAAGTATTCTGCCCTTTTTGGGAGTAACTAGAGGGCAAGGCAGGTTGTCTACAGGGAAGGTAAACCATCAACAATGGGTTAAGACCAGAGAGAAATCTAGGTTTGGTTTTTCTTTTTTTTTGGGGGGGGGGGGGCGGCAGTGGCGGGGGGACGCACAGACAGAGGAGGCAGTAGTTCTGTCTAGCGGGAGCCCACAGTTCTTCACATGTTTCTGCCTAAAAGCTGGATTACAGGCAGATAGCATCAGATCTGGCCTGTAGCAGACTTTCTTACACAGCACTTTCTAGTCAATCACAACACATTTCAAACTAGTTATTAAGAATTACACGACAGGGCTAGATAGAGATGGTTCAGTAGTCAGTCAACAGCACTTGTTGTCCTTGCAGAAGATGGGTTTGATTTTTACTACCAATGGGGGCAGTAGTAAAATGCCTGTAACTTCACCCCCATATCTGATGCCTTTGGAGGGCACCACATGCATACATACCCCACAGTCATGTCTTCACTTTCCTTATCATCAGCATACAAATTAAAACACAGAAAGTGAGAGGCTCTTGTGTCTCCTGAACCAGAGCCAAAGCACAAAATACAGCTAATAAAATAAAGCTTCTGATAATGAACCAATATTTATAAAGCAACGATCCCCATAATAGGGTACTACTTCCAAAGCACTGTTACAACACTGCAGGTCAAGTATAAGCACTGGTGATGAAAGCGAAGCTGAGCCACCTTAGGAAGGAAGACGGCCCCCAGATCTCAGTGTCACAGGCCACTAAGACACATGTGCCTACATTACACAGACAGAAACCACACATTCCTCCTCCTTAATGATTCTCTTAAAAAAATTAAAGAAAGAATAAACTTACCTTTTTCAATTTAGGTAGCTTCGGGAGGTCTGAAACTGAAAACAAGCCTACATTTATTAAACTGAGGAACTCTAGGTTCACAAATTCATCTGTTAACCCCTCAATTTTTCCATCAATTGCTTTGCAATTGTCCAAGACAAGTTCTCGAACCTGTGGGTACAAACAAAAACAAAAATAAGCTTTAAAAACTGTAACAGGAAACAACAAAAGCAAAAAACCTCCTAAATACAATCCTGTGAAATTTCCAAGTTCAAGAATGGCATTTATCAAAAAAAAAAAAAAAAAAGAATGGCATTTATCTAAGAGTAGGATCAGCTGCAAATAAAGCAAGCATGATTGTAGTAGCAGCACAGTATTAAGACCCAAAAGATCACTGTTAGCTCATATAAAAAAATGCACACATGGGGGTGGGGCACGTATATTCCATATCCCACTAAGAGGCACCACAGTTCTCAGAATGTAAGTGAACCTATGTCCCTGTTCTTTCCATGGCTGGGCCTTGAAGGGGCTTTGTCTAAGTTCAAGTGCAGAGTAGAAGAAAGCCAGCCTTTCATGCTTTCTCTCTTTAAGCCCAGGAAGGTCATGGCCATGAAAGTCACCAAGGCACTTGAACAAGGAGCCTGGTAATTGATCTTACCTAATAACTCCGATTTTCAATAAAGTCTCCTGTCATTTTTGTTTGTCTTGTTTTTTGAGACAGGGTCTCTCTCTACAAAGCCCTGGGTTTCCTCGAACTCACTATGTGGACCAGGCTGCCCCCAAACTCAAACTTCCACCTGCCTTTCTCTGCCTTTAAAGTGCTGGAATTAAAGGCATGCACCATGCCTGGCTTTTCCTTTCCAATTTCTTTTTTCTTTTTGGTTTTTTCAAGACAGGGTTTCTCTGTGTAGTCCTGGGTGTCCTGGAACTCACTCTGTAGACCAGGCTGGCCTCAAACTCAGAAATCCACCTGCCTCTGCCTCCCAAGTGCTGGGATTAAAGGTGTGCGGTACCACCGCCCGGCTCCTTTCCATTTTCAAAGAAAAAAAAATCAAAAATAAATCCTGGTAAGTATCTTTACACACCTGCACACTCTCCAGTTTCAAATCTTTTCTGTTTTGCTTTGTTTTAAAGAGGGCCTTTTCTATGCAGCTCTGGCTAATCTAGAATTTGAGAGGTCTGTCTTCTCTGACTTGAGATCAGACTGCCTCTGCCTTCTGAGTACTGGCATAGCAGACACACACTACCATACCCAGCTAAGATGATTTTCATTTCTCGTGTAACAATAAAATTAATGTCATAAGATATGATACTAATATGTGGGGAAGAATTAAGAGTATGCCACACTGCCTCCCAGATGGGGATAAAAATTTTATCCTTGATGCTTCTTTCAATTGCTAAGATTCCAGTTTAACTACTGTAAAGGGTGATAAGAAACATCCATTGTGGGTGCAAGGGGACAAAAGTCCTATGGCAGCTCCATCACTGGGCAGATTCAGGTGCATTCTAAATTTAAAGCCAACACTGCTGCTATACCAAAAAAAAAAAAAAAAAAAAGCTATCATGGCAAGCAACACAAGACACTCAAATATGGGCTAAAATGCATTTGCTAAGGCAAATAGTAAAATGGAGATTATAAAGAAGAAACTGGGGAAAAGAGCCCCAAGCGGTTAACAACATCCAGGCCTGAGTCTGGCATTGGATATGGACGTTGAGAAGTTTTAGGTTCTGGTTTAGAGAAATGGAAATCTACAAGGAAATAAAGAACTGCATTTTGAGGAGAAACAATGAATATCAAGGAGACACACAGCTGGAAACACAGACCCAGAGTTTCAATGGTGGTCTGGATTCAGGCCTGTGCCTGTGAGTCATCAAGGAAGAGGAAGTGACAGGAACCTCATGTTCCTAGAAAAAGTATCAGGATGGAACTCAATAAAGACAGACAGGTAAGGTAGCCAAAGCTTTAAAAAAACAAAAACAAAAACAAAAAAACACTCCCTCCAAGACAGGGTTTCTCTGTGTAGGCCGGGCTATCCTGGAACTCAAGAGACCTGCCTGCCTCTGCCTCCCAAGTACTGGAACTGGAGGCGTGTGCCTCTAGTTTCATTTTAAACACCAGGAACGCTCATAAACTAAGGTGGGCATGGCGACAAGACACCTATAATCCCAGTACTTGGGAGGCTGAGGCAGAAGACTGAAAGTTGAGGGCCAGTGTGAGCTGCTGAGTTGAGTGGAGAGTCAGTTCCAGGTCAGCCTCAACTACAAAGTGAACCTTCAAAAATATATAAAAATAAGATGACCTGGAACACAGTCAAGCATGTGATGTCTCACTTGTGATATAAAACACAAGACTTCAACAAGCCTTTCTGTCATGGAAAAGAACCTCTAAGACTGTTCCGTGGGAAAGCACTACTGTGCTGCGAGTTCAATCCCCATTGCTCATATAAAAATATAGCAGAGAACTGACTATACAACTGACCCGACTTCCACATATACACTGTGGCACATGCATGACCCTCGAACATCATACACATACAAATACACACACGCACACACAAATTTAGAAAAATTAAATGGGCTGCAATTGACACTGAACTTCTTGGTGAAGGTGCACCCCACTCTACCCCACCCCACCCATCATGATGAGCACCAGTCTAGGCTACGTTCCAAAATGAAGGACAAAAAGTTCAAGAAACATTTACTATGGTGGTTTGAATAGGAATGCTTCCCATAAACTCTTGTCTTTGAATATTTGGCCCAAGGGAGTAGCACTATTAATGAGAAGCCTTGTTAGAGTAGGTGTAGCCTAGTTGTAAGATGGTGTCATTGGGGCTCAGATGCTCAAGCCATGGCCAGTGTCTCAATCACTATCTGCTGCTTACAAATCAACCCCTCAGCTCCTTTAGCACCAAGTATGCCTGCATGCCACCATGTTTCTCTCCATGAATATCAATAATAGACCAAGCCTCTGTATTGTAAGCCAGACCCTTTTAAATCTTTCCTTCGTAAGAGTTGCCATGGTCATGGTGTCCCCTCCCAACAACAGAACCCTAGCTAAGACTTTTGAGTTTAAGCATGGCTAAGAAAAAAGACAGGGCCCTGACTTCCAGAAATGCCCAGATGAGTCTGTTGGAGTTGCCACATCAGACCAAGCCTTAGAGTTGCACTCAGAAAAAGGTTGTAAGTGCCACTGGCTAGCTACCTTCAAGTCTGTAAAGTTCTCAACAAAGCCTGAGCTGGTGCTACAGGCCAGTTTTCTCAGGAAGCTGAGGCAGTGGAACCACAGGTTCCAGATCATGGCAGAAAGAGGCATTAAGGCATGGCAGTAGTACATGTCAGTAATCTTACAACATAGGCAGAGTATGGGGTAAGCCTAAGTTTGAGATCAACCTCGATGGCATAGAAGTTCTAGGTAAGCCTCAGTTCATAAAACAGTCTTGAAGAAAACAAGACTGGGGAGATGGCTCAGAGTTCGGCCTGAGTACCCACATCAGGTAGCTTACAATTGCCTGCAATTCAGGTCCAGGGGCACTGACATCCTCTTTAGGCCTCTGTAGGCACCTTAATACTTGTGGCAGGCATGCAGACATTGACAAATAGAAGTCAAGGGAAAGCTGGTCCCCGACCTGTACATCTACATATGCAAACTAGAGAGCTCTGAAGCCAAGATACAGCAAGATAACCTGCTCAAAATTTACTCTCCTCATTGGTCATTTTCCAGTAGAACTTGCTTTTTTTCTCAAACGTGAACAAAGTAAATGTTCAAGAACTAAAACCAAACAGCACAGTGCCTCAGGCTTGAAATGCTATCTCTTTGCACGTGAAGGCAGCAGACCTGAGTTCAGGGACATCCTCAGCTAGAGAGTGATGCCTGCCTGGGCTACGGAACACTTGCTGTTTAATTATTATTTCATTTTTAGGACAGTCTGGCTGTGCAGTCCCACTGGCCTGGAACTCAGAGACCCACCTGCCGCTGCCTGCCCAGTATTGGGTTTAAAGGTGTGCTCTACCAGCTTTCCTGTAACACTTGCACTGGGTTTTCTAGTTATGAATAATGCCAAATATTCGGCACTTTGGAAAAGTCTTTCTTCCACTCCAACCCTGTCTTAGTTCCATTCCCTTTTCTCTTCCAATTCCTTCACTGGGAAATAACCAATTTTACCTATGGTCAGGTTTGGCAATCTTCCTCAATTACATACTTAGGAGAAGGGAAAAGCACAGAATAATATAATTTTAAGTTTTAGTGGTTTGAGTATAAAGACTCCCACAAGCTCACATATCTGAATGCTTGGTCACCAGAGTGACCACTATTTGAGGTAAGAGGTGGACCCTTGGAGGAAGTGTATCCCTGGAGATTGGCTTTGAGAGTTCCAAAGTCCATCACCACCCTCTGTCTACACAACTATCTTCACATGGCAATCCTTCTACCTAATGCTGGTATTGCAGCGCTGCACCACACACACAAAAGGCGAGTTTCCAATCCTTTTAGTTAGAAAAGTACTAAGTAATTAGTGTTATCGCCACACCTGCTTGTCTCTGTGGTGTACTAAGTAAACCTATTTGATGAAAAAACTGCCCTACGCTAAATACCTCGATGCAGACTCACACAGAAGACATTAATATTCCCCAAGTTGTCCTCTGATTCCCAAGAACTTAGTGGGACACACATTATTTCTTAATTTTAAAAAATGAATTCAAGGACTAGGGGGGTCTGAGCTGAGTGGCTTGCTAACCCAGCATGTTGGGAGACATGGGTTCAATTCCAAAGTCACAATAAAATGACAAGGCTAGCCAGTCATGATGGCACATACCTTTAACCCAACACTTGAGAGGCAGAGCCAGGAGGATCTCTAGTTAGCAGAGTGAATTCTAGGACAGCCAGGGCTAAAGGAAGAAAGGAAAGAAACCCTGTCTCAAAAAAAACAAAACAAAAAGGCCTAGGAAAGGAGCTCAGTCAGTAGAGGCCTGTTTAACATGCTAAGACCCCGCCCCCAGGTAGTGCTGACCTCTGACCCCAGAATTTGGAAAGGAATATGGGAAGCTAAAGGTTATCTCCAGCTACAAAATGAGATTAAGTTGGGGCACAGCAGAAGCAGGTGAATCTGAGTTAAGGATAGGCTGCTCTACACAGCAACTTCCAGGACAGCCAGTACAACAGACAGGGCTTAGCAGTAGAAATGCTTGCTGCCAAACCTAACTATCTGAGACCCACGTGGAGGAGAGAACTAACTCCCACAAGTTGTCTTCTCATTTCCACGTGTACACACGCAAATAAAGAGTTAAACTCCAAAGATAAAGAACAATAAGCACATTAGGCTCATATAGTAGCAGTCCTTCAATGTGTTCGGGTGGCAGACAGTTGAGAAGCCACTCCACTCCAGAAGAGGAAATGCCTGTGCACTAAGGGTGGGTGGATAAAAGGAACAATATGGGAAGCAATTTGATATAAAATATTAAGTAACAGATAAGTGGGGCTCTCCTTTAAGGCAACCAGTTCACACATTTATAACATGGTCCAAGTAAAAATAAGAAATTAAGCAATTTTGTAGACCAACACCAAAATGCAGACAAAAGGTTAAGTTTATGTTGTGTATCTTTTTTTGTTTGACTCCATCTACTTTTCTTGAAAGATGTATTGTACAAAAGAAAACCACCCTAATTAGTTGCTACGCAACCAATTAGAATATCCCATAGAGCTTAGAATTATATCACACTAAACAACAGGCATCTAAAGTTGGGGTAGGGGCCAAAACAAAACAAGACAGCTAAGGAGGTCTGTTTCCCCCAAAGAGTGGAAAGACAAATTAACGAGCAGTGTAAGCACACAGCATATTGGGGGGTGGGGGGCAGCAGAATTTAAAAAAATAAAAAAAACACACTCCAATAAGAAACTACTTGGTTAGCTGGGCAGTGGTGGTGCACGCCTTTAATCCCAGCACTTGGGAGGCAGAGGCAGGTGGATTTCTGAGTTCAAGGCCAGCCTGGTCTACAGAGTGAGTTTCAGGACAGCCAGGGCTACACAGAGAAATCCTGTCTCGAAAAACCTTAAAAAAAAAAAAAAAAAAACTTGGTTATTTGGTTCCCTGAAGACAGCTGGCTTGAGGCTAGCTGTCAGAGGCTGCAGGGTGAGAAGGGCACAGACAGTGCAGCAGTCTGTGTATGCAATGGGTAGCTGAGAACCTCACATCAGATGTGTGCCAACAATTTTTGTGGCATACATAGCATGCTCAATTTATTCTCAATGAATCCCTCAAGGTATCCCTGGAGCCAAAGACTCAACCCAGGGCCTCAAGCTTACTAGGCAAGTGCTCTATCCCCAACTCCTGAAAACTTTTTTTTTTGTTTTTTTGTTTTTCGAGACAGAGTTTCTCAGGGTTTCCGGGCTGTCCTGGAACTCACTCTGTAGACCAGGCTGGCCTCAAACTCAGAAATCTGCCTGCCTCTGCTTCCCAAGTGCTGGGATTAAAAGTGTGTGCCACCGCTGCCCGGCCCCTGAAAACTCTTAATATACACATTTCATTCCTATTTTGGAGGGTGGCAATCTGGGGAATGAACCAATGGCCTCATACAATACTGAGTCAGGTCACTGAGACATCCCTGTTCAGTATATGGTATTTTCCACAAAATAAAAGTTACTAGAGAACAAGACTGGAAGGTTATTGACAGAAATATATATATATGCCCTTGGTTCAATCTCCAGCACCCCCAAAATTCTATTCTTGCCCATAAAATCTTTCAGATGGTATTTACTTTTGCTTTTTTCGTACAATGTCATTTTATGCCATTTCTCCCAGTGAAAACACACTGCTCCAAGAGCTGGTTTGGACTTTGAAAAAAAAATTGAATTAAGTATTTTAAAAGCCTCTTCTAAGGAAAAGAGCACACCCATGCTCATCAATAACAGAGGTGCAGCATATGAACCTGAGTTTGTTATCTTATGTACTTAGGAAAGAGCCGACCACCAGATGGTATGTTACCAAGATGTGTCCAAGACTTAGAACAAGCCACAGCACACACAACCCACTTAGTTTCAGGCACCAATGTGTATTTAAATATCAAACCTCCTGACATATTATATCTCAGTCAACTTTAACAGTACATTCAACTGGAGACTGACATCTTTCCGTACTCCAACAAGTCTGTAGGATCCCAATGGTCAACCTATCAATTAAGTACCAAAGTTTTCCGTACTGTGTTGTTCTAGAGCATACAAACTACAAAGAGCTGAGTGTTCTGTTTTTGAGGCAAGGACACACTGCAGGACCCAGCTGGCCTCATATTCATACTGACATCTGCCTCCCTCAGCCTCTTGAGTACTGGATCAGAGGACCAGCACACTCAAGAGGGATGAACTTCTCGTTTACCTTATGACAACTGCATGCAAACTCAAGACCCTCAAATTGCCAGGTGTGATGGTACCAGTACTCAGAAGAGTAAGGCAAGAGGATGGCAAGTCAGAAGTCAGCGGAGACTACTTACTGCTTGAAAGACCATATCTCAAAAAAACAAAACAAAACAAAACAAAATATCTGCAGCAATTTTCCCTTCAAACCCTTCAGTTTTAGGTCGAAGTTTTCCTAAATAAGAATCTACCAATGGCCTGGCTCCCTATAAGTAACTTGCCCTCCATACCCCCATAAACCTTGGTGGTTATCTCAAAAAGACACTTTCCCAAGGCGCCTCTAACCTGCCAAGGTACAAAAAAAGGAGTTAGTGTGCCCTCCCCACCCCCCAAGCCTGAGGCCCAGGAGGGCAGGGGATATTGTTTACACAGGTTTCTCATGCCCTGACATACTTTAAGCTGAAAATACAATAAATCAGTGGTTCAAGAGACGAAGGATGTCCAAAGCTTTATTCATCAACCACTTGTTGCTTGTGGGCACTTTAAAGGTGTAGTCCCTAATTCACTTCTAATTCCAAGGCTCTGGCCTGACTTTGTCAAGTAGGTTTAAAACGAAAACGAGTACTTTACCTAAATTTAGTTACTTCATACTCTATTGATTTTTTGTGGCTGACTGGAGTGAAAAGCTCAACACATTCACTCATCTTTTCAAGTTAAAGGGAGAAGATGGTTTAACAACTCAATTCCCAGCACGTGGTGGGCACAAAATGTCTGACTGAGGGATGGAAGGGACACGTGCCGGTGAAATGCTCAGGGCCCCGGGAACAGGGACACCACCCAATCAGTCCTCAGGGACCGCCCCACACTTCGGCGGTGGCGACCTCAAGGCCTGTGGCAGGAACACAAAGCCTCGGGCATGCCAGGCGCACCGAGGCAGGCCATCTCCACAAGTTCCCAACTTGTTAGCCACAGTCACCTGCGTGCGCCAGCCCAGGCCGCGGGTCGCCGGTCCCACACGATATCGTGGGCCCGGAGTCGTGCCTACAGGCGCCGCGGCGCACGAGGGCGGCGTCGGGCCCGCGGCCTGCGCACGGTCGGCCGCAGAGGCCGCGTGGAGCACGTGCGGGGCCCAGGCCGCCCCAGCCCCGCGTCGGCCACCGTTGCCCTTTTAAGAAGGGGGAGGGCGCCCGCGAGGGGATGAGGCGGCGGCGGTGGCCGAGTGCCGCGCTTCCAGTGCGCGCGGAGCCCAGCCCGCGGGGCGGGGGCAGCCCGGGGACCGACAGGCAGCGCGAGGGCGGCCGGCTCACCCGGCGGAGGAAGACGGCGCCCGCCAACATGGCGCTGTGGCGCGCCCCGGCTGGCGCGCGGAGCCGCCGGCCGCCCACACCGAGGGGCCGGCCTCCCTCTCGGGCAAGGCCCCGGGCGGCGGCGGCGGGGGAAGGCGAAGCCACCGCGGTGACGGTGCCCGGCCGACCCAGGAAGCCCGCGTGGGCAAGGCCGAGGGCGAAGGCGAGCCGGGCAAAGGAGGGACAAAGTTGTATTTTTAGGCTTGAAAAATGGCGGGAAGCGCATCCTTTTTTCAAACTTGGCCTCGGGAGGGGCGGCGGTTGCGCCACCTCCGCCGCCAGGCCCGCCCCTCCCCCGTTCCGCGCCAGGCCGCGCCCGAGGGGGCTCCGCGCCCCTCAGGGACCCGAACCCCTTTCTCAGCGCGGCCCGCGAGGCCCTGCCGGCCGCGGGGTGCATCGAACCTGGCCCGGCCCCGCGGCGGGCCTGGCGGCGCGGCTCCTCCGCAGGCCCGGCCTCCGCCCGGCCGCGCATCCCGGGAGGCTGCAAACATGGCTCCCAGCGTTACACAACCCCCGCGCCCGCCCTCGCCGCCGGCCACACGCACAAGCGCTCCCTCCGGGAGAGGACCGAGCGGGCAAGCGGCTCAAAGTTTGCTTTTCCACCCGCCGTCCTCCCCGTGGCCACGGCGGCCCGCGGGCGCCAAAGAGTTAATGCCCGCGCGCTCGCTCCCCCCTCCGCGCCTTCCGCCCGCCTTCCCTGTCCCCGTCCGAGCTGCGAGCAGCTCCTTCCTCGCGCCGCGGCCGGAGCCCGGTGGCCCGCAGGTGGCCACCATTACTTGCAAGTCATCGGGGGCGCGGGCGCCCGAGGGGTTCTACTTACAGCTGCCGGGGTCCGGTTCCTCAGCTCCAGGTGGATCCTCCTCTTCATGTCCATGTTCCCCTCGTCCCCCCTCTCCAAACTTAACTTTCCGCGGCGGGGGCGGAGGGGGGAGAGGCGACCCGGCCTGCGCGGCGAGGGCCGTCGGAAGGAGGCGGCTGGAGGAGGCGGCGTGGTCCCGGGCGGCGTGCGGGCGTGCGGACGAGCGGAGCCCCCGGAGCCAAGTTACTCGCGGGAGCGGAGAGAAACCATGGAGGGAAAAGGGGGCTGGAGCGCGGCGCTGGCCTCACTACCGCCGCCCCCGGCCAAGGCCCCGCACTGCGCTTAAACCGGCGACGCGACGCGGCGGCTGCTCGGCTCCACTCGGCCCTGCGCGGCGCCGCTCGGCTCGGGAGCCCGGGCTGCAGCGCGGACTGGAGAGGCGCACGGAGGGCGGGGCGGGACCCGCCTTAAGCTCAGCCCGGACTGCGGCACCGCCTCCCAGGCCGCGCGCGCCTTCTGGCCCTCGGGTCGCACGTGGGCTGGCTGATGTAAGACCTTCCGGTGCCGGGACCCCCGCCCCCAACCCGTGCTCGCCTGTACGTCTATGGACGGGCTTTGCCTCGCGCCTTCCGGGCTCTCCCGGACCCAATTTCGCCTGAGCGTTTAGACGCCCTCAGAGGCTGTGGCTTTGGGGTTCGCCCTGTCCCCCCAGTTTGAGGTCCACAGCCCGACCTCACAGCCTTTAGGTCCAGTGATGTTAGAAGAACCTTCGAGGACCCTCGTGAGCCTGTGCTCGCTGCCCTACCGTGTTGTTCCGCGTAGTACCTGCGAGGAAGCTGCACCGGCAGGGGCAGCTCCAGCCGCTTGCCCAAGCCACGCCGCATCTGAGCATCCCCAGTTCAGGAGACTTTCCCCTCGGCGCTTGTTTAAAAAAAAAAAATTAATATACTCTAAAACTTTATCAGTACGTAAACTACAAACTAACCAAGGAGACACAAAACAATTATACATAAACACTTTTTAAACGTGTGAGCTACTAGCAAAGGAAACCATTAGTAATTTTAATGAAGCCTCAGTCCCCACCCTCTAACTTTTAGCTCTTAGGGCACCCGTGGAAGCTGTGTACATTCTTGGTTTCCATTAAGGTGAATCCTGGGCTAGCAGCCTTTGTCAAAGTCTAATTTTAAGGGTCCCTGGATTTAAAGCACATGAGATTGTGTTAAATCAGGAGCCTGCTTCCTTCTGATAGTAAGTAACCAGAAGCACCAAAGATTATTGTTTACTGGAGAAAAACGTGATTCTAGGTATTACCCTAAGATTTTTATGGAAGAAGCCTCTCCCTATCCCATTTTGCCTTAGAGACCCAAACTTTTAAATGGATTATATACCAGATTCAGAAATAACAATTCAAGAGAAAAGAAAATATGTAGGTTATGGGGGAAGGTGAATACTTATAAGTATAGATAAACTCATGACTCCTGTGGTAGTCCAGAAGGCCAAGACAGGAGAATGTGGGAAAGGGAGGGAGTGGTGTGCTCCTTGTCACAAAAGATCTCTAACTATAGCATGATAGGGCTTCAATGAGCTCTGCAAAAACAAAAATCTACTGAGATGCTTCCATAAACAATCACTGAACGTTGGCTTTTAAGGGCTTGCTTTGTTAGGTCCCATTTAACTTTCAGGCAACCCTATGAAGTTGGTGATAACTTAATTGAAAAAATGAGGAATTAAGGCTTAATCACCACCAGTAGCCCCATCAAAGTTAAACTTTATAGATCTGATCCAAAACTACCATATTTTTGCTCCATCCTGGTCTAGAGTGAGTCACCGCTGGGGACTCTTACTTTGGTACACTGGATGGCTAACAGTTGAGAACCCTATGAGAACAGGTAGCCCATAGGTGTTGTCATGTGCTGCTGGTGGCAGGTATAGCCTATTCGAGAGAAGAGTAACCTGGTAACTCCCAAGGAGGGTGGGATTGATCCTACCTAGTACGTTGAGATTGTTATCTCTTGAAGGCAAAATCTGTGGTAGAAAAGACTCTTTCCCATGGTAAACAGTCCACAGGATGAATGTGTATTTAATAAGATTAAGCTACAGAGAAATTAATAAACACAGCCACAGCCTGCACCAAATAAAAAAGAACGCAAAAGAGTCAAAGGAAGAGCGACTACAGACAGGGCACTGTGCCTTCCTGCACAGCCGGTGCTGGCATGCACCTCTGAACAAAGAGCATGTGTCCCAGTGACACGCTTCTTTGTCAGGGGCTTCACTGCCAGAGGCATAAATAACACAGGCAGCACAGGGTGTGTCTCATCACCCTGCCAACATCTACAGGACTCTCAGTCCAAGGGCCTGAAGGGTCTGTTGTCACAGGGCCCAGTGTTAAATATTGCTGTGCTTCACATCACTGTGTGAGGAAGAGGGACAGTATGCAGTCATAGCCAACCTGCAGTTGTCCACGAATTCATGGTGTGAGCTATAGGTGGAAGAAAATGAGGGATAGTGAGAACATTCTGGTTTGTTAGGGGCGGCTGTGCAAGAGGGTTTCCTCCCACTTCTGTCCGTGCTAATGGCCACGCATAGTAATGCTAACAGTGTCAGGCTGGGGCAGTTCTTTACTCTTAAAACCACCTGTACAGCAGAATATATGTGAATTCCAGCAAACTCTAAAATGACGGACAACAATACTAAGATGTGGTAACTTTTTGGACCTGTTTCTCACTCAATTGAGATTGGCAGGTGACCCAAGCCTTCCACAAACACTGTGGGAGGAAACACCACCATTCAGGATTTAAAAAAAAAAAAAATCATTACTCTTTAGGGTTGGCAAGAGAACCAAAAATTGTGGAAGGCAAGACCTGATTACCCACAGGTTGTTCTCTGGCCTCCACACACATGTCTGGTGCACCCACATGCACTCACAACGTACTAAAATGCAAAAAAAAAAGTTGTTAAAGAAGTCATTACTCCAAAAAAAAATGCAAAACAAACAAACAAAAAAAGCCAGGCAGTGGTGGCGCACGCCTTTGATCCCAGCACTTGGGAGGCAGAGGCAGGCAGATTTCTGAGTTCAAGGGCAGCCTGGTCTACAGAGTGAGTTCCAGGACAGCCAGGGCTACACAGAGAAACCCTGTCTCAAAAAACCAAAAAAAAAAAGTCATTACTCTCTACCAAATACCTCTATGTCCACCCACCCCTCACCCCCTCACCTCCTCACCCCACTCTCCCACCCTACCCCACACATTCACACGTTGCTAAGAAGCCTCCCATCCCACTGTTTTTGTTATTTGGGTTTCATGTAGTCATGGCTGGCCCCAAACTCACTGTGTAGGCTAGGATGGTCCTGAACTCCAGACCTTCTTGCTTCTCTCTAGCGCTGATCTCACAGGTGTGTGCCACCACATCAGTTTCTCCCCTTATTTCTATGACACAGTGTGGATGACAAATGATAACTGTGAAAAGATCTCACTTCTAGGGACCAGGTTAGAGGTCAGTGGTAGAGCCTAGCATGTATGTGGCCTGGGTTCAATCCCCAAAATCTCACTGGTAAGAGGAGTCAGGGAAAGGAAAAGGCGGGAGTGGGGGTGGGGGGGGCGATAACAGCTACACATCTCCCCAGACACTTATGGTGAGGAGGAGCTTGGGGGCCAACTTCAGAGTATAGCAATGTGCAAATGTGCATGTTGCAACTGATGTCAGATGTACTAAGAACTGGGCAGCTTAGGCTGCTGAGGAAAGGGACACACAAGCAGTGTTAAGAACTAGTTTGAAGCCACCTGGTCTAAGAGCAAATTCCAGGACAGCCAGGCTACACAGAGAAACACTGTCTTGAAAAACATATCTCTCCTTCTCCCTTTCCCACCTCCCCTCCCCCCCTCCCCTTCCCCCCTTCCCCCTCTCTTTCTCTCTCTCTCTCTCTCTCTCTCTCTCTCTCTCTCTCTCTCTGAGAGAGACAGACAGACAGACGGACAGACGGACAGACGGACAGAAACAGAAAGAGAGGTCCTATTACTCACCAAAAGGTAAAAACAGAAGAGGGAGGGTTGCCAGAATACAGAGAACCTCATCCCACTCTAGGGCCCTGGTGGAGGGAACCAGGTTCCTTTCTGGAGAGTCAACTCTAATGAGAAGTGCTGTCCTTGTGCCCAGTGGAGACATTTGCATTCATTGTTCCTCCATCCCAGCCATGGGTCCCCTGGATAGAACTTTCTTCTACTTTTTGTCAGGCTTGGGAAATGGATGGTGAGGCCAAGTGAGTTTGCTGGCAGCTGTTAGCGGCCAGATTTCTCTGTTGTTGAGAGTTCACTGTGGTTATTATCACTTTGATCCACTAGTCCTCACACCTATTTCTGAAAAATGGTGTCATCCTCATTCCCCCTTTAAAATTTACATAAAGTCATGTATAACAGCACATCTCTCTAATTCTAGAGGCAAGTGTACAGACCAAGATGTTTCCAGGCCATACATAATGAGACTCTGTCCCCAAAACCAAAGAAACTTAACCTGGTGATGCACAATCTTAAAGCCCAGCACTCTGGAGGCAGGGCAAGCAGGTAGAACTCTGTGAGTTTAAGACCAGCCTGCTCTACATAACATATTCCAGACCAGCCAGGACTACACAATGAAACACTATCTAAATAAATAATAATGCATTTAAATTTTATTGTATATGTTTATATGTATAAGGAGGGGTAAAAGTAAAAATTACAAAACAAAAATCAGCCAGGCTAGGAAGTGGTAGCATACACCTTTAATCTTAGCATTTTAGAGGCAGAGGCAGGGGCAATCTCTGTGAGTTCAAGGCCAGCCTGGTCTACAGAGCAAGTTCCAGAACAGGACGACTCAGAGAAATCCTGTCTTGAAAATCAGAGGGGGGGTGGGGAACGGACGGACAGAGAGACAGACAATGAATGAATAGAATAATCAGCTATGTATAGAAAGGCCTGTGCTTATACTCTGAGCACATGAAAAGCTGAAGCAGGAGAATACCAAGTGTAACCAACCTGGACAATTTAGTAAAACTATCCACCAAAAACAACAGAGCTGGGTGTGGTGGTGGCACCCACCTTTAATCCTAGCTCTCCGAAGACAGAGGCAGGAGGATCTCTGTGAGTTCCAGCATTGTCTGGTCTACATAGAGAGTTCCAGAATAGCCGGGGCTACACAGAGAAACCCTATCTCTAAAAAGCAACAAACAAACAAACAAACAAACAAACAAACCCACGCTGATCTCCCGTCCTGCCCTCATCTCCCTTCCTGCCGTTAGGAAGAATGAGCATTCCCGGGAGTGGAGGATTCCAGCGAGGTGGAGGTCTTACCCCATCACCAGCTGTGTGCCTTTGGACAAACAAACCTCTCTGAGTCTCAGGTTACCTGTAAAAAATTTATTTTGTACATATAAATTTTCACATTTATGACTTTGTTTTGTGTGTAGGGTGGCCATGTTGCTGTGGCAGTCCACATGTCTGCCATAGCACACAAGTGGAAAGACAGCTTGCAAGAGTCCATTCCACTTAGATTTTCAGACATGGTCACATCACTGTCATGGGCTGAGCCATCTCTCCAGACCTGGTTTTGGTTTTTGAGATAGGGTTTCACTATGTGGCCCAGACTGGCTTTGAGCAATGATATTCTGCCCCAGTCTCCTGGGGTCCCCTGCTTCTCTCGACTCAGACTTGCCCACCTGGGTGCAGCTCTTCTCTATCCCTGCGTCTGATGCACCCCAACCATAAAGCAAGCCCAAGATCCCCCTCCAGGCTGCAGGTTCCAGCGCACTCTGACTCTCCCCTCTCTCCTGGGGCCATCTGTGGCTGCCACTGCCTGTACTCATCTCACCCCTTTGGCAGAGCGCTCACCTCAGAGGGATGTTTTGGATATCTAAGAGGTCAGACTCATCATCTGTTTCAGTCCCTGGTCTCTCTTGAGTGACTTGGACTGTGCCCCTGAGCTAGACTGGAAAAGAGCTGAGTCCACTTCCTGCCAGCAGTGGCCTGCATTGTACCATCTGGAACCTCTCCTAGCACACAGGGATTTCCTTGTCCAGGAGGGCTGAGCGATGATCAGAGTCCAGCTCCTGCTGACTGAAGCCACCATCTGTTCCCCAGCTCTCCTTACCTGCTCCAACCCAGCCAGGAGCCTCTGCAGAGGATATACAGTTAGTTCTCTCTCCCTCCAGACGCTGAGGGCTCTGAGGTGCTTTGCCTGGCTCCTTAAAGCCGTGATCTCTGTGATCATAAAGGTCAAATCCCAGATAACTGGGCTCTCTCATTCTCTGAACCAGGACAGCCAGGGTCCTAGCTTCGTGTCATAACTATCTATACGTGTACTGTGGCAAACTTGGAAAATAAACAGAAGAAAATGAAAAGGTCAGCCTGGCCTGGTGAATTAGGCCTGTAATTACAGCTACTTAAGCTGCAGAAGCAGGAGGATCACAAGTTCAAAGCCAGTATGAGTTACTTAGTGGATTCCAAGCCAGTCTGGACTATAGACTGTTACCTCATTTGAAAATAATAGATTAATTTTTAAAATTAGTCTTAGAAATGTAGTTCAATGGTAGAACAGTGACCTAACATGTGTGAGTCCCCGAGTCCAAATAATTAATTGATTAATTAATTAAAAATAAAAATATCACCCAGCAACGGTAGGTAGCATACGCTTTTAATCCCAGCTCTTGGGAGGCAGAAGCAGGCAGATTTCTGAGTTCCAGTTCAGCTTGGTCTACAGAGTGAGTTCCAGGACAGCCAGGGAACACAGAGAAGCCCTGTCTCAAAAAACCAAAAAAATAAAAAATAAATAAATAAAAATGTCCCTGTCTCAAAAAAACAAAAAAATAAAATAAAAATGTCTGTTCTGGTGGCTAGAGACATGGCTTAGTGGTTAAGGACACTAGCTGCTCTGAAGGGTTCAGTTCCCAGCACCCACCTGGCAGCTCACTATAGCTGTAACTCCAGTCTTTAACTCCAGTTCCAGAAGATCTGTTACCTTCACATAGAGATAAACGCAGGCAAAACACAAATGCACATAAAACTAGAATAAACCTTAAAAATATTCTGTTAAAAACAAATGTCTGGGGCTGGAGAGATGGCTCAGCGGTTAAGAGCACTGAGTGTTCTTCCAGAGGTCCTGAGTTCAATTCCCAGCAACTACATGGTGGCTCACAACCATCTGTAATGGGATCGGATGCCCTCTTCTGGTGTGTCTGAAGATAGCTATAGTATTGTACTCACATACATAAAATAAATCTTAAAAAAAAAAATGTGGTGGTGCATGCCTTTAATCCCAGCACTTGGGAGGCAGAGGCAGGTGGATTTCTGAGTTCAAGAGTTCCAGGCCAGCCTGGTCTACAGAGTGGGTTCCAGGACAGCCAGGGCTACACAGAGAAACCCTGTCTCAAAAAACCAAAGGAACAAAACAAAACAAAGAAAATGTCTGTTGTGGACCAAGCACTGTTCATGATGTTTTTTCTCTGTCTATGACTCTAAAGTATCAGCTAGTGAGACTGCCACTTCAGTATAGCTTTTGAGGAGGCAGGAAAATGGACCACCATCTTAGATACTCATAGCAACTATAGGAAAAACCTTTACTTTAGAAATAAATGAAGAACAATAACACAGTCTTTAGGAAATGCTGTGTATGTTACACTGAGGTTTCTTTTTTTCCAAAGTGGGCTATGACATTTTTGTTTTGTTTTGTTTTTGTTTTTCGAGACAGGGTTTCTCTTTATAGCCCGGGCTGTCCTGGAACTCACTCTGTAGACCAGGCTGGCATTGAACTCAGAAATCCGCCTGCTTCTGCCTCCCAAGTGCTGGGATTAAAGGCGTGCGCCACCACTGCCCAGCCGGGCTATGACATTTTTAAGTATCAAAATTTTAATTACTTTCTCTTATTATTGTGTGGGCATGTGTGTGCCATACTGCCCATGAGGAGGTCAGAAAACAATTTATGGGAGCCAGTTCTGTCTCTTTACCACATAGGATCCTGGGGATTGAACTCAGGCTGTCTGACTTGACAGCAGGCACCTTTTGCCATCTTTTTTTTTTTTTTTTAAAGATTTGTTTATTTTATGTATGTGAGTACACTATCACTGTCTTCAGACACGCCAGAAGAGGGCATCAGATCTAATTACAGATGGTTGGGACCCACCATGTCGTTGCTGGGAATTGAACTCAGGACCTCTGGAAGAGCAGATGGTGTTCTTCTCCACTGAGCCATCTCTCTAGCCCACCTTTCACAGTCTTGATGGCCTCAGACATTTCTTTTGAATATGACATTGGATAATGTTCTATAATATTTATCCCTTAAGGATATCCTTTCACATGAATAAAAATTTGTTTTAAAAGTTGTTTTTTAATTTTGTATTATTTTACTCATATGAGTTTGTGCCTGCATGTATGTATGTGTGCACCACATGCACACTGAATCTTTCCTTTTCTGTGTATAAGCATAAGAAACTGACACAGTACAATATAGCCTGCCTCTGCCTCCCAAATGCTGGGAATAAGGACATGTGCCACCACCACCTGGATGCATCTTCTCTGTTGAACATAATTCTTTCATCCAGTCTCTTAATGATGAGCATTTATGTTCTTTCTAGTCTACCCTTAGCCATAATGCCTTTGTACGTTCGCTTCTTGAAAGAGATTCCTGCTGGGCAGTGGTGGTGCACGCCTTTAATCCCACCACTTGGGAGGCAGAGGCAGGTGGATTTCTGAGTTCGAGGCCAGCCTGGTCTACAGAGTGAGTTCCAGGACAGTCCGGACTATAAAAGAGAAACCCTGTCTCGAAAAACCAAAAAAAAGAAAGAAAGAAAAGAAAAGAAAGAGATTCCTGAATGAGAAGAATGAAAGTAAAGACATCTCCTTCAAGACAGCACTATCCATGAATGTGGCGGCACAAACCCTTAATCCCACCACTCTGGGGGCAGAGGCAAGTGCATCCCTAAGTTCCAGGCCAGCCTGGTCTACATAGCCCATAAGTTCTAAGCAAGTCATGTCTATAGTGAAATCCAGTCTCAAATAAACACAGAACAAAGTGGCAGGTGCTGGGCAGGTGGATCAGCAGTTAAGAACAAGAATGAATCTTTCAAAGGACCTGGGTTGGGTTCCTAGCCCTCACATCATAGTTCACAGCCGCTTGTAACTCCAGGAGGATCTGACTCTTCTGGACTCCTTGAGCATTTATACACTCACGTTTACACAGACCCCCACACAGACCCAGATATACATGTACACAAACAATTTAAAATCTAAAAAAAAAAGGAAAAAGAAAACAACTGTTCTGTCTGCATATACCACCATTAACAATGTACAAGATTCCCTTCCACCTTTGTCTACAGTAGAGGTTATTTTGTGAGAGTTTAGCACAGCAGGCCTGCCTGTGCAGATGGGACTGTATTCCAAGCAGTATTCTGAGGCTGAGGCAGGAGTAAAAAATTCCAAGGCTGACAATAAACATTTTTTTTTTAATTTTTGAGACTTCGTTTTGAAATAAAAGTTTAAAAGAGCTGAAGAGCCTGGCCTGGTGTTGCATGCCTTTAGTCCCAGCACTCAGGAGGCAGAGGAAGAAGGATCTAAATGAGGTTAATGAGACAAGGCCTGGTCTACAGAGTGAGTTCTTGGACAGCCAGGGATATACAGAGAAACCCTGTCTTGGGAGAGAGTAGGTAGAGGATGGAGGAGGGGGAGGGGAGGATGGGGTGTGTCGAGGGGGTGTGGGAGGTATGGGGGGTGATAGGTGGGGGGGGAGACAGAAACACAGCCAGAGAGACAGAGACAGAGAAGAGAGAGAGAGGCAGAGACAGAGAGACAGAGCACTCAAGCTGAGGATGTAGTTTAGTGGTAAAGCACTTGCCTGTCATGAGACCCTGGGTCCCGTCCTCAGGACTGCAAAAACAAGCAAATAAATGGAGGGCAGAATGATGTAGCTCCGTTGCTATAGTGCCTGCCAAGCATGCAGAAAGCCCTAGGTTAGATCTGCAAACCACACACCACTAACCATGGTGGTAGTGCATGTCTGTGATGCCATTTCCCTGGAGGTGGAAGTGTTAGTGCTACTGTTGCTGCAGTTACTGGGGAAATCGGGTTTCCTTCTGGGGGAACTTAGTCTCACTAATAAAGTAATTTAGGAACAGACTCAAATGGCAGCTTGAGGCCAACTTTATTAGAGTTTAATAGAAAACTCCCAGAGCAGGCAAGTTGTAAATCTTGGTAGCTGCATGGAGAAGAAGAATGGGGGAAAGCCATGTCCTTTGAGTTAAGCGGAGGTCAGAAACCAAGCAGGAAATGGGGCTTTGGGAAAGAAGTAGAAAGGGACTGGAGAGATGGCTCAGAAGTTAAGAGCACTGGCCGCTCTTCCAAGAGGTCCCAAGTTTGAATTCCCAGTACTCAGGTGGCAGCAAATAACAATCTGTAACTCCCGTTTAAGGAATGAGACACACTCTCTGGCTGAGAGAACAACTGGCATTTATGTTGTGCACAGACATGTATGAAGGCAAAACACCCCCACACAAAAATAATAAATTAAAAAAGGAAAAAAAAAGATCGGAGAAAATCCATGTATCAGGAAAAGCACTGGAGGCTGTGGTCAGCGCCTGAAAAAAAAGGACAAAAGAAGAGAAAAGGTTAGATGTTTTAGAGCCTAGCAGGCAGATCCAGAAGCTCTGGTTGGCTCTATGGAGACTGTGCAAGGGGCAGGAATTCTGGGAAAAGTATTTCCAAGAAGAACGAGTCTTAGGACAGCCAGGGGTACACAGAGATACCTTGTCTCATAAAACAAAACAAACAAACAAACAAACAAAAACAATAAAAACCCATTAATTGCTTATTCTCTTACTCTCTTGCCTCTAGCTTCTCTCTGTCTCCTTGCCCATCCCCCCTTCCCTTCCCCCTCTCTCCACATGGTCATGGCTGGCCTCCACTTCTCTCCTCTCTCTCCTCTTTCTCCACCATCTTCTCCGGTTTCTCTCCCCACCTTTGCCCTCTGCCCTGAATAAACCCCCTCTTCTTGTGGAAAAAAAATAAAAAAATAAAAATAAAAACCCATTAATTAAAGCAATAACTATTCCTCATGTCTCTTTAGCATAGCTTTTGATGAACTAATTTACCTGCCCAAGGGGTGGTCTATTGGCCTGGTAGCTGAAATGGACAAACTCTTAAAGGGGGAGACGCTGGCACATCTCCACTGAGAGGTAGATTTCATTCCTTTGGCTAGGAGGCAACAGCTTTTCCCTGATGTGCCTTCAATACTTTTTTTTTTTTTAAGATTTATTTATTTTATTTATGAGTACACTGTAGCTGTCAGATGCACCAGAAGAGGGCATCAGATCTCATTACAGATGGTTGTGAGCCACCATGTGGTTGCTGGGGACTGAACTTAGGACCTCTGGAAGAGCAGTCAGTGCTTTTAATCACTGAGCCATTTCTCCAGCCCCATTCAGTGCTGTTTTTGTTTTTTTGTTTTTTGTTTTTTGTTTTTTTGTTTTTTTTTTTTTGTTTTTCGAGACAGGGTTTCTCTGTATAGCCCGGGCTGTCCTGGAACTCACTCTGTAGACCAGGCTGGCCTCGAACTCAGAAATCCGCCTGCCTCTGCCTCCCAAGTGCTAGGATTAAAGGCGTGCACCATCACTACCCGGCTCAATGCTTTTTTAAAAAACAGAAATTCAAGTTCATATTTGCCTACATAAGGAATTCTAGGCTAGGCTAGGATGGATAGCATGGCTCACAGGCCTCCATATGAGTTAAAATATAAGACTCAGGGAATATAGGAGTGAATCTTTGTGACCTTGGATTAGACAAAGCCGCCTTCTCCTTCTTCTTCTCCTTCTTCTTCTTCTTCTTCTTCTTCTTCTTCTTCTTCTTCTTCTTTTTTTTAAATGATTTTTCTTGTTGTTGTTTTGTTTGAGACAGGATTTCTTTGTGTATCTCTGACTGTCCTGGAACTCACTCGGTAGACCAGGCTGGCCTCAAACTCAGAAATCCGCCTGCCTCTGCCTCCCAAGTGGTGGGATTAAAGGCGTGCACCACCACTGCCCGGCTAGACAAAGCCTTCTTAAACAACAACAACAACAACAAAAAAAAGCATATTAATAAAAACCATATAAATTATATATTTTATCAAAATTAAAAATGGCTGTGTTAGCCAGGCGGTGGTGGTGTTCCAGGACAGCCAGGGCTATACAGAAAAACCCTGTCTCAAGAAACCAAAAAAAAGCTAGGCAGTGGTGGCACACACCTTTAATCCCAGCACTTGGGAGGCAGAGGCAGGCAGATTTCTGAGTTCGAGGCCAGCCTGGTCTACAGAGTGAGTTTCAGGACAGCCAGGGCTATATAGGGAAACCCTGTCTCGAAAAAAAAAAAAAGAAAAAGAAAAAAAAGAAAAGTAAAAAGAAAAGAAAAAGAACACATCAAGGGGTGAGGGCTCATGAAGTAGTCCTCGAGTATCCCCAGGGAATAGTTAATAGTCCCTGTGGCAAGAACACTTTCTTCAATGGTGTAACTGCTATCAGGAAGCCCATGCTCTTCTTATAATGCCTCACTCAGGAAAGTGTAAAAAAACAAACAAACCTCTGTAATCAGGGAGTGAGAGGTGATGAGATATGAATATGACAAAAGCACATTATCTATGTGAATGAAAATGTTACAATGTAGCCCATTATCATGTAATTAATAGATGTGAATAAAAATCAAAACAGAGAGAGGAAAGACAGTAACTAAAGCAGCTTGGTGGAACAATCTTAAAATCCCAGCACTAGGGGAGCAGAGGCTGGAGGTTCAGAAATTCAGGGTCATCCTAAGATACAGGGAGGCTAACCCAGGCTGCACAAGATTTACCTCATAAAACTGCTCCCAGTAGTAAAAATCCAAAGCCTACAGTGAGGTCTGGTCTCTTGCCTTTTTAGTTAGGGGGACAAAACCCAGAGGCTGCAATATGTGGCACAAGCATTCTCCTTACCATGAGCAGGATCCCAGGACTTTTATCTGATTTATCCTGAGACAGGGTCTTCCCACCATACTCAGGCTGGCCCTAGCTTCCCAAGACACTTTGGTTACAGGTGTTCATCACACCTGTGCCAACCCCACACCCTTGTGTCTGGCCCATGGGATTGTTGAATGAAGCATTGTTTCTAAATCAGTCGGGCTGTCTCTCAAAACTCTAAGCATAGAATTACTATGCGAGCCGGCGGCACGCCTTTAATCCCACCACTTGGGAGGCAGAGGCAGGCGGATTTCTGAGTTCAAGGCCAGCCTTGTCTACAGAGCGAGTACCAGGACAGCCAGGGCTACACAGAGAAACCTTGTCTCGAAACCCCCCACACACACACACAAAAAGAACTACTACATGAGCCAGAAATTTCATTCTGAAGTATACTCAAGAAAATGAAACTATGCCTACCTCAAATGTGTGCACAAGTCCTCACAGAAACATTAGCCATCATGGCTGTAAAAGGGAAACAATCCTACATGAATCTATGTGTCCGTTCCATGGAATGCTACTCAGCCACAAAAAGCTGTGAAGCACAGACCCACCCTGCAGCTTAGGGGAGCCTGGAACTAGCATGCTGAGTTAAACTACATAAATGGCCATATATTATGATTTATTAATATGAACAGTCAAAAGAAGCAGACCCATAGAGGCAGATGGTAGATCAGAGGTAGCAGGGGCTGGGGGAACAGAGAGTGACTAAGGACTGAGTGTAGGGGCTTATTTAGGTGGGAAGAAATAGAACATTCTGGAACTTGGTAGTGGTGATGATTATACTAACAGTGATTCATATACTACTGGAGGTGAACTCTCAGTACATGGATTGTATCTCAGTAAAAGTATTAAGAACTTTGTCAGGCTGGGCAGTCATGGCACGTACCTTTAATCCCAGCACTTGGGAGACAGAGGCAGGCAGATTTCTGAGTTTGAGGCCAGCCTGGTCTACAGAGTGAGTTCCAGGACAGCCAGGGCTGCACAGAGAAACCCTGTCTCGAAAAAAACAAAGCAAAGCAAAACAAAACAAAACAAAACAAAACAAAAACAAAAAACAAAAAGCAAAAAAAAAGAACAAAAAAAGAAAGAAAGAAAAACAAACAAAAGAAGAGCACTGACTGCTCTTCCAGGAGTCCTGAGTTCAATTCCCAGCAACCACATGGTGGCTCACAACCACCTATAATGTGATCCGATGCCCTCTTCTGGTGTGTCTGTAGACAACAACAGTGTACTCACATACATTAAATAAATAATTCTTAAAAAAAAAACAAAAAACCTTTATCAATTGTTAAGTTTGCAATGATACATCTTTCTTATCTTAATTTTCACATTTTTGATGTTTTTATTTTTATTTTCTCTTGAAGAGATTAAAAATTGAATTCTCAAGCTGGCTTTGAATTCCTAAGCAGACTTTGAACTGATCTTCCTGACTTTACCTCCTCAGGGCTGGGAACGTGTATGTGCCTCCGAATCCCTTCTTGCAAAGGTTTTATTTATTTATTTTACTATTTTTGTGACAGAGTGTCAAAGTCCTGGCTGTCCTGGAACTCACTATGTAGACCAAGCTGGCCTTGAACTCACAGAGTGATAAATTACTTTCCTACCAGTGAAATGATCCAATTCAAGTCAGATTAGATTATATTAAATGAAGGTTTATTGGAAGCTGCTCTTGGGCAGGTTCACTGGCCACAAAGTAGGAAGACAGGGGAGTCATGGGGAAGGTAGTGGGGGGAGGGGAGAGAGGAAGCCAGAAAGGGCTAGCAGAGAGAGAAGCGAGAGAGAGAGAGAGAGAGAGAGAGAGAGAGAGAGAGAGAGAGAGAGATTGAGATTTGTGAAGAGGGTAGCTGGTTGGAAATGACCAGGATTGAAGGTCATTGGGGATGGATTCATCCTTTAAAATCAGCAGCTTGGAGAGTCAGGTGTGGAACTGCAGATGTTGACCACTGGTCAGAAGATGGGGATCTTTGCCACAACTTAGACCCTGGGTCAAGACCTTGAGTCAAGACCCAAGTGTCTCAAGTGTCTACTACTTGGAAGGTCATTAATAGATGACTATCTAAAACCTTACAAGACTATTGTTTAGCTGTAGGCTTTCTGTAAAGAACAAAGACAAACTATACCATTGTCCCCTTTCTTAAGAGTAAATCCAGGCCTTTAATCCCTGCACTTGGGAGGCATAGGCAAGCAGATCTCTTAAGTTTGAGGCCAGCCTCATCGACGGAGACAGCTAAGGCTACACAGAGAAACTCTGTCTTGGTGAAATAAAAAAAAAGTAAATCCAAACAGGTGTGTAGACAAACAGGATAGGGAATTTTCCCTCAGGAAAACCTACCTGGTCTATTCTAGAGACTAGAAATATTACAAAGTCTGTTTAAAATGCAGATTGACAAGAGTGGTCCTGTTGGCCATTGTCCTCTCTACTGACAGCAGCTGTCAGCAGCCACTCTCTGAGAATCCTTCTCATCCTAATGGGAGGGGAGCCTGCCTGCGGGGGTGAAGGTCATTGGGTTTGGACGAAAAATCCTTTACCAGATGAGCTGTCTTCCTCTACTTCTGCCCAGTCTTTCTCTTCTTTCTATGTATATGACTTTATTTGTTTGTTTGTTTGTTTGTAAACAGGGCTTCACATATCCCAGACTGTCTTGGAACTGCCAGAGGATGGCCTTGAACTCCTAGCTCCACCTCCCCAGTGCTAAGACTACAGCTGGCAGCACATCTCTCCTTATACACTCTTAGGTCTAGTTTGGGGCCTGCTTTCCAGCTCTTGTTTTTCTGTGTATTGTCTATTAGTAATACTCTGAGAGTCCAGGAAATGGGAAAAGTGGGGAAAGGCAGAAGTTTAGTCTCTGGGACATGGGGTTCAGAGAGATACTAGATCCTAGGACACGAGACCCAGATAGTAGTGATGGTTGTACCCTTTAAAATGTAAGATTCTACCACTGCTCATGTCAATAACACCCTAATTTCTTTTTTCCATATTAAAGATTTTTTTAAAGATGTACTTATTTTATGTATATGAGTACACTGTAGCTGTCTCAGACACACCAGAAAAGGGCATCAGATCCCATTACAGATGGTTGTGAGCCACCATGTGGTTGCTGGGAATTGAACTCAGGACCTCTGGAAGAGCAGCCAGTGCTCTTAACTGTTGAGCCATCTTTCTAGCCCCTTAAATCATTTTTAAAATTTACTTTTATATACACTGGTGTTTTGTATGCATGTATGTATGTCTGTGTGAGGATGTCAGATCCCCTGGAATTGGAGCTACAGACAGTGGTGTGTGGCCATGTAGGTGCTAGGAATTGAATCCAGGTCCTCAGGAAGGGTGCTCTTAAAAGCTAAGCCATCTCCCCAGCACCTATTGCTTTGAAAAACAAAACAAAACAAAACAAAACAAACAAAAAAAAACTCGCCGGGGAGTGGTGGCGCACGCCTTTAATCCCAGCACTTGGGAGGCAGAGGCAGGCGGATTTCTGAGTTCGAGGCCAGCCTAGTCTACAGAGTGAGTTCTAGGACAGCCAGGGCTACACAGAGAAACCCTGTCTCGAACCCCCCCCCAAATAAATAAATAAATAAAACCTCAACCGTTTCATAGCTCTCTTCCAAATCTTCAGGCACCCTTGTTGTAGACTATCAAGAAAGTTCCTTGCTAATTAACAGAGGGTGGCCTCACCAGCACTTAGGAGGGTGAGCTTGTAGGATTCCCACAAGCCTGGGCTACACAGTGAGTACCAGGCCAGCCAGGACCAGCCACACAGAGAAAAGGAGGGGTCAGAAAGATGGTGTGGTGAGTAAAGATGCTTGCCCTTGAGCCTTATGACCTGCCTTCGCTCTCTGGAACCCAGTTGGTGGAAGGAGTCAAAAATCAATCAACCAAAAATAAAATAAACCTGTCTGAGAGATGATTTACTGGATAAAGTGTTTGCCCTGCAAGCATGAGAAACTAGGTTCAGATCCCCAGTACCCATGTAAACACCAGGCAGATGTGGGAACTGCTTCCCCCTCTTGTATTTAAACCCATGTGCACATACACACATGTATACAGGTACACAAGAACATAGGTACATGCACAAATACCACCTATACATATAAGACAACAACAAAACTTCTGGTGGCACAGGCCTATAATCCTAGCTACCCAGGAGGCTAGGGCAGGAGTATCATGAATGAGACAGAAATAAAAAGGAAAGGAAAGGCCATGACTTCTCCTTGGTGTGGTGGAAGGGAACATTTATTATAGAAATTGGGGAGAACATAGCCAGAGGCAGACGCATCTGGGAGAGCCCAGAATGGTCAGGACCCTGAACTACATGGGGAGAGGGGGAGAGGAAGGGGGAAGCCAAAGGTACAAACGAAGGTGAGTAACCACGGTGAAAAGTGTATAGGGAAAAGCATCTGGGGCAAGGGCAGCCCTGCCCCTGGGCTGGAGAGTTTAGGGTAGAGGGTGGTGTCCATGGTAACAGAGAGGGAACTAAGGAATGCTGGGAGAACCTGGAGGCCAGGTCTGCTTTAATATGTTAAATAGGCAACTCAGCCACAAGTCCTGGGTTTGAAAAGTGAATTTAAAGCCAGCCTGGGCAACTGTCTCAGTGAGATCCTGTCTCAAAAATAAAACATGAAAAAGAAGGCGTGGTTGTAGTGGCGCATGCCTTTAATCTCAGCATTCAGGAGACAAAGACCAGCATATCTCTATGAGTTCTAGGCCAACCTGGTCTATAAAGCAGTTTCCAGGACAGCCAGAGCTCTGTCACACAGAGAAACCCTGTCTTGAAAAAACCCAAACCAAACCAAACCAAAAAAAAAGGCAGCTTGGGACACGGCTTGGTGGTATAGCACTTACTAATCATACCAAACCCAAAGGAGGCCTGAGTTCAGTTATACACTCACTCATACACACACACACACACACACTGAACAAATAACACACTGCTCTCCATGTCTTTCCAAATTCCTGCAAAGACCGATAAATTTGAAGAAAATTTTCCAGAAAGTAGCAGAAAAAGATAGACATTCTAATGGAAATGTGGTTTTTATATATGTATATTATATTATTATGTTATATGCATACACATGCAAATTATATAAATTACACATTTATGTTTGCATATGTATTACACAAAGTTATGTATTATTTGTGTTTAAATGTTATTTATGTATTTAAATATATGATCATTGTGTCTGTGTATATATAATTTAGAGATTGGCCCAGGAGGCCCAATACCTGACTAACTAGGGTTTGGGAAAGAGGAAAAAAGATAAACGGAGGGAGGGAACTAGGTGGAAGTTCACATCCCAGGTGCCGGGCTCTCCCAGCTCCCTTTGCCCTGCTTAGCTCCAGAATGTTAATAGCTAGTCTCCGGAGGCGGAAATTAGAGGGTTCTTTCCTGGAGGAGGAACTGATTTAGGATAACTAAATTTGCCTTAATCTTACTGACCATAGTTTTAATTTTCAAGAGCTTCTAATGCCCAATTTTTATGGCATACTCTGATATTCCACTAGTGTAAAAATCTGTCAGCATTTTAAAACGTTTTTAGTTCTATTAAGTTTATTATTTTTTCTTTCTACTTTTTCTTTCTTTCTTTTTTTTCTTTTTTACAAATTTTACCTCTTATGTGTGTTTTGTCTGCATGTATGTCTGTGTACCATTTGCTTGCCTGATGCCCACGGAGGCCAGAGAGGATATTGGATCCACTGGAACTAGAGTTGCCCACAACTGTTGATGTGTTTATAAAAAGGTAAAGAGATAAAAAGAGTATGTTCTGTGGGTGTGTGGACAGGTATGGGGGGAGGGGGTGTCTCAGTGGACCCATGCCAAGGCATCTCTTCCCCCTGAGGGACCAGCCACACACCGGTATAGTACAGAATAGAGTTTATTCAGGGCATGGGGAGGGGAGGCAGGAGGGTAGTAGAGGGAGAGACAGTGTAGAGAGTAGAGAAGCAGAGGAGTAGAGGCCGGCCATTAGCACGTGGAGGGGGGGAAGGGAAGGGGGAAGGGTTGATGGAACAGGGAGAAGCAAGAGGCAAAAGCAAGAGATCCAGAGAGAGGAGGGGGCAAGCAGCCCCTTTTATAGTGAGCCAGGCCTACCTGGCTGTTGCCAGGTAACTGTGGGGGTGAGTTTAGACAGAATGCTTACATGTGTGAGCAGCCTTGTGGGGACTGGGAGATTAGCGAGGTCTTTTGCAAGATCCAAGTTCTTCTAAAGAAAGGTAGGGTTTTACTAGATAGCTCTGGCTTTGGAACTCAGTATGTGACCAGACCAAGCTAGTTCAAACTCACAGAATGCTGGGATTAAAGATGTGTGCCAGAGCCGGGCGGTGGTGGTGCACGCCTTTAATCCCAGCTTTTGGGAGGCAGAGACAGGTGGATTTCTGAGTTCGAGAGTTCAAGGCTAGCCTGATCTACAGAGTGAGTTCCAGGACAGCCAGGGCTACACAGAGAAACCCTGTCTCGAAAAACAAAAAAAAAAAAAAAAAAGATGTATGCCAGAACACCAGTCCTCTATTAACATTTTTAGATGTATGTAAAACTGTACACATATACACAGACACATACCACACGTATACACACATACACACCACACACATACATACACACCATATCCACATCTCACACACACACCACACATTTACACATCACACATACACACATCACACACCATACACACATCACACATACACACACACCACACACTGCACACACCACACATATACACATCATACACACAATACACATACATGCACACCATACACTGCACACACCATACACATACCACAATACACATCACATACATACCACACACACATACACACGATATACACAGACACACACACCAGACATACACAGTTTCTCCAATCTCTGACTTGTTTCTGTTCTCTTCAAGTTGCTTGCTTATAGCACAGAATTCTGACCTCCCTCTTTCCTGAGTGTTCTATGCCCTCACATTTAAAGGGAGGCTCTACAGAGGGAACAGGGGAGTCTGTGGGAACCAGGCACTCGTAGAGGCTCATGAGGTATTGCATTGGTGTATGCCTTGGTCTCTTTCACACTGCTGTCATAAAACACCCTGACAAGAGTCATCTTAAGAGAGAAGGCTTACTCCATGGCTCAGGATTCCAGGTCCCCTGACATTTGGGGAAATCAAGGCAGCAGCTTAAAGCAGCTAGTTATACCCACAGCAGAGAGCAGAGTTTGTCTACATTCAAGGTGCATCTTCCTGTCTCAGTTGAACCAATTAAGGAAGTCCCTCAAGGGCATACCATAGGCCAAAATATCTAGGCAGTTCCTTATTGAGAAGCCCTTCCAGGTGGCTCTAGATGGTGTCAAGCTGATAATTAACAGCAGCCATCAAAGGGTGGTCAGGAAGCCAGCTGCTGTTTTCATTGAGGGAAGCATACATGCTAATATGTTTAGTAACTATCTGTAGAGACATACTTGTTGAATACTTCTATAGAAGTTGTATAATACTTCTATAGCACACTTCCTTTGGAATTCCAGATGGAAAGTCCCACAAGGAATGTTATAAAATCCCAGATGTGCTAAAAGGACTGAAGAGCAGAGAGTCAAAGAAAGAGAGAGAGAGAGAGACAGAGACAGAGACAGAGACAAAAGGTGTGGGAGGGGGCTTTACATTCAGGGTGGAAAGTGAATAAATAAATGAATTAATAAAAAAGAAAAAAATGACCGGGCAGTGGTGGTGCACGCCTTTAATCCCAGCACTTGGGAGGCAGAGGCAGGCGGATTTCTGAGTTTGAGGCCAGCCTGGTCTACAGAGTGAGTTCCAGGACAGCCAGGGCTACACAGAGAAACCCTGTCTCAAAAAACAAAAACAAAACAAAAACAAAAAACAAAAAACTAGAAGGCAGTGGGAAATTCTTACCTGCACTAGTCTTTGGAAAGAGCAAACATAGAGGAAGGCCTTGACTGCTCACGGGTGTATTGGCAGAGAAGGTTTATTGTAAACACGTGGGAGAGCATAGCCAGAGGCAGGGACATCTGGGACAGGCCAGAGTGAACTTGTCCCTGAGCTGGGCCATGTGAGGAGAGGGAGAACTGAGAGAGTTAAGGGTAGGGTAAAAGGGCCCAATAATCATAATGGCTGGATTATATAGGGAAGGGTAACTGGTGTGTGTCGGGGGGAGCAACTGAGACCCTGGGCTGGAGAAATTGAAGGTAGGGGGCGGGATGTGCCACCAGCCAGCACTAGGGTAGCCATTTGTCCCAGATTTGAGGCCTAACATTGCTCTTTGCCTTAGAATTTATACAGTGAATTTATACTGAGATTGTCATTCCAGAGTACAGACAGGATAAAGACATTTCCAGACATCAAGGTCTCAGAGCAGTGCCCTACACGCCCCTCTTTTAAGACTTAAGTGTGTGTGTATATGTGTGTGTGTCTGTGTGTGTGTGTGTGCGCTTGCGCGAGCACACACACGAGCACTCCCACCCTTGTGATTGCAAGTGCTCATGGTGCTCTAGAGAGCATCAGATCCCCTGCAGCTCGAGAACCCCAGGCATTTGGGAACCCCAGGTTGCAGTGCTGGAAATCAAGTTTGGATCCTCTATGTGAGCAGAGCCTTATACATTTTTCACCGCTGAGCCATCTTTCTGGCCCCTAAGGTATGTTGAGAGTTAGGTACCACGTTCAGGCTGCCAATAACTAGCCAATAACTCCTCTCATTTGAGATAGCTGGATGGTAGGAAATTATTGATGTTCAGAAAACAGAAGAAAAAGTGTGTGTGTGTGTTGGGGGAATCCTTGGGTCTCAGGGGTAAGGTTGTACCACAGGAGCAGGGAGACGGGGGGTGCGGGGGGGGGGAATGGAGGTCCAGTGCAGGGTGGTGTGTATCTTAGATAGGTCCCTCCCCTTTGGGTCTCTTTCAGTAAAACAGATAGAATAGCGAACTCATCCAGACTCTTCCTGCTGGGACATGCTGGAATCTGGTGGTAATTCCTGATCACCAGAGGTCATTGTAGACCTTGTCAGTAGCCACAAATGGTCTGTCAGTGGCAGTTTATGTTTCAAACAAGAGCTAGCAAGGCAGTAATAGATAGGACTATATTTCCGCCACCTTTTCTCTGATGTGCAGGACGTACTTGAAAGTAATCAGCTGTGGGCAGGGACGATTTCAGGTGGACACGGGTGCGACTTCAGGGCTGTCTGCTGCTGATAACCACGTTGTGGGGCCTCTGATGCTGGTGACACACAGCATTTCCTATCTGTGAGCTCAGGGAATAGTATCTCAAAGGTCACACAACTCAGACTTCAAGGCCTTCCCTCAGATTCCTCTTCTTTCCTTTCTTCAATTCCTCCTTCCTTTCTCCCATTCTTCCTCCTCCTTTCCTGTATTTACTTGCTGGTGCTGGGGGTTGGACTTCTGGGCCTCCCACAGATGAGGCAAGCACTCTTTCACTGAGCTGCGTCCTAGGGGGTCTCCTGAAGTTCAGGCTGGCCTTCAACTCTCTATGTAACCCAGGATGATCTTGAACTTTGACCTTCCCGCCTCCTCTTCCCAAGTGCTGCAGCTACAGACTTCATTCATTTTGGTATCACTCAGAGCGTTAGGAAATGAACTGTTCCTGAAGTTGACTTGAATTTTCTTATTCCCTGGGGATTGAACCCAGAGCTGCTTGCATGTTAAGCACAGGGCTTACCACTGAGTTACATCCTTGCTACATGGCTGGGAAAAATTTTTTTTCAAATAAAGGTTTAATTTTAACCACGTGTATAGTGTATATGCACATGCGTAATGGAGCCTTAGAGGCCAAAGACATCAGATCCCCCGGGGGCTGGAGTTACAGGTGGCTGTGAGCCCCACCTCCACCCCATTCTTAAGGATGCTGGGAACCAAACTTTTGTCCTTCTGGAGCAGTAAATCCTCTTAATTACCAAGCTACCTATAGCCCCAGAGCTGAAATCTGTGCTTCCTGGAAGTATTGATTCTAGGTTTGAAACTCTGTAGTGCTTCAAAATACACCAGTGCTCTCTGGCCATGTCTGCCAGTTGCTAGTTTTCAGAACAGTTGTGGAACATATCTTCTAGGGTCATCCTAGTGTTTAATAAGATTTGAATTTAGAGGCTAGAGGAAAGACACTGTGGAGAGAGGAGCATTTCCTTCTCTTCAAAGGACCCCACTTATGTTCCAGAACCCAGACTGACCAGATCATAATTGCCTGTAACTCCAACCTCAGGAGATCTGGTACATTCTCCAAAGGCACCGAAAACATGTGGCATAAACACACACACACACACACACACACACTCTCCAAAGGCACCGAAAACATGTGGCATAAACACACACACACACACACACACACACACACACACACACAGATAACTAGGAAAGAAAATAAATAAAGCTTATTAAAGATATCAGAAGTTGGTTGCCAACATTAAAATATCATGGATTAAAATTTAAATTTCTATTATTTTTTATCATCATCATTTTTATACGTGTGTATTGCGTGTGCACATGTGAATGCAGAAATGTACATGATAAAGCAGGTATGTGGAGATCATGGGACAACAATCGGGAGTCAGTTCTGTCATTGTACTGCATCTTTCAGAGGCTGGTTAAGAGCGGTTCACAGATATCCACGATTCTAGTACCAGAGGATCTGATGTCTTTCTGACCTCCACAGGCACCAGGTACACAAGTGGTATTCATGCAGACACACAGGCAAAACATACATATAGAATAAAATAATCTTAAAATAAACTAGAAATGGAAGCCAGAGCTTTGTGCAAACAGGTAAACATCCATCACTGAGCTACATGCCCAGCTCCTTTGATATTACCATAAAAATTATTTTGATAAAAGATCCCTAAGAAGTGTACAGACGCCGGGTAGTGGTGGTGCACGCCTTTAATCCCAGCACTTGGGAGGCAGAGACAGGCAGATTTCTGAGTTCGAGGCCAGCCTGGTCTACAGACTGAGTTCCAGGACAGCAAAGGCTACACAGAGAAACCCTGTCTCGAAAAACAAAAAAAAAAAAAAAAGAAGTGTACAGACTACATTTTGAGTACTGCCTATATCGGTCACACAAGACACTCAGCTCCAGCTTGTGTGCATGTGTGCGTGTATGCGTGCGTGTGAGTGTGTGTGTGTTCCAGCTTGTGCAAGTGTGCTTGCATTTCTGTATGAACAACCTTAGGTATTGTTATTCCTGAGAAACAACTTGGTTTGTTTTTATTTTTTTTTTAAACTTTATTTATTTATTTATTATAAGTACACTGTAGCTGTCTTCAGACACCCCACAAGAGGGCATCAGATCTCATTGCAGATGGTTGTGAGCCACCATGTGGTTGCTGGGATTTGAACTCATGACCTCTGGAAGAGCAGTCAGTGCTCTTAACCACTGAGCCATCTCACCAGCCCCTTGTTTTTATTTTTATTATTTATGAATTTTTCCACCTCTTAAAACTTTGTTTTCAGCCAGGCAATGATGGCGCATGCCTTTAATTCTAGCACTTGGGAGGCAGAGGCAGGCAGATTTCTGAGTTCAAGAGTTTGAGGCCAGCCTGGTCTACAGAGTGAGTTCCAGGACAGCCAATGCTACACAGAGAAACCCTGTACCGAAAACAAAAACAAAACAAAACAAACCCCCAAAAAGCAAAACTTTGTTTTCTTTTTTCTTTTTTTTTTTTTTTGTTTTTTTTTGTTTTTGTTTTTTCGAGACAGGGTTTCTCTGTATAGCCCTGGCTGTTCTGGAACTCAAAAATCCGCCTGCCTCTGCCTCCCAAGTGCTGGGATTAAAGGCGTGCGCCACCACTGCCCGGCTGTTTTCTTTTTTCTTATTTATTTATTTATTTACTTACTTATTTTTAAGTAAGATCTCACTATGCAGTCATAGTTGGCCTAGTACTCACTCTGTAAACCAGGCTGGCCTCGAACTCACAGAGATCCGCCTGCCTCTGCCTCCCAAGTGCTGGGATTAAAGGTGTGCACTGTTCCCCACCCCAGCTATTTATTTATTTTCTTTTTCTTTCTTTCTTTTTTGTTTGTTTTTTTGTTTTGTTTTGTTTTTTTTTGAGACAGGGTTTCTCTGTGTAGCCCTGGCTGTCCTGGAACTCACTCTGTAGACCAGGCTAGCCTCGAACTCTCGAACTCAGAAATCCGCCTGCCTCTGCCTCCCAAGTGCTGGGATTAAAGATGTGCGCCACCACCGCCCGGCTGTTATTTATTTTCAAGAGAAGAAAAACTTTATTAACAACTTGTTTCAACAAGTGTGAACAGCCTGAAACATCAGGCAAGGGAGGGGAGGTCTACAGTTCTCCCTCTATACCATAGCAGATATAGGTAGGACCTTGAAGAAAAGACTAGTTCCTCTCCATCCAGCTGGGAGCCCAGAGACCACCACACTAATGGACAGCTGCTGAGGGCGAGAGATGGAGGCAGCCAAACCCAACCCCTCTGGGTGATGTCATGTCATAGGCTGAGGATTCCTCGGAAAGGACATCAACACAGTAGAGAGTGGCAACCTGAGGCCACTCTATCTTAGTGTTCTTGAAGTCGGCAAAGCTGATGAAGGACCCTGCCATTTTATGTGGTGCTAGGGATCAAACTCGCGCCCTCAGGAACTTCACTGGCTAAACAATCTTCCCATCTCCAGCTCCAGTTCTTGGGTTCCCACCTCAATTCCACGATTCTCATGCCCCTGGGTCCTGCCTGAAAGTTCTCCAACCTAACCTGCCACCTCCGATGAAGCATCTTGTAGCCATTTCTACAAAGTTGAAGTGAGCCATATAATAATGGTTCATATTTTAAATTGTTCAAAGAAAGACTGCAGAGAGATGGCTCACCACCACCTGTAACTCCAGCTCCAGGAGTTTCTGTGCCCTCTTCTGGCCTCTGGATACATATATTCTTATGTGTTTAACATACACAGGTACACATCTATACATAGATGAAAATATAATTAATCTTAAAAAACTTAATAAACAGGGCTGGAGAGATGGCTCAGTGGTTAAGAGCACTGACTGCTCTTCCAGAGGTCCTGAGTTCAATTCCCAGTAACCACATGGTGACTCACAACCATCTGTAATGGGATCTGATACCCTCTTCTGGGGTGTCTCTAGACAGCTACAGTGTGCTCATATAAATAAAAATAAATAAATCTTTTTAAAAAAATTATTAAACAGCCAAATGACATATCTGTGTGTGTGCATGCATGAGTGTGTATCTGCGTGCATGTGTATGTATGTATGTGCCCATGCATGTGTACGTATATATGTGTTTTTGTATGCACACATATGTATGCATGTGTGTGTTTGTGTGCACACATGAGTGTTTGTGCGTATGTGTGACTGGGGATTGGATTTAGGGCCTCCCATATACTCAGACCTACATTCTCAGTTAGTTATTTTTTTACTTTTCATTTTGAGACAGTGTCTCACAAAATTACCCATACTGAATTTAAGCTCACTTTGTAGCATGCGTAGGTATTGAACTTGTGATCCTCCTGCCTCAGCCTCTCATCTATCTATCTATCTATCTTGAGATATATTTATAATAGTAGTAAATCTGAATATGTTTAACTGTAGCATATGCTTATTTTCAAAAAGATTCTTATCAATGTACCACCATCAGTTCATTTATTGTAATCACAATGATTCTCTCTTCCTGGGGGCAAGGGTCATCCTGTCCTTTGGAATACAGTCAGGCAACAGCCCATGCCACGAGTTGCTGCCCCTTTCTCTTCTAATGATCACAGCTCATTTTATTCTTCAAGTAGTCTTCTCTTCTATAATTAGCATGCTTATTATGCAGCGTATTCAAATGTTAATGCGCACACTGTACTGACGCTATTGTGAGAGTCATCTTGCTCAGGAGCTAAAATTATGTTGCCATCCTGTCTGATGCTAGGGGCTCTGTGCTTGAAACCTGTTTCCACGCGCAAGGAGCTAAGGCTGTTTAATGAGCACGCCGAGCTGGAAGGAGAAGAGTCTGACAATGTAGCACCTGTAAACTAAAAGGGGGTCAACAAGTAAAGAGGCCTGCTCACGTGGGAGGGGCTGCCCGTCACTATGGAGACAGTGCATTCTAGAGGAGGCTGGCGGCAGGGCATGCTTCACACGGCCACTATGCGGGCTCCACAACAAACATTCTCTTTCTTTGGGCTAGGCTACCAGAAATCACATTTCTGAACCTTAGAAATATCTCCCAGAAACTTAGCTAAAGTCAGATCAAGTTCTCAGTTGTTGTGGCTGTACATCAGAGGACGCTGGCCCTGACCTGAGGTCTGTGCACTTGTCACAGATCATCTGATAGATGTGATCAGTTCCCTCAGTTTGTCAATTTATTTCTTTTTCTTTTCTTTCATCTTTTAGACAGAATTCACAGAGGTCAGCCAGAATCTGCCTCCCAAATGCTCGGATTATAGGTGAGCACTTCCATGTCCTCTCTCTCTCTCTCTCTCTCTCTCTCTCTCTCTCTCTCTCTCTCTCTTTCTCTCCCACTCTCCCTCCCTCTTGCTCTCTCTCTCTCCAGCTCTCCCCTCTCTCCCTCTCACTCTTTTGCTCTGTCTCTCTCCCTCTCACTCTTTTGCTCTGTCTCTCTCTCTCTCTCTCTCTCTCTCTCTCTCTCTCTCTCTCTCTCT
>NW_021604644.1:2816061-2823228 GCF_004785775.1 Grammomys surdaster
TCTCTCTCTCTCTCTCTCTCTCTCTCTCTCTCTCTCTCTCTCTCTCTCTCTGACTCTGAGAACTATCTATCCTGCTGTGTCTACCCTCTGCAGAAGCCAGAACACCAGCCACACCTCTACAGAAGTTTCTCAGGAGTACACTCTCTTTCCTGCTCATGACCAGCTGAAACCACCACTAATATTTGAAATCGTATATTGCCACTTAAGCAGTTGGCTATTCAGGTCACAAAGCAGGATCAGTCATTTGTCATCACTATGTATCATCCTTTTAAGCCCACTCCAGTTCTCAGCTTGCAGATAAACTTTTGTAACCCGAACTCACCTTTTCTCTCTACTGCGGTAATCCATCTACCCATCATCATTGCTATTTTATATAAATCAAGGTTCATGACAGAAAAACTTGCACACAGGCAGACAGACAGACACACACACACACACACACACACACAGAGAGAGAGAGAGAGAGAGAGAGAGAGACCCAATACTCTCAATTCTCCATCATAACTATTTTTTTAAGATTTTATTTATTTCATGTATATGTGTACTGTAGCTATCTTCAGACACACAGAAGAGAGCATCGGATCCCATTACAGATGGTTGTGACCCACCATGTGGTTGATGAGAATTGAACTCAGGTCCTTAGGAAGAAGAGTCAGTGCTCTTAATCGCTGAGCCATCTCTCCAGCCCTCCATCATAACTATTAACTCCTGTGGCCAGGGAGAGAAAACACCAGATACAATTCCAGCTTGCTAACTGGTTGGTCAAACGATCCAGAAAGAATGTGCAGTAAGTTCTATTAAAGGTCTAAGCCTGGCAGGACAGAAGGCTGGGGCATGATGCCACTGAAGCCCACACTTGCCCAGGTGGGGAGGTAGTCAGGCCAAGTCCAGGAGAAGACAACAGTTCCTGTCTTACTATGACCTCATCATAGATGAAATCAATAACCAGGAAAGGGAGACAACACCAGGAGCTAAGGAGAGAGTTAGTGTGCTAAGTGGAAGGGAAGAGGCTAGAAGAGGACAGGCAAAGGTCCCAGGAAGACAATAGGAGGAAGACATGACAGACTCTAGGGATACAAGCTGGACTCCCAGCTGCCGGCTTCCATATAGCGGCCACCTGGGAACTTGGGCTGGCATTGTTGCAGTTTGGATGTGAATTGTCTCCCAAAGGCCAGGAGCTAAAGGCTTGGGTTCCAGGTGACAGAAGTTTTGGGCAAAAACATTATGAGGTGAGGCCTAGTCAGAGGAAGCTGGGCGAGCCCTGGAAGAGAGCATATCTTGCCTCAGGCACACTCTGTTTCTTTTTACTTCCTGGTTCCCCTGATAGCTCTTCCTGCTATTGTATTTGGCCTCACCACAGTCCTGAAGAGATGAAGCCAAGCGACCTCAGATTCAAATCTCTGAAACCATGACCTCAAATAGATCATTTCTCCTTTAAATTAACTTTCTCAGGCATTTTATCACAGGGATAGAAAGCTGACTAATACATGGTGTAACCTCTATGGTCAGAAACTTGTCTATCGCTGGGCAGTGGTGCTCCCCGCCTTTAATCCCAGCACTAGAAAGGCAGAGGCAGGTGAATCTCTCTGAGTGTGAGATCAGCCTGGTCTACAGAACAAGTTTCTGGATAGCCAGGACTACCCAGAGGAAACTCTGTCTCAAAAAAACAAAGCAAAACAAAAAACAACTTGTCTAGCATGTGTGACAACCTGGTTTCATCCTCAAATGTGAAAAATAACTAAATAAAATATACTAATTTTTTTAGATTTACTTATTTTACTATTTTATGTGTATGAAATTTTGCTTGCTTGAATGGGTGTGCACCGTGTGCAGGTCTAGTGTCCTCAGAGGTCAGAAGAGAGCATATTGGATCTCTTGGGGCTGGAGTTACAAACAGTTGTGAGCCACCATGTTGGGGCTAGGAACCAAACCCAGGACCTCTGCAAGACCAACAAATACCCTTAACCACTGAGCTGTCTCTCCATCCCCTAAGTAAAATAAAGTAAAATAAAATATGAAAGTGCTCAGTTGTAGGGTCTATTGGATAAGACAGAACGTGTGTGTGTGTGTGTGTGTGTGTGTGTGTGTGCATGAATGTGCATGTATGTGAGTGTGTATGTCAGTGTGTGTGTGTGTATGAATATGTATCTGAGTGTGAGTGTGCGTGTGTAAATGTGTATCTGAGTGTATATGTGTATATATGTGACTGTGTGTGAATGTGTATCTGAGTGTGTGAGCCATCTTGCTGGCCCAGACTATTACTTAAGAATTGTCATTTTCCCTTGCTTTCTTCCAAGACCCAACTGAAATGCCCACCCTTTATGAAATTCTTGGTGTAAGACTATATGCTACAAGAGCAGGGCATTTTTTCATTTTTTTATTGTTTATTTTATTTATTTACATTTCAAATATTATTCCTCTTCCCAGTTTCCCCTCCACAAGCCCCCTATCCCCTCCCCCTCCCAAGAACGGGGCATTTTGAAGGACACAGTTCTTAGTGATGATAGTCTTAGGATTTACTAATCCTGCACTGTCTCTCCTTCAGTGTATGTCTGAGGGTGGCATCCTCAAAATTAATTAATTAATTAATTAAAAAATAAAAACAAAAGCCCCCAAACAACAACAATAACAACAAACTAGGAACTCTATATTTGGGCTGGCCTGGAACTCAGACCTCATACCTTAGCCCACGCTGACCTTGAACTCTTGTCACTCCTGCCTCAGCTTCTCTTGTGCTGAGATTACCACGACATTTCAACTAACAGAATCACACCCCTCAACCCCAGTTTAAGATATCCTCCTTGACAGAGCAACTGGACTTGGAGCCCAGACAGATGCTGCAGGAGCTGGGATAGAAGGGAACACTGCTGAGCCAGCCAGACCTGCTGAGTCTGCTACCCCTCCACAGCTGCAAAAACACGTTTATAGAAAAGCTTCTGAACTACTGGCCACAGCTCTGACAGAAGCCAGGCAGTCAAGAAGTTGCAATGAAGGTCTGATTTGTGTGACAAGACATCTTGTCTTACCTGTGGACTCTAAGACTCAAGTCTACCTTCTCCTTTTAAACTTCCTGTCCCCAAAGTTTACAGAATTTTTGTCAAGATCTAACAGATCTACTTTCCAATCTCTCTGAAATGTGTTCCTTCTTTCAGTCCCGTCAGCTTCCTTCTCATCTCTCCCCTCCCACCCAGAAGTCCACCTCGAAGCTCTGAGAGCTAGTGGGACCGGCCCACCACGTTTTCCTCCCTAACCCTCTCAGTGGCTTCCTAGACTGTAATAAAGGCTCCTGGGGTCCCCAATTGCCTCTTCTGTTCCGGGTTTTTCTCTACCCTCAATGGGCCACTACTCAGAGCCAAGAAGCCCTTCTTATCTCTGTGTCTTTGAACTTCTGGCTCCCTCCATCCTAGACCCACCTCAGGGTGAATGGACTCTCTCTTCCTCATCCCTTCCCGCTATCCCCCTTTCTTTTCAATCCCCTCCCCCTTCTTTTTATTTTATATGCATTGGTGGGGGGAGGGAAAATGTCAGACCCCCTGGAACTGGAGTTACAGACTATCGTAAGCTGCCATGTGGGTGCTGGGAATTGAACCCAGATCCCTGGAAGAGCAGCAAGTGCTCTTAACCACTGAGCCATTTCTCCTTCTTCTTTTTTGAGAAGATAGGATTTCACCAAGTATCTCTGGCTGGCTATGATCTTGGTTCTTCTGCTTCTGTTAAGTGTGTGATATAGACAAGCACCACCAAACTCGGCTTCCCCAAGTGAATTTCTGCATTCTACTTACTAAATGTCTTCTGCAAAATCTTCCCTGAGCCCTCAAACAGATCCATCAGCTATGCCCAGAATCAAAGGCGTTGGCCATCACACTTCCTGCACATGACGCTCATGGGTCTGTTTCTCTCAGTAAACTGTGAGGTGTCACAGGCCAGCAACTGTGTGACTCATCTCTCACCCCCAAGTGAGAGCACAGGTCTTTACTCATAGCCAGCACTCACAGCTCTTCTGCAGACTGGTGGACGCAGCCACCACTGTTCTCAGCTTCTGCAACGGCCCCCTGTGCCCCTCAGCACCGTCAGGCTCCTGGGAGGTCACCCACAGGCTAAGAGGCCGGTGGCCCTTGGAGGTTGAGGGTTTGGGCAAAAGTGAGAAGCCTGCAGCTGTCCTTCTGAAAGCTTCTCTGTCTGAGGCTGTGACTCCAGCAGACGTGGAGCCCAGCACAAGCCTCTGTGTTGTTTTTCATTAAACACTGGACTCCTTAAAGAATGCTCTTGAAGGAATCCATTTGTGGCTAACTCTGAGGAGAAAATTAGTGACAGAAGAGAGGGTTGTTGTATGTAAGAGTGTCCCAGGCTAAAAAATGTTAGCAACTCTGCTTTTGATTAGCTACTAGCATCTGCCTCCGAAGTCAGACTCACCTAAATCTCATGATCCTCCTGCCTCATCTCCCATGTGTTAGGATTTCAGGTATGAGCCACCATGCCTGGTCTGATGCTCTCTTTTAAATCATCCAAAGGTTACCAAGACACTTCCAGCCTGACTGTGGCAGCTCACTTCTTTAATCCCACACTTCTGAAGGCTGAGGCAGGTGTCTATAGCCTGGCTGTCCTGAAGCTCTCATGTAGACTGATTTTGAACTCACAGAGATCTGCCTGCCTTTGTCTCCCAGGCGCTGGAATCCAAGGTATGTGCCACTCCACCCAGGATTGTTATCTCTACAGACACTACTAACATCCTGAAAGGGAAAGTGGTGGCTGACTCATGGGCTCACACATGGGCCTACAGAACCAAAGTCACTCTCCCAGGGCCATGAGACAGTAATCAGAGCCATAATATATGGGATCTGCATTTATTCCTTATTTGGAGATGGGGAGATCTTTAAGGAAGACAGGATTTCAGACAAGGGCTTTTGTAGCCCAAGCTAGCCTCAAAATTACCAAGCGGCTAATGTTTGTCAGGAACTCCTGATCTTCCTGCCTTTGCTTCTCAAACACTGGGTTTATAGATATGTACAATCACTCCTGGCTTAGGATTTTCTTTACAAACAAACAAACAACCCACAAAACCCAAAACAAAACATCATGCTTAAAATAAGAACCCCTTTCTTTTTTTTTTTTCTTTTTGTTTGTTTGCTTTGTTTTGGTTTTCCATGACAGGGTTTCTCTGTGTGGCCCTGGATATCCTGAAACTCACTCTGTAGACCAGGCTGGCCTTGAACTCAAAGATTCAGCTGCCTCTGCCTCCCAAGTCCTGGGATTAATTAAATTCAGGTATGCTCCACCACTGCCTGGCAAGAACCCTTTTCTAATAAGCTGTACATATAGAGTGTCTTTAGTTAACTCTTGGAAAATTTGATTAGATGACATGAAATATCATGATGTCTTGATTTATTTTAGATGATATCTCACAATGCTGTTGATGCTGCTTTGAATTCTGGATGCGTGAACACTAACCTCTTAAGTAGATGGAATCATACATTTCATAAATTTAGCATATACTGTATCTCAAAGTTCATCTTACTCTAGAAATGAGTTCTAAGGGAATTTCCAGACCAAAAAAAGTACCGCATCTGCCTGGTACATCAAAGAGTGAAGACTATCCCCTGTTTCAGCTGCCTGCTTACCAATCTATTCTTCCTTCTCTGGCTTCTCTACAATGTGGCTGTTATCTGATGAAGCTTTGCTTTCTCTACCTGCAATGATCAGGATTTACAGCCAAAGGCGTTTCCTCATGAGACCAGAGACAGACATGTCAGCAACCACGGCTGAGATTTTAATTTAACACCTACTGAGAATTCAATCAACTAATTAGGAAGCTTTCACTCTGCTCCCTCCGTCACATAGAGACGGCTGTGTCCTTCAGGGTGCCATCTTGAGGAGTAGATATGAGAAGGAAGTAATTAAGGTTTTTGTTTGTTTGTTTGTTTTTGCTGTTGTTTTCTCTCTTCCTGGCAGGACCAGCCATTGGCTCTACAGCTTTACAAGTGCTGGGCAAGCATTCTACTGCAGAGCTCACAGAGCTCAGCCCAGCCCAGGAGGTGTTTCTGTGTTTGTTTGTTTTGAGACAAAAATCTTAATTCATGCTAATCCTCTGGCCTCAGTACTTTCAAGGACTCAGATTCAGGTTATACCATTACATCTATCTTGGGCAAGGAGTTGTTTTGGGATGGGGCCCAGTCTGGTCTTGAATTTGCTGTGAACAAATTTTCCAGGAAGATGACTTGGAACTTCTGCCTCCAAATCCTAACTGCTGGGATTGCTGGTGTGTACTCACCACCACACTGGGTTTTATCTGGTGCTGGGAATCAAATCCAGGCCTTGTGCATGCTGGGCAAACCCTCTACCAACTGAACTGCATCTCCAGTCTTTTTCTTGTTTGGTTTTAATATGTGTGTCAGTATGAATGTATGCTGCACTTGTATTGGAGCCTACGGAGTCCAGGAGAGGGTGTACAACTCCCTGGAGTTGGCTGTGAGCCACCTGGTATGAATACTGGGAACCAAACCTGGGTCCTCTGGAGGAGCAGAAAGAGTTCTCTGCTGCTAAACCATCTCTTCAACCTTTAATCCTTGTCTTCTGAGGCAGGTCTCATGTAGCCCAAGCTGGACCTTGAACTCATTCACTATGAGGCCAAAGGTGACTTTGAACTCTTGACCTTCTTGCCACAACCTCTTAAAGTACTGGATGCTGAGATTACAGATGTGTACCATCACCAAGCTAAGAAGGGAGGTATTTGTTTTTTCTTTGGATGAAAAATTCAAGGTTCTACTTTGTAGTTCAGGCTGTACTGAAATTTGCTGTGTAGGCCAGGCTGTCTCAGAACTCATTATGTAGTCCGTGTTGGCCTGGTACTCAGTAATCAGCTTGTCTCAGTTTCCTTTCAGCTGGGGTTACAGGCATGAGCTATCTCTCAAGAATAGAGTTTTGCTATATCAGATAAGTACAGGTATCCTGGAAGGCAGTCCTCATAGCTAGATAATATTAAGTTACTTAAGATATTTACCTGGGCATGGTGGTACACACTTGTAATCATAACATTTGAGAGGCTGAGACAGGAGCATTAGAAGTTCAAGGCCATCCTTTATGTATTATATATCTCGTTGAAAGTCAGATTGGGCTACATGAAACTTGTTCCTTTCCTTCCTTTTTTCTTCCTTCCTTTCTTCCTTCCCT
>NW_021604644.1:2823328-2838873 GCF_004785775.1 Grammomys surdaster
TTTTTTTTTTTTTTTTTTTTTTTTGGTTTTTCAAGACAGGGTTTCTCTGTGTAGCCCTGGCTGTCCTGGAACTCACTCTGTAGACCAGGCTGGCCTTGAACTCAGAAATCCGCCTTCCTCTGCCTCCCAAGTGCTGGGATTAAAGGTGTTAGTATTCTGTCTAAACTCCACCTCCACAGTTATCTGGCAACAGCCAGGTATGCTCCTCCCCACAGTTACCTGGCAACAGCCAGGTAGGCCTGCCCACTATAAAAGGGGCTGCTTGCCTCCTCCTCTCTCTCTTGCTCTCTTGCCTCTAGCTTCTCTCTGTCCCCTAGCCTCTCCCCCTTCCTTTCCCCCTCTCTCCACGTGGTCATGGCCAGCCTCCACTTCTCTCCTTTCTCTCTCTCCTCTTTCTCCACCATCTTCTCCCATTTCTCTCCCCACCTTTGTCCTCTGCCCTGAATAAATTCCTTCCCCTTTGGAACTGTTTGGTCTGGTGTTGTCTGTTCTAAGCTGTGCGCCCGAAGTCAAGCAAAAGGGATTAAAGGCAAGTGCTACCACGGACTAATAAAACCTGTCCTTTAAAAACAAGATTTTTCTAAAAAAAATTATGTGTATTTGTGTGAGGTTGCATGAGCTTATATGTACTGCATGTGTGCAGCTGCCCAGGGAGGGCAGCATGCATCAGGATGGGCAGCTGTGGTGCACCTGATTTGTAGATTTTGGGAACTGAAGTGGGTAGAAAGTGCTCTTAAGCACCGAGCCATTTCTCTAACCAGTAACCTATTGTACAGCAAATGAGCAAAAATGTTTTAGCTAGGGGTGGTAGAGCGTGCCTAGAACCCCAGAACTTAAGAAGTAGAGGCAAGAGAATCAGGAGTTCACGGTTAGCCTTGACTACACAGTTCTAGGTCAGCTAGGGCTTCAGGAGATACTGTCTTAAGTAAAAAACACCTGGCAGTGGTGGCACATGCCTTTAATCCCAGCACTTGGGAGGCAGAAGCAGGCAGATTTCTGAGTTCGAGGCCAGCCTGGTCTACAGAGTGAGTTCCAAGACAGCCAGGGCTACACAGAGAAACCCTGTCTCAAAAAAAACAAACCAAACCAAACCAAAATATAAACAAAACAAAACTGTGTGCCAGACTTCTGCCTACCTCCCAGTATAAGAACAATACATTGCACATAAGTCCCAACTGAGCCAAACACAAGGTTTTTTTTTTTTTTTTTTGAGACAGGGTATCTCTGTATAGTCCTGGCTGTCCTGGAACTCACTCTGTAGACCAGGCTGGCCTCGAACTCAGAAATCCGCCTGCCTCTGCCTCCCAAGTGCTGGGATTAAAGGCGTGCGCCACCACCGCCCGGTGAGCCAAACACAAGTTAAGATCATCTCAGGGGCTTCTGTAAGGCAAAGGACACTGTCAATGGGACAAAACGGCAACCAACAGATTGGGAAAAGATCTTTACCAATCCCACATCCGATAGAAGGCTAATATCCAATATATACAAAGAACTCAAGAAATTAGACTCCAGACAACCAAATAACCCTATTAAAAATGGGGTACAGAGCTAAACAAAGAATTCTCAACTGAGGAAACTCGAATGGCCAAGAAGCACCTAAAGAAATGATCAGCATCTTTAGTCATCAGGGAAATGTGAATCAAAACAACCCTGAGATTCCACCTCACACCAGTCAGAATGGCTAAGATCAAAAACTCAGGTGATAGTAGATGCTGGCGAGGGTGTGGAGAAGAGGAACACTCCTCCATTGTTGGTGGGATCGCAAGATGGTGCAACCACTTTGGAAATCAGTCTGGTGGTTCCTCAGAAAATTGGACATAGTATTACCTGAGGACCCGGCTATACCACTCCTGGGCATATACCCAGAAGATGCTCCAACATATAACAAGGACATATGCTCCACTATGTTCATAGCAGCCTTATTTATAATAGCCAGAAGCTGGAAAGAACCCAGATGTCCTTCAACAGAGGAGTGGATACAAAAAATGTGGTGCATTTACACAATAGAGTATTACTTAGCTATTAAGAACAATGAATTCGAGAAATTCTTAGGTAAATGGATGGAACTAGAAAACATCATCCTGCTCTCTCTTCCAGCCGAGCAAGATGCCCAAAGGAAAGAAGGCCAAGGGGAAGAAGGTGGCCCCGGCCCCCGCCGTCGTCAAGAAGCAGGAGGCCAAAAAGGTGGTCAATCCTCTGTTAGAGAAAAGGCCCAAGAACTTTGGCATTGGGCAGGACATCCAGCCCAAAAGAGATCTAACACGCTTCGTTAAATGGCCCCGATACATCAGGCTGCAGCGGCAAAGAGCCATCCTCTATAAGCGACTCAAAGTACCTCCTGCCATTAACCAGTTCACCTAGGCCCAGGACAGGCAAACAGCTACTCAGCTGCTTAAGCTTGCCCACAAGTACAGGCCAGAGACAAAGCAAGAGAAGAAGCAAAGGCTACTGGCCCGTGCTGAGAAGAAAGCTGCTGGCAAAGGAGACGTCCCAACTAAGAGACCATCTGTCCTCCGAGCAGGAGTCAATACAGTCACCACCTTGGTGGAGAACAAGAAGGTTCAGCTGGTGGTGATTGCCCATGATGTAGATCCCATTGAGCTGGTGGTTTTCCTGCCTGCCCTGTGCAGAAAGATGGGTGTGCCCTACTGCATCATCAAGGGAAAGGCCAGGCTGGGTCGCCTGGTCCACAGGAAAACGTGCACCACTGTTGCCTTCACACAGGTTAACTCGGAAGACAAGGGTGCTCTGGCTAAGCTGGTGGAAGCTATTAGGACCAATTATAATGACAGATATGACGAGATCCGCCGCCACTGGGGAGGCAACGTCCTGGGTCCTAAGTCTGTGGCCCGAATTGCCAAGCTGGAAAAAGCAAAGGCTAAAGAACTCGCCACTAAACTGGGTTAAAGAATAATGTACACTTCAAATTTTCTGTACATAAATATAATTACAAAATTAAAAAAAAAACATCCTGAGTGAGGTAACCCAATCACAAAAGAGCACACATGGTATTCACTCACTGATAATTAGCTCAGAAGTTCGCAATACCCAAGATTCAACTCACAGACCACATGAAGGTCATGAAGAAGGAAGATCAGGTGTGGGTGCTTCTGTCCTTTTTGTTTTGTTTTTGGCTTTTTGAGACAGGGTTTCTCTGTGTAGTCCTGGGTATCCTGGAACTTACTTTGTAGATCAGGCTGGCCTCGAACTCAGACATCTGCCTGCCTCTCTGCCTCTGCCTCTGCCTCCTCTGCCTCTCTGCCTCTCTGCCTCTCCTCTGCCTCTCTGCCTCTCTCTGCCCCTCTCTGCCCCTCTCTGCCTCTCTCTGCCCCTCTCTGCCCCTCTCTCTGCCCCTCTCTCTGCCCCTCTCTCTGCCTCTCTCTCTGCCTCGCTCTCTGCCTCTCTCTCTGCCTCTCTCTCTGCCCCTCTGCCTCTGCTTCGGTCTTTCTTAGAAGGAGTAACAAAATACTTGAGGGAGCAAATAGGGAGACAAAGTGAGGGACAGAAACTGAAGGAGGGGCCATCTGGAGACCATCCCACCTGGGTATCCATCCCATGTGCAGTCACCAAAGGTAGACGCTGATGTGGATGTCAGGAAGTGCATGCTGACAGGAGCATGATATAGCTGTCTCCTTAGAGGTCTGCCAGAGTCTGACATACTCAGAGGCAGATGCTCACAGCTAACCATTGAACTGATCATGGAGTTCCCAATGGAGGAGTTAGAGAGAAGACTGAAGGAGCTGAAGGGTTTGTGGCCCATGGAGAGAGCAAGAATACCAACCAACCAGAGCTCCCAGAGTCTAAACCACCAGCCTGGGAGCACATAGGGAGGGACACATAGCTCCAGCTGTACATATAGGGGAGGATGGCCTTGTCGGGCAGAGGTGGGAGAGGAGATCCCTGGTCCCAAGAAGGCTGGACGCCGAGTGTGGGGGAATTCGAGGGTGGGGAGGTGGGAATGGGGTGGGTGGGGGCACATCCTCATGGGAGCAGGAGGAGGGGGGATGGGATAGGGGGGTTCCTGGGTGGGGGTGGGAGGGGAATAGGGTAAGGGGATAACATCTGAAATGTAAATAAAATATCAAAAAAAAATAAAAGATCATCTCAGGGGCATTAGATATCCTACCCACATGCCCATCCAGAGTCCAGGTTCTGGTCAGGCATAAGGGTCCCAGCACTTGGGAGGCAGAACTTGGTGGATTTGGAGTTCAAAATCAATCTAGAGTACACAGAGTTCCAGGCCAGCCTAGGCTACACAGAGTTTCAAGCCAGCCTGGGCTACACGGAGTTCCAGATCAGTCTGGGCTACATAATGAGATCTCTCTCATGGAAAGAAAAGGAAACCCACAAGATAGCTCAACAGGTAAAGGCAGTGCCACCAAGCCTGACAGACGCCCCAAGTTTGGTCCCTGGGATGTGTAGTAAAAGGAAGAGAAACCAACTTCTGACATTCACTTGTGCATTACAGCAGGCGCACGGCCCCTGCAAAGAAATACATATAACTAAAAATGTGGGAAAGGAGAAGAGGAAGTGGGAGGAAGGGGAGGACAGGTGAGGCTGAGCTCCGTTTACTGTGCCACATTCCTTGGTGCTGCTCCTGGTCGTGTTCCCCGAGAAGAGACATACGGTCCACAGTGTTAACGAGGACGACGACTGCGTGCTTCATGTAATGTCTGCCATCCAACGTCTGTTTTGTCAGAAAGCTTTTCAGATAGACAGAGTGTGAGTCATGCTAGCAGTTCCTAGCAGTCTTTGAGGATGGCCATTCTGCCTGGGTTTGCTTTAATTCCTCTCTTGATTATCAAGGACATTCTGACATTTAAACACAGGAGTAAGAAGGGCTGGCCCACCGAGATGACTCACTGGGTAACCGGTGTTTGCCACCAGGACTGACAACCTGAGTTTGGTTCTCAGGACCAACATGGCGGGAGGAGAGAGCTGGCTCATGAGGGCTGTCCTCTGACCTCCACAGGCATGCTGTGGCACATGTGTTCTCTCCCTAAACACACACAAAATGAAAATAAGTGTAATGAAAGAAACACTATTCTTGGCCAGCTATATTGGGATTACCTGTAATCCCAGATGAAGCAGGGGTATTGCCACAAACTTTTGGTGTTTGTTGATAACATTGCATAGTTTGAGGCCAGCCTGAGCTATAAGGCAAGATCCTGTCTTAAGAGAGGAGGAGGGAGGGAGGGAGGGAGGAAATTCCTGCTGATGTGGGTCTCTCCTTACAGTCTGTGTAGGCCTGTCACCCTTCACAGTGGACTGTGAGACTTTGCTCTGTAGCACACAGGAATCTGCCAAGGCTGAGCAAGGCTGGCCTCTCTGTTTTTAGTTTTTACTTTTTGAGTCAGGGTCTCACATCACTCAGACTGGCCTCAAATTTGATATATAGACAAGGATGATCTTGAATTCCAATCGGAACGATCCTCCAATTCCATCCAGAATGCTGATTAGCATGCACCCAGCCTCCCCACCCCCCATTAATGTGGTACTTGGGATTCTTCCAACTGAGCAACATCCCCAATCCCCCTCTGGACTCTGAGGAATGAGGTATAAAGGAAGACAATTCAGAACACAGAGAAGCCCAGCCTCACCTCAAACATTCCCAGGATACCTGCATGCAAAACCAGACCAGAGCAGACCAGCTCCTGAACATCCTCTGTTAAAGGTGCTTACAGTAGCTTATGAGTCAGGCAAGAAAGACCTGCTTGCTGAACTCATTCCTCCCCGCCCCCACCTGGCTAAAAATACAACCCAAGTGTCACTGGATAATAACAAAGTACACAGGAAAAACCCTAACATTTGTTGAGCAGAATGCAATAGACTGTCAATTAGCTAAGTGTTTGGTATGCAAACACCCTCAGTGCTTCGCTCACCCGGAGGAGGACTCTGAGGAAAGAGAAAACAGAATGTCAGAGAATTAGGGAGCAGACTGGTTCCCTCCAAGGAGAGTGCCAGAGCCAGAGCACAGAACCCAGTGGGGCAGTCAGGATCACAGAATTACCATCCATGTCCACCAGAGGCACCAGTAGCCTGACTGGTTCACACAGAGACAAATATATGTGTGTGTATGTTCACACACACACACACACACACATATATATATATATATATACATTTTTTTTCACTATCTGGATGATCCAGAGTTAGAATGTCTTCTTTGAGCTGGAGTCTGCTGTAGATAATGACAAATGACAACTTCAGCTCCAGGGACAGAATCTGCTAGAAGCAGAGCTTTGGAATATCCAAACAAATGGGGCTAGACTTTGGGTTAGGTTCTAGTACATATTCTATGCAGGGAAGCTAACAGTCAAGGGGTAGGGGAAAAACCAGCTAGAACTGGATAGCTGAGCATCAAACTATCCACCTCAGTGAGCTGATTGGATAAGAGTGGTGGGTGGCAGGCAGTCTATGGAGTGGGGTGAGTTCTTCTCTAAATCTTCGAATTGTAAAGCAACTCCAGTCAAAGGCAGTACGTTTAGTGTTACAACAGACCTGGACTTGATTTCCAAGTACTATGACAGTAAGTCAATAGCCAGGTATGGCAGCATGCCCGTAATGGAGCTCGTGGGAGACCAGGGGTAAGTCATGAGATCAAGGCCATATAGAGGAGACCCTCCCTCATTAAAAACCAAATTGTCTAAAACAAAACCAAGAACACAAATAAGCAAATAAATAAAAATAGAAAATATGTACTGCAGTGATGGGGATTGAACTTGGGGCTTCACACAAGCCAGACAAACGCTCAACCACTGAGCTACACCCATAGTCCTCTTTGTTGGGTTTTCTTAATCTTTATTTTGCAATGAAAACATTATTCAAAAGCAAAGTGATAATACAGATCAGAAATAGACTGTAATCCAGGAACAGGCCATCTGAGTAAGAAATTTAATTTAAATGTAAAATTTATTTGAATTTTTTGAGACAAGGTCTTACTGTATCGTCCTGGCTAGCCGGGAGCTTGCTATAATCTAGGCCAGCTGCCAACTCACAGTCTACCTCCCAGGTCCTGGGGTTAAAGTCATGTGACACCACATCCAGCGGTCTCTTAATTTTTCGTAGTGTTGGCTGTCCTGGAACTTGCTCTGTAGGTCAGGCTAGCCTCAAACTCACAGAGATCTGTCTGCCTCTGCCTCCTGAACGCTGGATTACATGCACAGACATGGACCACTCTGCCCAGCCTCTTTTGATTTTTAAGACAAGAACGTATGAATTCCAGGCTGGCCTCAGATTCACTGTGCAGTAGATGAGAAGACTTTTATTTTGTTAGATCGGTATTTATTTAAATGTGGTTTAGAAGAAATGTAATTTGTCATACCACGGCCTGTGGTTTCGCTGATGATGCCCGTGGCTTCTTACAACAGTGACATAAAAATTTTAAACGCTAGAGAAAAATGAGTTTACTCAAGGACAAGTAAGTAAAAATGCAGGAGAAATGAAGGCAGCATGTTAACAACCTGAATATTGTGGAGCTGCTTCATCAGGCCAGGGGATGAGGAAGACCGACTGCCAACAGTCAGCTCCAGCTGTCACCCAGTCTAGAAGACACCCGTCTCTCTCTGGGCCTCCATTTCCTTATTTATGAAATGCCACGGTGCTCTCCTTAGCTTTAGCTTTGTGATTCAGTGCTTCTAGGTCATTTAATGTTATTAAGGCCATGAACTGTACAGCAGCAGCCCGTATCATAAGGCCACCTTCGTGCCAGGCACTGTGTTGAAATCTGTCTACAATTGCTATTCTTTTTTTTTTTTTTTTTTCAGTCTTGTACTCTATTGTCGTCGTCGTCTCAGGCCTTGACTGCATCCTTGCGCAGTGGGTACAGCCACTCCTTCGGCTGCTGCTTCTTGGTCTTCAGCTTCTCTTCCTGCTTGGTGAGCCAGCGCACATGGCTCTAGCCTTCTTGGGTCACAGGTCCAGGGGCTTGTACTTCTTGATCTTGTAGAATTTCCTGAGGTTTTCTTGTTGAGTCTGGTTAATGACAGTGAGGACATGGGCGATACATTTGCATACGGCTCGTATCTTGGAGAGCTTGGACGCGGCGCCACCTGTCACTTTGGCGACGGGAAGCTGGGACAGTTCCACCTTCAAATCGTCCAGTTGTTTCAACAGCTCCTCCTCCTTCTTGCCGCGCAGGTCCTGAGCCTTAATCTTGGCCATGGCTGCCATGTTCACTGTTCACAACTGAGGCCGCCTGGTTTGAGAGAAAGAGGCTAAATCGTGATTCTTAATCCTTTAAGTAACTCTGCCTGTGTTTGTTTCTCTAATCATTGCTGAGTCCTGGTACTTCATTCCCGTTCACTCTCCAAGACCATGCTCACCTCTTTAAAAAAAAAAAATCTTTTTAAAGATTTATTCATTAAAAAAAAAAATCTTTTTAAAGATTTATTCAGCCGGGCGGTGGTGGCGCACGCCTTTAATCCCAGCACTTGGGAGGCAGAGGCAGGTGGATTTCTGAGTTCGAGGCCAGCCTGGTCTACAGAGTGAGTTCCAGGACAGCCTGGGCTACACAGAGAAACCCTGTCTAGAAAAACCAAAAACCAAAAACCAACCAACCAAACAAACAAACAAAAAAGATTTATTCATTTTATTTTATGTGTGTGAGTATTCTGCCTTCAAGTATGTATGTTTACTACAGGCTTGCCCACAGAGGTCAGAAGAGGATGTTGGATCCCCTGGGACCGGAGCTATGGCTGTGGATGGTGTATGGAGCCACTACATGGGTGCTGGGAATGAAACTCAGGCCCTCTGCAACTGAGCAGCTCTCCAGCGCCCACGCTCACCTCTTTACTTCAAGGTTTTGTTTGGTCTTGATGGTGCTGGGGCTTGAACACAGGCCTTGCACATGCTAAGCATGACCGTTAGGCCACACCCATCCCCTGCCCTGCCCGACACCTGCGTCTGCTCCGCCAAGTGCTGGGCTTAAAGCTGTGCTCCCCTCTTAGTTTCTTTCCTATGTATGGATTTTTAGGGGGTAAAGTTGCCTTTGTGTACCCAGCAGCCTGCATAGTTCTGAGTATAGAGTAGTCAACAAATGAGCGGAGAAAGAGCAAGTGTGAAGGAGGAAAGGCCACAAAAGGAAACAAAGAAAATGTATTGCTGCCCTATTGGATCGAACACCAGGAAAGCAGGGTAGGTAAGGGCAGGGCCAATCTCACAGTCCAAACTGCCTCTCTCTGCCACTGAGGATGCTGTTGTACTTAGCTTTCACTGTCAACATGACATAACCTGGAAATCACCTGAGGAGGGCCCATTTGAGGAGCTGCCCAGATCAGACTGGCCATGTGGGCATTTTGTGGGGGATGTCTTGATGGTCAATGGATATAGGAAGTCCCAGCCCACTGTGGGTGGTTCTACTTTTTGTCATGTGGTCCAGGACTGTTTAAGAAAGCTAGCTAATGCCGGGCAGTGGTGGTGCACGCCTTTAATCCCAGCATTTGAGAGGCAGAGGCAGGCGGATTTCTGAGTTCGAGGCCAGCCTGGTCTACAGAGTAAGTTCCAGGACAGCTAGGGCTACACAGAGGAACCCTGTCTCGAAAAAACAAAAAGAAAGCTAGCTAAGCATGAGTCTTCATGATCCAGTAAAGTTTCATCCCTCGATGGCTTCTGCTATACTTCCTTGACTGTGTATGAGTTCCTTGGTCGAGGCAATGCCCTGTGGAATGGCAAGCATGCCTGGCTTCAAGTTCCTTCCCTGGCTTCTCTCATGGATGGACTGTAACTTGTATGCTAAAATTAGCCCTTTTCTCTCCTAAGTTGCTCTTGGTCAGAGTGTTTTGTCACAGCAACGAGTGAGATGTGACAGGGCATGGGTTTAGTCCCCGTGCTCCTGTGGCCTCCTCTGGGGATATCCAGAGTACTGTCCTTGAAGGATGTTATCATGAGTTTTTATAATACATGAAGTATGTAGGACAGTGCTAGGATATAGCAAGCAAGGCTTAATAGATACTAGTTATTACTATCATTTCTGTGGAATAGAGTGAAGAATATATACTTATCAGGAAAAAAATACAAGGCGCTATTATATCAAACAGAGCTCTGCTATACTTCCAGTGCCAGCTGACAGCCAAGGCCGGGTTCATCGTAGGTTACAACATGCAATGTCTTCACCTTTTCAGTCCTGAGGCAGCGTTAGGCATCCATCTCCCCCTTCAGAGCAGATATACTAGCATTAAAGGTTCATGGGGCAGCCAGGTGTGGTGACAATGAGTGTACTCTCAGCAGGTGGGAGAGGTTGCACTCAAGGCCAACCTGTGCTATGTGGAAAGGCCTGGTTGCCAACAAACAAAAAAGACAGCAGAAATGTATTCAGTGTTTGGTGAATGAATATAGCACAGCAGATGTATTTATATATGAAAAATAAAAATATGTGCTAACAAGTGACATCATGGTTCTGGAAGGAGAGATTTCTCTAGATAGGGAAAGGCAGTGGAGTTGGAGAATCAGACAGCCTTGGTTTTCAGCCTTAGCTCTGTTTCTTTTGAAGTTAGGTGACCTAGGGATGTAAGTTAAACTCCTTAGACTATAGTTTCTCACCAGTGAGATGGGAATAATATCTGTTGGCAAATCTGAGATCCTTCAGGTAAGTGCTGGGTACCCACTGTGAGGTCACAGAGAGACTGTTGTCATCATCTTCAGCAGCAGCATCAGAGATTTTGTGATGTGCTGTCACCTGAAAGGCTGAGCATAGTGAAGAATACTGGGAAACCAATGGTACTGGACGTGCTGGAAAGACTCACGGAGAAATAGGCAGGGCAAGTGGTGCTGTTGGATTGGCATGGGAGAGAACACCAAGAAGCTGACCTTACTGTCTGAATCAAGGTTAGTCTTTCTTCCACAGGCATGCTGAGACTTCATAGGATTCTAAGCAGGGCAATGATGATAGGTTCAGGGCCAGCAAAAGGGGAAATGTTCCAGCTACTTGTGCAGGGTAGGCTGGGAGAGTGAGCAGAAACAGAGGGGAACAGACTTCTTTTGAGGTTCCACCCATACTTCTGACAGAGGGGTGGAAATAGTAGAGGTGGTCTGAGGAGAAACAAGAATGATAGGAGGGACATTGACAAGATGGAGTTCACGGGGTTGGATAAGGAGGTGGACTGCCGGGGGTGGGGTGGGGGATGGCACATACCTTTAATGGTAGCACTTAGCAGCCAGCCTTCTCTACAGTGAATTCCAGGGAAGGCAAGGCTAGACATAATGAGACTCTTATAAAAAAGAAAAGGAAGAGGAGAAGGAGGAGAAAAAGAAGGACAGGGAGGAGGAAGAGAAGGGGGAGAGGGGGGAAAGAGGAAAAGGACAAGGAGAAGGAGGAGGAAAAGGAGGGGAGGAGAAGGAAGGTAAGGAAGAGGAAGAAGAGGGGGAAGAGGAGGAGGAGAAGGAAGGTAGGGAAGAGGGGGAAGAGGAGGGGGGAAGAGGAGGAGGAGGGGAAGAGGAAAAGCTAGGCCTGAAGGCACAGCTTGTACTTCCAGATCCTAGCTATGTTGGAGGCTGAGTCAAGAGGGCCAAGGGCCCTCAGTATACTTGGCCAGCCTGGGAAATTTACTGAAAAACTTGTCTTAAAACAGAAAGTCTTGCCGGGCAGTGGTGGCGCACGCCTTTAATCCCAGCACTTGGGAGGCAGAGGCAGGTGGATTTCTGAGTTCGAGGCCAGCCTGGTCTACAGAGTGAGCTCCAGGACAGCCAGGACTACATAGAGAAACCCTGTCTTGAAAAACAAAAACAAAACAAAATAACAACAACAAAAAAAAGACATGGGATGTAGCTTAGCAGTGGGCCTAGCATGTATCCTGTGTTCATGACCCAGGACCATAAAAAATGTATTTCCTGTTCATCCCCCAAATAATATCAAGTTCTCCTCTCTTAAGAAGGCTTTTTTGACTATTTTTCTTTATCTTATTTAGATGTCTGTCCCCATGTTCATTTGGTATTATTTTGTTTTGTTTTTTTTGTTTTTTGTTTTTTTGGAGAGGGAATCTCATGTAGCCTAGGCTAGCCTTGAATTTATACTAGGTAGCCAAGGTTAGCCTTGAACTTCAGTTCCTCTTAAACCTGGGATTATAGATGTGTAGTATCACACCTGTTTTATACAGTGCTGGGGATTAAACTCAAGATGCCATGAGGGCTAGCAAGCACTGTATGAACTGAACACTTCTTTAGCTCTGTTGTGCTGAGCTGTAAGCATCATGAGGCCCCTCAGCAGTAAAGCGTGATCGTCAGGAATACTTAACGATGAGGGGGCTCTTCAGTTCATGTGGTTGGTACTATGCATCACTGGGATAGTTGAGAGGAGAGAGTTGAGTCAGCTGCCTCAGGTTCCAGTGTAAAGTCAAGAGGAACAGGGGCTCATCCTCAGCCAGCCCCACCCACTCTAGGAGAGTGAAAGAGCAGCCTGTGAGGAGGAAGGGGAGAGTGGACATGAGCAACTCAGGGAAACCACAACCTACCAGTGAGTTTCAAGGAGGAAGGAAGTGTTCAGCGTGAGCTAGCTTCAGAAAAGCTGAAGAACAAAAGCTAAGCAGAGACTATTGGGCTTTTGCCATTAGGAATATTCTGACTCAGCCAGGATGTGGTGGTCCATGCCTTTAATCCCAGCACTCAAAAGGTAGAGGCAGGAGGATCTCTGTGGGTTTGAGGCTAGCCTGGGCTGCTGATTGAGTTCCAGGGCAGCCTGGTCTACAGAGTGAGTTCCAGGACAGCCAGAACTACACAGAGAAACCCTGTCTCGAAAAAAACAAAAAACAAAAACAAAAAAAAAAAACAAAAAAAAAAAAAGTAAAAGTTTGTGCATATACTTTTAAGATAGTAGTGGCCAGATAGGCCGGGTGGTGGTGGCGCACGCCTTTAATCCCAGCACTTGGGAGGCAGAGGCAGGTGGATTTCTGAGTTCGAGGCCAGCCTGGTCTACAGAGTGAGTTCCAGGACAGCCAGGGCTATACAGAGAAACTCTGTCTTGAAAAACCAAAAAAAAAAAGTAGTGGCCAGATAGAAGCCAGGTTCCAGCCATTCCAAAGCTGCAGAAAACATTATCTGGGGTTCCGAGCAGCATCTGTGTGAGCAGAAACAGCATTCATTATCATCTGACCGCAGGCTGACAGGGAAGCAAGAGCCAACAAAGCTCCATCCATTCTTTGAGAAACAACCTGAAGCCTCAGAAAGTATTTTATCAAGAAAAGGAGTACAACCTGGTGTGGTACTGCACGTCTTTGATCCCAGCACTCAGGAGGCAGAGGCAGGTGGACTTCTGTGAGTTGGAAGTCAGCCTGGTCTACTTAGTACTTAGTGAGTTGGCCAGCCAGGGCTGTACAGTGAGCTCCACCACCACCCCTAACCGCCTGTGACTTTATACCCCGGCATGTTTTAGGAACAGGCCCCAGCCTCACAGGAACACTTCAGTTACACAGTGAACATTGCCCAGATGTGTGGGCCTCACATCTGCACAGCTTCTCACTTCCTATAGAGCTCTCTTGGTCTCCTTACTCCTCACAGAACCCACCAGGTTATTCTGTTTTACAGAAAACAAAACAAAACAAAACAAAACAAAACAAAACAAAACAAAACAAAACAAAACAAAACAAAACTAAGGAGTATAAAGAATTTAAGTGACTCTACCCGAATTACCCTGTGAGGAGATGGCGCGGCCCATGCCTTTTGCTCTCTTTGGTGACTTCAAACCCTGCTCCTGGGGCCTTCACAACGCCACAGAGTAGCTAAGGGGTGATGAATCATAGCAGACTGAGGCTCTCCTGGCCCTCTTTAAGGGCTCTGAAATTCTATCAGTCAGTGATGCAGGCCTGTAATTCTAGACACCTGGGAGGCTGGGGCAGGAGGATTGAGAGTTTAAATCAAGGGCTGGCGAGATGGTTCCATGGGTAAAGGCACTTGCTGCCAAGTTTGACCCTGAATGCAAGCCCTGGAAGCCAAATGATGTCTGGAGTCTGTACCAGAGTGTACATGGCCACACACACACACACACACACACACACACACACACACACAGACATAAAAATAAATATATTTTTTTAAAAGAACAATAGCAAAGCCCCTCAGTCTACCCTAACATGATACTATCACTTTCTAGTCAGCTTTGTTGCTGGGTCAGCTGCGGCTGCTGTATGGTGAAGCTGTTTTTCCTCTCCTTTTTTTTTTGGTTTTTCGAGACAGGGTTTCTCTGTATAGCCCTGGCTATCCTGGAACTCACTCTGTAGACCAGGCTGGCCTCGAACTCAGAAATCCACCTGCCTCTGCCTCCCAAGTGCTGGGATTAAAGGCGTGCGCCACCACCACCTGGCTAAGCCAGGGGTTTTTAATTGTATGCTTCTTTCCCTCCTATGCTTCCAGTCCATCTGGGCCTCTGAAAGACACAACCAAGACCCTTCTCCTCACCTAGACCTGCTGGGTGGCCAGACAGGACTGCCATCCCCTGTCTTGATACCTACCTCTGTGTATAGTTCAAGAAGGGCCAGGCTTGGAGGCTGAGGGCTCAGGTTCCCGGCTCAAGCTGTCTGTCTAGCTCTGTGACCTTAGTTACACCTGTGTCTTCATGGAATTTCTGGCTGTGAGAAGGGAGAACAGTAGGAGCTGTGTGGTAAAGATGCTTCGAGGGTCCAGTGAAATGCTAAATGAGGCCCTGTGTAAGGTTAATTGTCTGTTTCCACCATCTTGAAGAATCTTAATGATGTTCAAAGAAAGAGACCCAGGTTTTCACTTTGCCCTGGGCCTCAGCAAATTATGTATCTGGTTTAACCTGTATGTCCACAGCCAAATCTATATTTAACCTCCCTGGGTGCCACAGTCTGTAATGAACTAAACTGAATTGTTAGGAAAGAAACTGTTAGGTCAATCTCCAGGCCTTCCTTTACTCCACAGCAGCAAAATCTGATAAGAAGTCTAAGGGAGACATGAGTCCTTTCCAACTAAGCAATCTTCCCTCTGGTTCCTGCACATCCTGCTTTTCTGGTTCTCTGTCCCTGAGCTGTTCCCCCTGGCTGTGCTCTCCCCTAGGGGCAGCACATTCAAACTTCTGGTAAACGCAGCTCCATCCTCCCTGCTTTTCAGACCGAACTCTTGTCTTTGGCTTTTTCAGACCCACATTGGATTTGTAAATTAAGCCAGACCACCTGTGTTATTTCCGACCACTACTTCTTCACCGAGGTGGGGCCCAAGAGTGGCCGCCTCTCATGTGGATCATCTGCATGTCCTTCTGATTGATGGGTCTCCCTGCTTCACCTCCTCCTCAGCCCACACAGTGGCCACAGCCATTCTTTAAAGACAGGAGTCAAATTGCATTAGTCCTCTGCTCAGACCATCCGTGGCTGTCCATCCCACTAGGCCCCCTCTGAGCCCCTACTCCTTATCCCTCCCTCTCCTCAGGTTCTCTAGGCCCTGTATGCTGTCAGCACCCTGGCCCTTCTTCCATTTTGTTAGCCTACCCAAGTCAAGCCTTGCCCTCCCACATTACTTAAAGATAGCAGCCAACATTGGCCCCCTTTATTCCTTTACTCTTAGCCTATCATTGTCTTTGGATACCTCTCTCTCTCTCTCTC
>NW_021604644.1:2839273-2842122 GCF_004785775.1 Grammomys surdaster
CCCTCTCCCCTCTCTCTCTCTTTCTCCCCCCCATCCAGGGTTTTTCTGCCTGGACCTCACATGTACCACTACACACAGCTTCTGTCCCTCTTTAATTTATTTACTTTGATTTTTGTTTTTTGAGACAGGGTTTCTCTGTACAGCCTTGGCTGTCCTTGAATTCACAGAGATCCTACTGCTACTGACTCTTGAGTGCTGGGATTAAAAGCAAGTGCCACCCTCTTTTTAAAAACTGTAAACTAAGCTGGGCAGTGGTGGTGCACACTTTTTATTCTAGCACTTTGGAGGCAGAGGCAGTTGGATCTATGAATTCCAGGCCAGCCTTGTCTACAGAGTGAGTTCCAGGACAGCCAGGACTACACAGAGAAACCCTGTCTCGAAAAACAAACAAAACAAAACAAAACACCAGGTCTCACTAGTAGCCCAGGCTGGCTTTAGACTCTTCACCTTCCTACCTCAGCTTTCTGAGAGCTGGGCATTGATGAATGACAATAAGCTGGTGGGATTGTAACTCACAGTTACACCTCAAGAGCTTGAGGCCTAGCAGCCTTTGTTATAAAGACCTGGTCTTATGGGTACAATGCTTGGCATCTCATACTCTGTAATACAGCTAGACACAGAAGGACTGTACGCGCTAGGGCTTGCAGAAGAACAGCATGGCTATTTCTGTCCTAAATTCCCGCTCTTGGTGCTTATCACATCAGAGACACCTTGCCTAACTTCCAATCTAAGTTTCTCCAAAGTGTTTCCACTGCTCCCTCCACCCTCAGTTTGTTGTCAACTTGAGACCCCACCCTCCAGAGTCTCTCCTCACACTGCTTCTAGATACAGGGAGAGTGGGGCAGCCAGAGAATGGCCTTGAGGAGTTGTCTCGGAGCACAATAGATCTATGTTCTATCTCCTTCCAATAAAGATGTGTGTCCTTGGGCTGGCAATTTGGTTCAGTTGGTAGAATCCTTGGCTAGCATTCATGACATCCATCTTCAGTATCAGATAATCTGGCCATGGTGTTTCCCAGCTATAATTCCAGTATTCCTGGCATTGGAGAGGGAGGCAGAAGAGTCAAACATTCCAAATTCAACTTTAGCTACATACTGAGTTCAAGGCCAACCTGGGACACATGATTCTGTGATTTTAAAAAACAATATACTTGTCCCTTTTGAGTATGAAGATCTCAGGGACTATATTGCCCATGTGGCCTGACAGTTTTGCTCAGAAGGGAGACAGTACAGAGTGGACATCCTGTCCAGTCTGCGCCATCCCTGAACAGGTATCAAGAACTCTGGAGAAAATCTGATTTAGAAGTAGTTTTGCCATCCTCTGAAGGTGTTCTCAGATGGATTCTATAACACTGTTTTATTGAACTATCACCCAGCTATTAAAAATTAAAATATTCTAGGGTCAGACATGGTGGCACATGACTTTAATCTCAGTAGGTAGAGGCAGGTGGAACTCTGTGAGTTCAAGACTAGCCTGGTCAACATTGTGAGATCCAGGACAGCCAGAGCTATATGGCGAAATCCTGTTTCAAAAAACAAACAAACAAAAAACAAACAAATAAAAAACAAAAACCAAACCAAACCAAAACCCCACAAAAACAGAAAAACCCCAAATAACAACAAAACAAAACCCAGAAATCAAAGAGCTTGCTGGTCTGATTATAAAACATAATTTTCAAAGATTATATTGAAGCCTTAAATCCTATATATGAAAAGCAAAACCATTTAAGAGGTATGTTCGGAAATCCCTGTTATTCTTCTCCATGAGGTCCCTCTGACTAGCACTCCCCTGCCTGGGAGTTACCTGAACTTTCAACAGTTTACTTGCAAGATGGAGAGGTTGGGAACAGAAAGAAGTGTAAATCTTGCTTGTTTATGACAAAGGTAACACTTTAGTGTTGGGGACGGGGGTGTCTGCTCAGTCAATCCTTTTCAGAATGTTTCAAAGCTCATTCCTCAGCTAGCATGGTGACCCACATACACAATCCTAGCACTTAGGAAGCTGAGGCAGGAGGATGGTGAATTGAGGTCTGCCTAGGTGGTGTAAGGTGATCCTGTACAAAGCAAACAAGAATAAAGAAGGAAACTAGGGTTTGGCAGAGCGAGTTATAGTTTAAACTCACTAAGAAACCCATGTGTGCCACCACACTGCACATGTGTGCACATAACACCTTTCTATATACACATATAACATAGAGAAGGTCTATAGTACATGTGGAGAGAGAGAGAGAGAGAGAGAGAGAGAGAGAGAGAGAGAGAGAGATAAGGTGGCCAGAGAGGGAAAGGTTCTCATGTAGTTCATGTAGTTCAGGCTGGCCCCTAATTCCTTATGCAGCTGAGTATAACCTTGAATTTCTGACCCTTCTGCCTGTACCTGCCAAGTACCAGGATGGTAGTGTGTGCTACTGTGTTGGGCCCATATCCTTATTAATAGTAAAGTAGCTAACATTTATTACGTTCAGTGTGTTAGATACTGAAGGTAGCGCTGATCAGTGTTCCGGGCATATGGAAGGTGTCTTACATGGCTGAGTAGATTTGACCATCTCTAGGAATCCACAAAGGCAATGCTACTGTCTCCACGTTCCAGGTCTGCGCTGGCTCCTGGCTAACTTGAACTAGGGTGGCTCTGGAACTCAAACCTTTTTCCTCTCAGTCTGTCTCCAGAACACAATGGGCCCTGTGTCTCCTGACCTTGGCCTCCATGTTTCCTCCTTGGCTGAGCTGTGGTCCCCTGTGTCTACTGTCTTCAGTCCTCTTATCCTCTTATCCGCTGGAGATAGAGCGGATCCTTCAATTTCAACTTCATTTCTGGAACATAATGCCAGGTCTTTTCACTCAGAGAGGCTCTTT
>NW_021604644.1:2842222-2873327 GCF_004785775.1 Grammomys surdaster
CCCAAGTCTGTTAACGGCAGGCTTCACTAGTTATTCTGACTGGTGAGCAGTGGAGATTAGCTTTGTTAGCCTAGTTAGGGCTTTATGTCTATTGTCTACTCTAGGGTCATAACAGCAAGGCTTGCTGATAGTTTGCAACAGCTTACAGTGAAGAGAGCCACACCTAGGAAGATTAATAGCTAACTCTATAAGCTTCACTTTCATAAGAAATGTATCAAACAGGCAAGAGTGACTGTTTACTCATTTTACAAATAGAGGCACAGGAAAGGGATGTGGATTGCTCTGGGCCACTGAGTTGGTCAGAGCGTAAACCCAGGCTTCTTCCTATACATGGCCACCTCCATTCATGAAAAAGCCATCCTTCTGGCCACAGCCTGGAATGGCACAGCCATTTGGTGTCCTAAAAAGGAACCCAGGCACATGCTGGCACATAGACCTATGTGGCTGCCAAGTGGGAGATTGCACATGCCAGACTGTGCCATAGGGGTTCCCTGTATAAATAGTGAGCTTGCAGGATGACAGGGCCAGCACCAGCCATTCTCCCCTTCACACCTGTGCAGTGTGATAAAGAAAGTGCAATTTGTCCACAGCTGTGTTCTAACCAGATAAAACTTTTAGGCGGGAAGTGACAAGCAAACTTGGATATGTGTGTCTGTGGTTTTTTTTTTGAACTGTTAGTTTTGATATTTTCAAAAAGCTTTTAGGTTGCTTGTGAAGTCAGAGAAAATACCAAGAAGGCACTGTGGCAAGATGGACGAGGGGAAGGACCAATCTCATCTGAAGCTCCACCAGACCCCTGAAACTCATCTACAAAAGTCCTATGCTCCAGGTAAGGACAGACCTTCAGAGTGGGGGCTGCTGGGGAGATATTATTTTCCTCTATTTTTTAGTTGTTTGGATACTGGTCAGATGAAAAGGGCAATCTGACTCACTGCATTTGGTTGCTAAGAACGTAACAGTCTAGAGAAACACAAGGGGCAATAAAGAGATTGTTCATAAGAAATTCTCTGAACTGGAAGATAGAGGAGATACTCAGCGCTGAGCAGCTGTGGCAAGAGGACTGTGCTCCTTCTGTCCTGTGACACAGCCAGTTGGCAGGACGTTTGGAAGGATGTGGCAACAGGAACTCCACTAGGGTCTGACCTGTCCGAATGCTTACTCTTTCAATTTCTAATTTATCTTAAGGTCTGTTCTAAAGTAACATTTCTCAAGATGCTATGTGGAACCCTGGGCTCTGAGTTATCAGGCACAGTTTGAAAACTTTTAGCTTCTAATGAACCTATAGACTCTTCTTTGGAATAAAAAAGCTTAAATACATAGGATCACAAAGGTCATCATTGTATTAAGATAGTTGTCAACACTGTTAAAATCATGATATAGCAGTACATGTACTTATTTATAAACGTGTTAAGTCATATCATACATAGTATCAAATCCAAAAAACCCATATCCAGAAGTGATCACACTGAAGCTACATGCAAGAATTGTAGTGTCATGTAGGAAAAAAATCCCATCATTTCTTTGAGTCATAAAGTGCACACTGCTAAAACCACTGTGGTTTTTTTACTCACATCTGTACTTTGAAGAAAATTATAAATTTAATTAGAGGTTGGTAAAAAATATAATTTTTATCCATCAAGAATCCCCGAGCTGGGAACATAGCTCAGTAGTATAATGTTAGCCTAGCATGTATGAAGCCCTAGGTTAAATTTCCAGTGCTATCAGAAAAAAAAGAAAGAAAGAGAGAAAGAAAGAAAGAAAGAAAGAAAGAAAGGAAGGAAGGAAGAAAGGAAGGAAGGAAGGAAGAAAAAAAGAAAGAGAGAAAGGAAGGAAGAGAGAAAGAAAGTGAACTGTTGCCCTAAGAACAAGAGGAGCCCTGCTCCAAGGGCACTTCCTTTCTTGGACTCCCAGTGCAGATCAGACACTCCTACACACTGAGAGGCTCTATGTCAAAGACCTACTAGTTTTTCTCAAGTTTAGGTGGCAGTAGACTTAAAACATTTCTTTTCTTGAAAAATTTGTGTATGTGTGCATGTGTATATGTGTATGTGTTGTATATTTTTATGTATGTGGACATGTCTGTGCATCTGTATACACACACACACACACACACACACACACACACACACACACACGTGTGCTTAGTCCAGAGGTTGACATCAGATAATCAGGTCTCTTTTTCCTTCATCACTCTCTACCTTATATACTGAGTTAGAGTCTCACACATGAACCCAGAGCTTACCAGTTTGACTAGTCTACCTAGATAGTTGGCTTTAGGGATCCCTGTCTCAGACCTTACAAACTAGGATTGTATGCAGACAACCATACCCACTTAACCCATGTAAGTATGGGCACTGGATATATATGAACTCTGGTCCTCACATTTCTGTGGCAAGTGCTTTACCTGGTAAGCCATCACCCCAGCCCAGAATTTGCTTTTCATAGTACCCTTAGTATCTGAAATAATGTTAAGAAATGCAATCCTAAGGAGAGACTCTAATAGTAAAAGCATAAGTCAAGCAAGGTGTGCTGGTATATGCCTCTAATCTCAGCAGTCTAGAGAGTTAGAATAAGGAATTCAAGGGCAGCCAGGGATGTACCAGAGGGACACTCTACCATTCCTCCCTCCAAAAGAAAAAAAAAAACCAGTTATGTGAATATGCTTATTTCAGTTGGATATTATAATTAATTAGTCATTTAAGACATGGTTTCTCTGTATAGCCATGGATGTCCTGGAACTCACTCTGTAGACCAGGCCAGCCTCGAATTCAAGAGATCCTCCTGCCCCTGCCTCCCGAGTGCTGGGATTAAAGATGTGTTGCATCATGCCGGGCTATGAGTTGGTATTATTACAGTTGGACGTACAAGGAAAAACAACAAGTGGTGACATTCTGTGTGCTTCCCGTGAATGGGCTGAGTGGCCAGAGAATGCGTCACCTAGCTTAAGCACCAAGTCACAGGAAAATTAAAGTGTTGAGGGCTGTATCAAGGAAGGAATTTTGACCTAATGTTGTGTTAATAAAAGATAAAGTCTTGGCATGCTCTATCATCCCACTCTGTGTAACATGAGGCCGGGACTGAGATAGCAAGTACAACGAAGATAGGTCGTTATGTCAAAGATGATAGAATATGGCTTTAAAAAAAACTACTCGTACAAATATAAATTTATTTTAAGCAAGTCAGTAAGTTGATAGCGCACTGCTGTACAAATCTGTCCCCAAGTTTTTCAAGCTCAAATGCTCATTAAATGCCTGCTTCGGCAGGGCAGTGGTGGCACACGCCTTTAATCACAGCACTCAGGAGGCAGAAGCAGGTGGAGCTCTGAGTTTGAGGCTAGCCTGGTCTACGGAGCAAGTTCCAGGACAGAACCAGGACTACAAAAAGCAACTGTATCTTAAAAAAAAAAAAAAAATTCTGCTTCCCTGGGTATGTTGCTGCAGGTCTTAATCCCAGAACTCCTAGCACAGAGAGGGGTGGCCTACACAAGTTCCAGGCCCAGGCTACATACTGAGACCCCTATCTCAAAAAAAGAAAAAAATGAAATCTCCTCCACATTTTTTTGAAGGTGTAAGGACAGTGAAGACATAATCCTTGAACTCAAAAATCCAGGGCAAAACCCAGGATAGAATTTCTAACATTCTGTAGGTAGCTGGAGAGATGGCTCAGCAGTTAAGAGCACTGGCTGCTCTTCCAGAGGATGAGGATGGGTCAATTCCCAGTACCCACATGGCAGCTCACATCTGTCTCTAAGGTATCCAATGTCCTCTTCTGGGCTCCTTAGGTACCAGACACTCATGTGGTGCACAGACACACATGCAGGCAAAAACACCTATCCATGCGAAATAATGTAATTTAAAAATAAATAAATAGTAACTAAACAAGCTTCTGAGGTGAGGTACTCGGCCACCATGGGTAACCGTTACACTGCAGTAACTTTTCTTTTCATCCGCAGACATCATTGGAACTTGGAGTTTGAGAAACAGGGAACAACTGAGGAAGAGAAAAGCTGAGGCCCAGGGGAGGCAGATGTCACAATGGCTCCTTGGGTAGGTTCCTTACCTGAGAGGGAGGTAAGTGTGGGCGTGGCACGGCAGGCTCCAGCTCACACCACCTTCACAACAGTCCCCTGAGTCACTTGGAGTTGGGCCTGTGGTTTTTGTCTTTGTGTGTTTGCTTTTAATGGAGAATCCAGTGGGTCAATTCTCTTGCCTAAGGTCACAGCTGTAGAGTCATGAAAACAAGAAATTTCCCCTGCTTTCTTTCTCTGTGCTTCCATCAGTCTCTGAAGTAGGCTCCAGCCACTGAAGGCTGCCTGCCTGGAACATCCAGAGTAGCTTCTGCTACCCTTTATTGGTCTTGCCAGTGAATCAGAGGTATGTAAGGCCTGATCTGGTGGTGCACAGGGCCACTCAAGAGAGTGGTGTTGGAAGACTCCAAGTCTCATGCTTGACAGGGCTTAGTGAATGAATCACAGGCACAGTATAAATTAGAACTATGGTATTACTTACTATCTATCTATCTATCTATCTATCTATCTATCTATCTATCTGCCACATCTAGTCCTTCTATGTCTCTGGCACTATTGTCATTAACTTCTGTTACTTCAGGCTATGAGGTGATGCTATTATCTCCATTTTGCACAGGATAAAATTGAGGTGTACTAAGATGTTCAGTAATATGCCCAAGGTCAATGACTAGGAAGTTGGGGATATTACGCTGGTTGTTTTTGCTTATCAGCAAGGTTCCCCCACCCCTCTAATTTTACTGAATGTTTTGCATGTGTATGTAACTGTGCCATGTGGGTGCTTGGAGCAGTGTTCTTGACTGTTGACCCATCTTTCCAGCTCCTTGTTTCAGGAGTTTAACTATTGAGCAATCTCTCCAGCTCTACAGTGTTTTCCTCTGTAGCCCAACGTGCATGGCCTGGAGTTCACAGCAATCCTCCTGTCTTTGCTTCTCAAGTTCTGTGATTTTAGAAGTGTGAGCCATCATGTCTCATATCCTCTCTTTTTAAGCTGGACACTTGGCAGACAGTAAGAATTTTATATCATACATTGCAGCCTGCTAGGTGGCCCAGTGGATAAGGGTGCTTACCCGAAAATTTATATCCTGAGTTTCAGTCTTAGAACCCACATGGCAGAAGGAGCGCCAACTCCTGAAAGCTGTCCTCTAACACACACACATGTGGTACATGCATTTTCCCTACCCATAAAATAAATAATTATAAGGGAAAAATATCATTTGGCAAAGTTAGGCTTTGTGGTGAGCATCTAGAATCCAGCATTTGGGAGGGGAAAGCCAGAGGATCACCAAGTTTGAGGCCAGTCTGGGCTACATAGAAAGATCTTGTCTCAAAACCAAACTAAATGAACAAAAAAGATTTTATAATTGTTTTGTTACCTTGGAATAATAGTTGAAAAGGCTGAGGTGTCAAGCTGGGCGTGGTAGTACACATCTTTAAAATCCCAGCACTCAGGGGGCAGATGAAGGTAAATCTCTGAGTTTAAAGACTGTACTACAGAGAGTGTTCCAGGACAGCTAGAGCCCTGTTTTGAAAACAAACACACAAACAAATGTTGAGATACCATAACAGTACCTTTAGGGTCCCTGTGCCTTTATTTGGTTTAATTTTTTAAAGATAGGGCCTCAGAGCCAGGTATAGAGACACACAACTTTAGTCCCAGCACTTAGGAGCCAGAGATAGACAGTTATTTGTGAGTTTGACCCCAGTCTGGTCTACATAGTAATTCTCAGGCCAGCTAAGGCTACTAGTAAAACACTGTCACAAAAATGGGGGAAAAAAACCGCCCAGGCTGGCCTGGAACTCAAGGCAGTCCTTTTCCTCAGTTTGTAGAATACTGTGCTTGTTAATAGTAACCACAGCCACAACCCAGGACTTCTGGGGAAGCACTGTTTAGTCATATAGGATATTTCTATCCAAATGCAAGAGTTTTTGAGACAGGGATTCTATGTGTAGCCCTTACTGTCCTGGAACTTGCTCTGCAGACCAGGCTGGCCTCAAGCTCAGAGATCCACCTGTTTATACCGCCACCACCAGGATTTTTACAAGTTACATTTTAAATTATATTTTATTTATTTGGTATGTGAGTGTGTGGGAGCACCCAAGCATATAGAAGTCAGAGGACAACCTGTGGGAGTCAGCTCTCTCCTACCACCGTATGGGTCCTGGGAATGAATTCAGGTCATCAGGCTTGGCAGTAAATGCTGAGCCGTCTCCTTAGCCCTAATTAAAAATTTTAATTAGCTTGCCAACCAGTGGATTTCCATAGGCTTTTCCATACATCTTTAGTTAACACACTCCCTCTCTCTTATAAATGCATGTGTATATGTGTAAGAGCCAGCAAGAAGACAACCGCAAGTGTGACCATCAGGGACACCATCCACCTCCTTTGAGACAGGGTCTCTCATTGACCTGAGTTCATCAACTAGGTTCAACTAGCTGGCTAGGAAGGCCCAGGGATCTCTGCCTCCCCAGCTCTGAGATTACAAGCTCATGACACCACATATTCCATATTTTTACATGGGTGCGGAAGATAGCTAGAACTCAATCAAACCCATTACCACTGAACTATCTCCCCAAGTGTCCCCCCTTCCTCCCTCTCTCATTCTATTGTGTGTGCACAAATATTTGTATACACACACACACACACACACACAAAGTCACTTTATTTTTTTTCACTTTATCTTTAAAACCATAAACTCCTAAAGAAACACTTTCCTAACATTGAAGACCTAGGATTATTCATTTTGCAAACATGGAAACGGATGTTTGGGGAGAGTAAGTGCTTGTTTAAGGTCATGTAACAAGGCCACAAGGACAGGGGTAGATAATGGAAGCATCCATTTGATTCCTGTAGTTCTGTTGCTGACATTAATTCTGGTCTCTCTGCAGAGAACAGAAAAAACGCAAGTATCAGAGAACAGGAAAAAGAAATCAAAGAGGCCGAAAGAGACAAGGGAACGTGGAGCAAAAGGCAGAGCCTTGGTCACAAACAGAAAGGGAAAGGGTGCAGGAAGTATTGGTACCTGCTGAGGAAGAAACTGAGCACCCTAGAAATCCTGCAGCTGAAGCCCTCCGCTTGGCAGCATCCCTCACAAAAGCTGTGTCTGCAGAACACTGTTCTGAAGTACACCAAGAAAGTATTCAGTGCCAAGAAATAGCAATACCAAAACTTTCTCAGACACACCAACATAGGGCCAAAGCTGAAGACCTCTCTCCTACCACGAGCAAAGAAATAGCAGTACTTCAACATTCTCCTAAAATGTGCCATGATATGGCCGAACCTGAGGCTCCCTCCCCTAAAATGTACCAGGAGACAGCTGTGCCCCAAACCTATTCTCCCAAAGCACACGAAGATATTACTGAACCTGAGGCACTCTCGCCTAAATTGTGCCAGAAAACAACTGTGCCACAATACCATCCATCAAAAGTACCCCAAGATATGGCTGGACCTGAGGCGCTCTCTCCTAAAATGTGCCAGGAAACACCCGTGCTTCAAGAACTTACTTTGAAAATGTGCCAAGATGTGGCCAGACCTGAAGTCCTCTCTCCTAAAACACATCAAGAGATGACTGTTCCCGAAGCCCTTCCCCGTATAACACCTGGAGCTGCTGCTGGCCCAGAAGGATGTTCCTCAGAAGCACTCCCCCAGTCATATTTCCCTGAAGGCTGTCCACTTGACACAACCTCCACATCAGTCACACCAGAAAAAACCACTTCCCACCCAGATCTGGGAATGGCTGTGACTGAGGGCTTCTTTTCTGAAGCCCGAGAATGCACTGTATCTAAAGATACTTCTCCAAAAACACACCAAGAAGAAGTTGAACCTGAATTCATTTCTCACAAGACTTCTAAAGAATTCACTGTGCCTATAGTCTCCTCTCATAAAACAATCCAAGAATCACCTTGGCCTGAAGAATATTCACCTGAAACATGTCAATCAACACCTGGGCCTGAGAACTATTCACCGGAAACCGGCCATGAAATGTCAGGGCCTGAAGATCTCTCTATCAAGGCCTGTATGAACAGGGATGGGCCTAAACACAGCCTTCCAGAAGGAGCCCAGGAAGTAGGTGGGGCCCAAGGACAGGACCCTGATGCACAGGATAGTGAGGACACTGGTGCTGTCTCTCAAGGTAGGGGATTTGTACATCAACAACTCCCTCAGAATTTGTGACTTAAAGCTGTCTTGGACAGTAGCCAGTTATTTCAATGGGAACTATGAATATCACTGAATCTTTTCAAGTAAAATGTATTTTCAGGCTACCAACATTCTATTGGCACATTTCCAAAAAGTTTAAGTAATTGAAAATTCTAGTTACCTATTTTAAGAAACTACACCAAGAGAAACAAACCTGGAATAGGATTAATTATGTGAAAAAAAGTTCTTTTTGTTTTCTGAGCAAAAACTCATGATGTAGCTGTGCTGGGTGGTTTTCATGCTCAAAGTCAAATTCTGGTCCTTTGGAAGAGTAGCAAGTGCTCTTAAGTACACAGTCCTTTTTCCAGCCCTAAAAAATCCCCCACACCCCTCTTTTAAAACAGAATCCTGAGCTGGGGGTTGTGGTACACACTTTTAATCTTAGCACTGAAGATGCAGGGGCAGGTGGATCTCTGATTTCTTTGAGTTCCAGGTCAACCTCCATAGTGAGTTCCACACAGCCAGGGTTACAGAATGAGACTCTCAAAACCAAACCAAACAAGCAATCCAAAAGCACCTGGGGCTGGAGGAGAGTGGCCTCAGTGGTTAAGAGCATGCACTGCTCTTGCAGAGGACTCAAGTTGGGTTTCCAGCATTCATGTGGTGTCCCCACAACTGCCTGGAATTCCAGTTCTAGGGGATTTAATGTCCTTCTCTGCCATCACAGGGTCCTGTGCACACTGGGTACACATAAATGAACACAGGCACACAAATACACATAATCAAAACAGAGCACCTACTGCTCTTTAAAAAAAGAATACCCAACCCCAAAAAATGCCAGGCAGTGGTGGCACACACCTTTAATCCCAGCACTTGGGAGGCAGAGGCAGGTGGATTTCTGAGTTCGAGGCCATCCTGGTCTACAGAGTGAGTTCCAGGACAGCCAGGGCTATACAGAGAAACCCTGTCTTGAAAAACAAAACAAAGCAAAACAAAACAAAACAACAAAAAAACCACACCAAAAAAAAAAAACAACAAAAAAAGAATCCCAAGATTATAAAACACCATCATTTCCATGATAAAGCATTTTAATATTTAAGTATCTAATCCAATGGAAATGTGTCTGTACTTGGCCGCCCCTTCCCAAGTGAGTCACTGACAGTGTCAACGTTGTTTATTGAATCTATTATTTTGTATTTTGTTTGATTTTGCAGAAATGGAGGAAGAAAATGAAACAGATCAAGATCCAGAAGCTCCAGTGAGTCCACAGGGTCCTCAAGAGACCTGTCCAGAAAATGCCATCTACAGCTCGCTCTACTTGAACAATGCTCAGTGACGAAGCTGCAGTCCAACTTAGTACAGCACACATCTCTTGTGATTCCACTGAAACACTGCAGCAATCACTAAAATTTGCATTGCTATTTTAACTTATGTTTTTTTCCATTTGTAGATCTTATCTGAAAGAGAACTAACATTTTTAAGGCTCTAACACATAGACAATAGTGTGTGTGTGTGTGTGTGTGTGTACCTGTGTGAGTGCCTGAGGGTGTGTATTTGTATATGGGGGAAGACAGAAAGAGCAGGGGAAAGGCTGAGTAGTTGATTTTCCCCTCTAAGAAGAAACATATATTTGGTAATTCTGAGGAGTTGATAGCAATTCAATATGAACACTTACTATTTTGAAAGTATATAGTTTCTTGTGAATTTTGTCAATTATTGATGTTGTAACAACATCAGAAGTTTATTCAAGCTTTACATGTCTCTTAGAGTCAATCTGAACAATTCTTAGTCCAAAAGTTCTTGCAAGTTATTTTGGAATTGATAAATATCATTTATTTCTGTGTGAACCTGGACCTTCTATTTTTATTTTTTTAAATAGTATTTGTAAAAAAAATGTACATTGTCATTACTATGGTCTTAGCTATGTTACCAAGACAGCATCTTGGCTTATGCTGGAGTGGTAAGACACCTAAATGGCATGACATCTTCGCTCACTAGGGTTTAATTTGGTCTCATTGAGGAACAAAACAGAAAACAAATTATTCCAAAAGAAAGTGCCCAGTGCAACAGCCTATGCCCTGGCTCTTGGGCATTTTCCTTTCTATGAGAGTGGCTCTCTTTCTCTTAAACCTCATGCTTAAAATCTATGTTAAAGTATTATTAATAACCTTCCCCCAAAGGAAGCAGTGTTGGCACCGTCTGAATAGCACATGCAATAGGAGTGCTTTTCTATACTGGAGGGATGGGGAGAACCTGCACAGGAGACCCAGAGCAGCACAGTTCAAGGTCAAGAGAACTGCATGCCAGCTGTGTCAGTCAGGCCCATATGGGAGAGTTCGTTTACATGCTAAAAATCTATCATAAGGCAGTTAATCTATTATTGATGTGTAGAGACCTACCTGGACCAAGAGTTTACAGGAGGTTCTGAGTTATCTGACATATGGGTACTTGGAACCAAACCTGCAAACTTGGGTCCTCTCTGAGGGCAGTGTATCTCCCTTCTTCCCCTCCTCCCACCTTTTTGAGACAAGGCTCCTGACCTGGAACCAGCCATGTAAACTATGCCGGCTTCAAAGAGATCTGTCCACCTTCACATTCTGAAAGGCATGCACCTAAGGCATCTGCCACCACACTGGGCCACAGAAAGCACTCTTAACCAGCAGAGCCACTGTCTTTAGCCCTGGGTAGAGCCTTGCAGACTTAAATGACTTAATCATTCATCAGCTAACTGCGGAGTAAGGCTTTTCAACAATGAAGGGGAAGTTTTCATATTTCAGGCATTCATCTGGTGATAATGGTCACGGTGACCTGAGAAGGACAGGAGACCAGAGGCGGGAACAAAAACAGTTCTGGGTTGGAAAATATTTGAAAAATTCCCTGATATTTTGTTGGTCTGGATTTTCCTTGGGCTTTTATAGAAGACTAAAAATAAGACTTTGACAATTAAAAGTTCTTTCAACAAGATGGTATAGTGGTCTCTGAGGCTGTATCAAAAAGACAAGCCCAGCCCCCTGCAGAGGGGGTGGCACAGAATAGCACATGAGCCACCAGCAGAGCCTTCAGGTATACAGGTGCTCAGGACTCTCCCCTAGGGTTGTTATATTTGAGATGACATCTATGCATGGACATTTTGTTTTTGTTTTTCAAGACAGGTTTCTCTATGTAGTCCTGGCTGTCCTGGAACTCACTCTGTAGACTAGACTGGCCTCGAACTCAGAAATCCGCCTGCCTCTGCCTCTCAAGTGCTGGGATTAAAGGCGTGTGCTACCACCGCCCGGCCGGACATTTTTGTTTTTATGGCTTTATGTCTAAGGTTTTACATTTTAAGAAATATTTTTATGAATATGAGTGTTTCCTGCATGTACATGTATGCTTGGTGCCTACAGAAGTCAGAAGACAGCATCAGATCCCTTGGAACTGCATTTATGGAAAGCTTTGTCTGTCTGTCCATGTGGATGCTGAGAACTGAACCCAGGTCCTCTGCCAGAGCAACAAATGCTCCTAACCACCCAGGTTTATTGGTTGTCTTTCTGAAGACAGGGTCTTGTATGTTCCAGGCTGGTTTGAAACTCACCTTGTGAGCATGTGTCCATACCTGGCTTTATGCAGTGCTAGGACTGAACCAAGGACTTTGTACATACTAGACAAGCACTTTTCCAACTGAGCTACACCCCTAGCCTTTTGTTTTGTTTTAAAGTGTGTTTACATGCTCTCAGGTACTGGTGCGTGGGTTCATGGCTGCCCATGTAGGTGCATGCCTATGAAACCAGAGGGTGATGTCTGTCTTCCTCAATTGCTCGCCAATTTACATAGGCAGGGGGGTCTCACTTGAACCCAGAGCCTAATACTTGGAGTAGTCCAACCAGCCAGCTTGTTCCAGGGATTACCTGTTCTACCTCTTGCAGGCCACTACACACACTCAGCGTTTACATGGATGCTGGGAACCCAAAGTCTAGTCCTTTACTTGCTTGGCACTGAGCCATCTCCACCACCCCTTGTCCTATCTACCTTCTTCAATTCCCTATGAATTCATTACTTTCTTACTATTCATATCCAGACACCAGAGGAAATCAAATTGTTACTGTTTTCTTGTTGGTTTAGAGCTTTGAGGTAATGGATTAGAGCCTCCAAGAATCCACTTTACCTCCATTTTGTGATGCTCTCTTCTTGTGGCAGGAAGGGGTCTGGGCATGGCTGAGCTACATCTGAAGACTTTTTAAAAAATTGTGTGTTGTGGCTCTGGCTCACCTCCAACTCAGAGATCAGCTTGCCTCTGCCTCCCCAGCGCTGGGATTAAAGCCTGAGCTGCCAGGGCCAGCTTTTAAATGTGTTGTGTAGGTGCCTATGGAGGCGAGAAGAGGGCATCAGATCCCCTGGAAGTGGAGGTACTCCAAATTGTGAGCTGCCACATGGACGCTGAAAATCAAACCTGGATCTTCTGGGAACACTTGCTGGTGCTTTGAACTGCTGAGTCAGCTCCCTTTAGGTTATTCTTAAAGACACAGTCCTAGGTCTAGGATCTCCAAGTCTGATTTTTTTTTTTTTTTGAGTCTCAGTAGTTGGCACAGTTGGCAATTATACTCTACGGGTTGATTATCAAGTGACTAGCAGGTCTTTCTGGAAGACACGCATCTTTCACTTTTCAGTTTTGACTGTCTTATTAACAGCGCCGACTAGTGGTAACTGCAGCTTATTCAGCCCGTTTTTACAGCGTGTACGTGTTGCCCAAAGGTACTCAAACTTGTTTCTCCAGCTAGACAACAGTATCTTCTACAAGAAAAAGAGGAAAAAAAATTTAATGGACAAACTTCTGACAGACGGCACAATATCAGTTTTAACTTTTTAAAAATTCACAACTTTCTCTCAAAAACCTGTCTCCCAACACTGGTTATTTCCTACTAGTGACTTGTTTAGTCAGTGACAACAAACACTTGGAAACAGCTTTTCACAGTTAAGCCGTTAATCCGCGGACTCGCATATTTTTAATATTTTCTATTGCAGGTAATGAGAAGTGGATTTCTCCCTCTCTTCCTTCTAAACCAACAAGATTTTGAAATCCCCAAACATAATCATATGTGCAAAGAGTTTGGGAGAAAGAATCTTACAAGTGACTAAAGAGCAGGCAATTGGAGCAGGGAAGGACAACTGGATACTGAATGAGGTTAAAATACGACTCTTGCTGGTGCCCATCTTTCCAATGAGCTGGCTTTTTACTCTCATTTCAGTTTGGAGCACAAGAAACGTTGCGACTTATTAACGTCTAGCCTAGCCTGCTTGTAACATCTACCACTTTTGATTTACTTGGCCTTTTTCCGACACAGTTACTTAAAAAGTGGAGCAGAGTGATAAACTTAACCCGTATTCCCACTGCCAAGGAGAATTTTAAACATTTAGCCTCCAGTTCTTGGGCCGCTAGACAGCTCAGCAGGTAAAGGAACCGGCTAAGACGAGCTGAATTTGATCCTTGGGAGCCACGCGGTGAAAGGAGAACCGGCTCCTGCATTTTGTCATCTAACTTCGACATGCTTCCGCGCACACAATAAGTTAAAAAAAAAAGTGCCAAATTCCAGTTCTTTTGCTATGTGATCATAGATAGTCAAATCCTTTCCTATTAAGCTCATTGGTATTTTTGGTCACCGAGGCCACTTATAATTCAAGGGTATCTTTGCGTGTACAACTTTATCCACATGTCCCACCTTCGGAGGGCACGGTGCAGGCTGTCGCGAGACCGCCATCGCCGCATGATGGGTGAATGGGGGCTGCACAGAGTCCGGGTACCCACCCTCCACGCGGCAGCTGGGCCGCCATTGAGCGCGTCCTCCAAGACCCGGCACCTAGCGACAACTGCGCAGGCGCCAAAGCCTAAAGTACGGAAGCGGAAGCGGAAATCAGCTCTGGGCGCGCGGACGATTCAGCGGCCTGTAGCCATGCGCGGCTTGGAGAAGCAGGGTCTGTGTGCTACAGCGGCCCCATGTGGGTGTGCTCAGCCGGCCCTGGAGACAGGTAACTTTTAGGAAACAGGCGGCGCCGCACCCTAAGCTAGGCAGCCGGCTTCCCTGCCCAGAAGAACGCGAACTACCTGACGTGCGTTCTTGTCCTTGCCGCCAAAGTGAGGGTCACGTGGCCTTATGACCACGTGACTTGCCAAGGCCAACGGGAGTGACGTATTAGGATCTTGGTACACGGGGTGTGGTCTGGGAATAGTCTCAGTACTGTAGCTGCGTTGTCCACGTGTGTTGTGTGGTCTTTTTCCTTAGGGAGTTACAGGGAGATAGGATGTGTGTGACTGCTGCTGCCTGTCGTTTGGCCCCAGTTTCTTCGTCTTTAATCCTCTTCCACGACAGCGTGGATGAAGAAGTGAAAACAACCCCCCCCCAAAAAAAAACAAAAAATATACAGCAATAATTGTAAATATTCTTGGAGAAAACTTGAAAGTTGTCAGAAGCACACACAATATAGATGGAGAGAAAAAGCCAGTTTATGTAGATAATTTACAGTGTGGTGTCTTTATAGAATTCAATCAAAGTAAATGAAGTATTGTTTAGGCTCGAAAGTATGTATGATAAGACCACATTCTGAAAGGCGGTAAACGATGATGAAGATCAGATTGCAGCTCCTGGAAGCAGTCTGCAGAGATGCAGGTAGTGGCACTGAGGTCTCTGGTGTGGCTGGCAGGTGTGTTATGCTTTAACTTACATACATGCTGCATATAATTTTTTTTTTCTCTGTATAAGAGTATCCTTGTCTCCCCACTCCTACCCTGGAGACAGGGTTTCTCTGTGAAGCCCTGGCTGTCCTCTTGTACTCACTCTGTAGACGAGGCTGTCCTCAAACTCAGAGATCTGCCTGCCTCTGTCTCCCAAGTACCGGGATTTAAAATAGGAGTGATATATCCCAACAGTAGTAAGAGTTTGTATAAGCCAAAAGTAAGGAGACATGTCGTGAGAGACAGTGCTAGATCTTACTGGTTGAACTAATAAGATACAGGATTTAATGCAAATTAAATAAAATGGAGATCTGGAGTGTCTTCAGAGAACATAAAAAGAAATAATTATAAATTATAATTTCTACCTTATAATATACCTTATAATATAGTCAAAACATTCTATTAATATAATTTATGAATTTTTATAGCTATAAGTAAAAATTGAGGTGGGTATGCTGGTGCACAGTTGTGATCCCAGCAGCTAGGGGGAGGGGCTGATGCTGGAGGTCTGTATGTTTGAGGCCGGCCTGAGTTACATAGCAGGACTTTGTATTTAAACATGTTTTCTTTTTTTTTTTTTTTTTTTGGTTTTTTTTTTTGGTTTTTTCGAGACAGGGTTTCTCTGTGTAGCCCCGGCTGTCCTGGAACTCACTCTGTAGACCAGGCTAGCCTTGAACTCTCGAACTCAGAAATCCGCCTGCCTCTGCCTCCCAAGTGCTGGGATTAAAGGCGTGCGCCACCACCGCCCGGCTCTAAACATGTTTTCAATAGTTGTGTTGTACCTCGATTTTAGAACTATGAAATCAGTCCATGAGAGGAAAACATGCTTTCTTACATCTTTGACCTTTTGAGTAATGATTCTTACCCAGTATGATTTCTTCCATAGGGAATCTTTTTACTGAGCCAATAGGGTACTTGGAATCATGCTTCTCAGCCAAGATTGGCACTCCAAGGCAGCCATCCATTTGTAGCTACTCCAGAGCCTGTTTGAAGATCAGAAAGAGCATCTTTAATAATCCTGAACATTCCTTGATGGGCCTAGAACAGTTTTCTCATGTTTGGTAAGTTGCTTTCTAGTTAGAAGTGGCAGCTTGGGCCCTGAGAAAGTATGCAATTGAAGGCAACTTTGAAGTTTGTCAACTATACCACCCTTAACTGTATGATTATGGATTATGTATAAATCCCCATATTTTATTTGTACATTTGATTGTTTGTATACTCGGACACCATTAGGAACTTGTGATTCACTGAGGGAACATGTTTTAATTACTGCTTGTTCTAATTATGACAGATCTCTTCTGTTTAGCTTAAATCATACACCTCCTTGATTCTGCCTGTGGTGGGTCATTATGCTGGTCTCTAGAACAAGACACAGCAAACTGTGGTCTGTGGACCAAATATGGTCCACTGCTTACTTTCGTACATATATGGGATCACAGTCGTGCTAACTGTGTAGCATGATCCGAAGTTGTATATTGTCTGTGGCGTGCCTATTGGTTTATGTATTGTGTGTGGCTACCATTGTAAAACTCTGCCCCAGTTGCGGAATAGTTGGAACAGTGACTGGTTGGCCTCAAATCCTAAAATATTTATCATCTGACCTTTTAGAGAAGTTTGTGGGGCCTTATTGTAGGCCCTTGAAGAATTCAGTGTACTCTCCCTAAAAGACAAAAAGCCTTAGAAATTTGGATATGACTTTTATTAGGAATTCTGTTTCTGTCCATGTTTACTTTGTCCAATAGAGAAATACAGTGTTGTTTTTAGTCTGTCTTCTTTATTATTGACACTCATGCTAGCTGTTTTATGTTTGCTGTGTAAGTTGCACGTTCTTGTTCTTTGCTTTGAGTCCTTTGAGTTGAGTTCTTTTTTTTTTTTTTTTTTGGTTTGGTTTGGTTTTTCGAGACAGGGTTTCTCTGTGTAGCCCTGGCTGTCCTGGAACTCACTCTGTAGACCAGGCTAGCCTCGAACTCTGGAACTCAGAAATCCGCCTGCCTCTGCCTCCCAAGTGCTGGGATCAAAGGCGTGCACCACCACTGCCCGGCTTGAGTTGAGTTCTTTACTTGGTGAATTATGTAAGGATGACTTACATATTGTCAATATTAGCTAACCCATTGTGTATAGCAAACATCTTCTAGACCTGAATTTAATGGTTTAATGAATTCAAAACAGTTACTATTTTCCCTCATGGTTCTGGCTTTCATATTCTGTTTAGAAAGACCTCGTCAAGTTGAACTTTTCTGAACTCCAATTTCTTTACCCTCAGAGTGAGGGCTAAATTATACTTTCTAGGATTGTCAAGGTACGAAATGGGTATAAAAATGTCTAATATACTACATAGCAAACAGCAGCCACTTAGAAGCAGTGTTCATTGACCATGTGACAAGCTTGTTAAGTTCCTACTGTGTGCCAGTCATTGTGTTGGGTACAAAGAATATGGAGATGGCATTCTCCCTACAAGGAAGGAGGGAGGGCCTATTTTCTTATGACTGATAAACTTAAGAACTGTTCTTCCTGTTAATTAGTGGGAAATCATATTCTCTTCCCAAATCATTATACAAAAATGATTTGTCCCTTTCTTTAAAAAGTGTTTTTGTTTATTTTCGATAGGATTTTGTTTGTTTTTCACAAAAACGGCCATTTGAACTACAAGGCAAAAGTGCAGCCACCCAGGCTGAATGGGGCAAAGACTGGGGTGTTCTCCACACGGAGCCCTCATCGCCCTAACGCAATAGGACTGACGCTGGCCAAGCTGGAGAAGGTGGAAGGTAACTCTCGCTTCATCTTTGTCATACTCTGTGAGAAGTCAGCTGACAGACATTCACTGCTACCTGCTGTTCATGCGGACACTGGTTGTCACCTTTGAGAGCCCCTAGCACTTAGGAACAAGTGATGATCGAGGGTGTCAGCATTGGAAACACTTAGGGAACACTACAGACAGGCTAGTGGAAGATGCTCAGACCCTAGTTTATCATTCCACTCTAAAAATCAGTGCTGTTTTTAAGATCACAGGTTTTATAAGCATTAGATTAGTAAGAAGATTCGTGGAATGTAGAAGACTTGGGATGTAGGAAATACAAGATGATTAAAATTTACTGGCTATTTTCAGTTGTGATGCGCAGTTGTTGATGCATTTCTGGAAAGCAGAGCAAAGGTGTTCTTACTTCTTGCAGGCTGAAGGAAGAGACATTTGAGCTACAGTGTGGGCCGTCAGCAGTGCTGTGTGTTCATGGCCTGAAATGTGTAATACATTGCAGGCTTTAGCAGTGTCAGGCTGTAGAAGTGCACAGTAGAATACTGGATTGGTTTTAACTGTGTGTCTGTATAACCTAGTCAGATATTCAGAGAGCTTCTGTTTGTTTGGTTGGTTTTTTATTGTTTTGTATTCAGATAGACCTTAAAATCCATACAGAGCTGAAGACAACCTTGAACTTCTGACCTCTTGCCTCTACCTCCCGAGTGCTGTTATTACAAGAGTACTCACAACATTCAGTTTATGTGGTGCTGTGGCTTGAACCTTGGGCTTCGTGCATAGTCGGAAAGTACTCTGCCCACTGAGCACCCCAGCTCAGAGAACTTGGCAGAAGGTGACAGCGTGGGGGTGGGAGTGGAGAGCCCATTCCAGGCTGAATCTCCATTGCTTGCTCCTGGAATGGGCAGAAGCATGCTTGCCTCTTGGACTCTACAGGGTTTTTGCTGAGGGTCTTATCCGACAGGTTCTCAGTGCTCTTCAGGACTGCTTTGTTCTGTTTGGACCCTGCACTCTGCTGAACTGTGCTCTGTTGTTAGGTGGGTTGTCCAGCAAGGTTAGTTGCTTACCCATCTGGTCTGTCTAGGTGGCTTATCAAATTGGACAACAGCCCTTTAGGACATTTTCTGATCTTTCGTGCAAATGGCATGTTTTGGTCACTTTTTTATTGCTGTAATAAGACACTATGATCAAGGCAGCTTATAAAAGAAAATGTCTACTCAGGGATTAGTCTCAGAAGATTGATTACAATATGTAATTACCCTGGTGGGGAGCATTGCAGTGGGCAGGCTTGGTGCTGGGGCAGTAGCTGAGAGCTTACTTCTTGATCCAAATGCGTGAGGCAGAGAGAGATAACTTTTGGGACTAAAGCCCACACCCAGTGACACACCTTCTCCTGCAAGGCCTGTCTCCTATTCCCTTCTAAACAGTCCCACCAGCTAGGGTCTAAGTATTTGAATACATGAGCCTTTGGAGCCCGTTTGAATTCAGACTACCACACTGCATTTGTTTTTAAATCATTGCCTTTGTGCCAGGTAGAGATACATTGGTGATGAACTTAGATAAATATTCCTGCTCACATAGAACTTAGCCTTCTGTTGAGGGAGATGAAATCGGGGACGTGAACGGGCAAACAGTGATCAATAGTGAATAATGTAGAGGTGGAAAAAGCTTTTTTTACCTATCACAAAAGGTCATGAGCCTGCCAGTCAGTCCTGTGTTAGGAGGCCAGTTAATAAGAGAAGCATAATCAATACTGTTCATGCAGAGGGACAAATAATCACCAGAGCCATGAGCACTGTAGGAGTTTCCTGGGATCTCTTGGGTTCCCCTGTGTCTTCCATCATTTAACTAGTGCAGGGTCATCTTTCCAAAGCTCCAGGCTCGCACACAGCATGTCTCACATCTGGGCCTTCATGCCATCATGCTTTTCTTAAGTAGAGTCAGGGTCAACGTGTGCACATGTTTTTTTGGTTCTCATTCAGTTAGTGTTCCAAGAGTCAGGATAGGAGGCTCTGTTCCAGTAGCAGGATGTGCACAACAGCTATCCAAGTGGGACAGCAGGAGACCTTAGTATTTAGTTATAGGGTCTTGTGCCCTGATGACTTTTGTGAGTCTTTATGGACATTTCTAGGTCTGTATAACAAAAAGTTCCAAAGCATATCCATTTATAGACAGAACACCTTGTGATGTGTTTAAAACCTTGCTGTTTTTCCAGGGGCCAGCAGAATGGGCTCATCTTGGCTGCTCCTCTTCTGTGAGGTTGTTTGTCAGAGTTTATTTCCTCATAGACGTAGGATTGAGGATCTCAGCTTTGTGCTGGTATTGGCCGGAAACACCCTCAGGTCCTAAAGCTGCCCGTATTTCCAGGACATCTTGTGGCTGCTCGCCACCTGGGCTTCCCCACCCGCCATGCCTGTGTACTTCACCCGTCTGCAGGAGAGGTCATTGGGTTAAGGAGTCCTATGTGGGACTCATCATAGAGCTCTTTTGTCATATTTGGTGGCTTAGATGTAAGTTGAACTCAGAGAAGGGGTTACACAGGGCATGAGCAGAAAATTGGGGAATGGTGGGCCTCCTGAAGTCTGTTTGCCACCATGGAAATGCATGTTGGTCTTGGTGACACACTGAGGACTGTGTGCCTGGGCGTGTTTAAAGGACTGGTGAACAGGTGCTTCCAGGCCTGTTCACTGTCAGGGCACAGAGGCGTCAGTAAGCCATTGCCATTCTGTATGAAGGGCTTGAGTGGAGGTGTGTATACTTGGGCCTCTGTGGGACCCAGAAGAAAGAGAGCCAGGAAGGTTTGTAAATGACGTGTTCTGTGAGAGCCTTGAAGAGTAGTAGTTTGGTGATGGAGATGTGGGTTTACAGTCAGTAAGGGGGCTCAGTGAGGTCAAAGCAGGTGTTTGAGAGACACGGGATAATCCTACCCTCCATTTGCCTTTATCATCACCCACTGTGGGCACATAAGAGGATCTTTCTCCCCCTCAGGTGGAGCTGTATACCTATCTGGGATTGATATGATACACGGCACACCTGTGCTAGACATAAAGCCCTACATTGCTGACTACGACTCACCACAGAACTTCAGTGTACAGAATAGCCACTATAAGCTGAGGGCTGCGGCCCAGTCTGGTGGCACAGCTAATGGTTGTGACCAGCAGCTGCTCTCAGGGTGTGGGGAAGCACAGCCTTGCCATAGCACTGAGGAGAAACCTAAATGCCTTGAAGATAGGACCTCAGAAGAAAACTCCCAGGAGTCTAGAGTCATGAGAGAAATCCAGCACACTTCGCCAGAGGACAGAGAGAGAGCGGTGGATTTGGCACTGGAACCAGGCAGAGGTGAGAGCATGGATACGTCGGAAGATCAGCTTGGTCCACAGGAGCTGAAGTGCTTTCTGGAAGAAGGCATAGACAGACCAAGGAAAATGGAAGGTGCCTTGGTCCTGCGGAGGAGCAGTGCAGAAACACAGTGGGATGCTTCCTGCCATGCCAGGACAGCTGACAGAGTGCCCTGCAGTGTTGTCCCCAGCTGGGTGAAGGAGGCTCCTGTAGCCCCTTTACGAGTCCGGTTTACTCCTCATGCAGAGACGGAGCTGAGGAAGCTCAGTTCAGGTGAGCTTGGGTACCTCGGGTCTCTGGGGAGTGAGTGAGAGATGAGCTCGTGTTCCTTGTTGTGTTTCTGATTGTGCAGGGGAGCAGGCCTGTGCATGTCAGCTACAGACCAGTCAAGGGATGAGCTTGTCTTTGTAATGACTCTAGGCAGGGTTGACATTTGTGAAAGCATACGGAATATTGTCACGATGACTGGGTTTTAAGGAGCAGATTATACACTCTGGGTACACTAGCACTGGCACTTTCTGATTGACAACTGTTTAGTTGGTGGTGAGTCCAGGTGCTCAGAAGGCATCTGTGGAGAGTGGCTGCTACCTCAGGAGGTGTCCCTTGACTTGGCCCTTATCTGTCATTTAGTATTTATTTTATTCTTTCAATCATGTGTATGCATGTGTATCTGTCTTGGGGGTATGTGCCCATGGAGATGATGCGTCAGGGGAGGCTTTGTATCTCTTGGAGCTGGAGTTACAGGCATATGTGAGCTGCCCAACATGGCTACTAAAAACCAAATTCAAGTCCTTTGTATGAGCAGCACGTGCTCTTAACCGTTGGGCCACATCCGCAGCTCTGCTTGCCTTTCTCTGTCCTTTTTGAGTAGCAGTCACACCTTGGCTTGTGTTTGGTCTATACTTGGGTGCACTCAATTTCTTACTTGCTTTCCTATCGAGCCAAAGAGGTATCTGTCCCATTCTGTCAGTGCCCCTAGGATCTCAGAGCAGAAAAGACTCTCCTGCTGTAGTGCTTTTCCCCCCGACATCACTCCCTGCCAAGGAAGGTCACAGGGCCCTGTTTTGGAGCCCATTTATCACACGGTCCTTAGCATGTGTTGTTTGGTTTCCTCAGTCTGTAGCAGATGGAGAATGAAAGAAGCTGCTGTTGTTGAGAGGTGGGAATGGGGACGCTAAGAAGTAGCTGGTTTCCAAGGAGATGACAGATATCCAAAGGGTTGAGAACCGTTCTTGTGTTACTTTTCAGTAATCAGCCAGCATGCTTGTAGCAAGAGGGACATGCATGTTTCCTGTGCAGTCCTTTGCTGAGCTCCTCCAGCCCTGCCCTGCTCCACAGAGCTTGTCTTCTAATGGGTGAAGACACAAAAGCTTGAGGTCTAGGAAGTCAGCGCACTGCTGTGCAGAGCCCATTAGAAACACTTCAGAAGGTGATGACGGCACAGGACATGGCAAAGAAAAGGGCAGTGTTAGCAGGTTACATTTAGAAATAGATGCTGTCTTAGGTTTTACTGCTGTGAGCAGACACCATGACCAATACAAGTCTTACAAGGACAGCATTCAATCGGGGCTGGCTTACAGGTTCAGAGGTTCAGTCCATTATCATCAAGGCAGGAGCATGGCAGCATCCAGGCAGGCATGGTGCAGGAGGAGCTGAGAGTTCTACATCTTCAGCTGAAGGCTGCTAGTGGAAGACTGACTTCCAGGCAGCTAGGATGAGGGTCTTAAAGCCCACGCCCACAGTGACACACCTACTCCAAGACTACATCTCAAAATAGTGCCACTTTCTGGGCCAAACATATTCAAACAACTACAGCTTACCTTGCCTGTTTTGGAGACCTGTGTAAAATACAGAGTGTTTGTTATTTTGGAGGTGTACATATTAACTCTAATGACAGGAAATACTTCATAAAGGTGATAGTCTCTGAAATGAGTAGGTTTCTAGACCCTGCTCCTTTCATGTGACGTGCAGAACGAGCACATTTCACGCTGAAGCTCACTGTTTCAAGTCTGACCTGCGTGGTTGTAATTACAGGCTCCTGCCTTTCCTATTGCAGATGATGGTCAGACGTCACTTAAATACTTTGACTCTGCAGAGGAAGCCAAGTGTGCCATTGAGGCTGTGCTGTCTGCAGACCCTCGGTCTGTGTACCGACGGAAGCTCTGTGAGGACCGCCTCTTCTTCTTCACTGTGGACACAGCACACGTCACATGCTGGTTTGGTGATGGCTTCGCAGAGGTTCTGAGGATTAAACTGGCTTCTGAGCCTGTTCAGGTGGCTGACCCTGAGGAATCCTTAGTGGCCCTGGGGTCTTGAGTCCACTGTGTTTTCAGAAGCTCCGTTGGCCTCTGGATGTGCCCACTCTTGTCATCTTACTGGTTTGATTGGCGTTGTTTAAAATATTTATCTGAAGGAAATTTTGTTTTTGTTTTATAAGACAGAATGTTTCTATGTAGCCTTGGCTGTCTTGGAACTTGCTTTGTAGACCAGGCTAGCCTCAAACTCACAGAGATCCACCTGCCTCTGCCTCCCAAATGCTGGGATTACAGGTGCAGGCCACAATGCCTGGCAAAGGAAATGTATGTTAATAAACTTCCCTGAGAACTGTGACATCAGAGTACTCACTGGGCTTTGCTCCAATGCTGAAGACTCCCACAGTGTTGCTGTGGGGCTGCCTGAATGCACTCTTGACTCTCAGGGGCTGTTACCGAGAACATTTTCTTTTATTTTACTGGGTCTTCAAGTCAGGGTTTCTCTGTGTAGCTCTGGCTGTCCTGGAACTTGCTCTTTAGACCAGGCTGGCCTCGAGATGCGCTTACTCCTTCCTTCTGAGTACTTAGATTAAAGGTGTCCACCACACACAGTAACAGAGAAGACTTTAACAGGGCCTTTCATGTCACATCTGATCTGGTCAGCAGTTCATACTGTCCTTCCTCACTCAAGAGCCGGACCTCTCTGTTCTGTTGTAAATCATGCTGAGTTATAATGTCTTAGAAGCAGAAATCCTTATATCCTTATGGATTAAATCCCTGCATTTGAGGGACTTCACACACACACACACACACACACACACACACACACACACATTTTAAACTCTGAGCTTTGACTATTCTTGAGCTAGAAAGCCCTTCCCCCAGCCTCAAGAAAGTTATTCCTGCTTTGTTTCTGACTTACTCCGTGACTGTGAAGAAGCTGCTATGACTCAGCTTTAGATGATTAACATGAAGTGAATAAGATGTGGGACAGAGTTCAAGGCAGACCCTTATGTAGCCCAGGCTAGCCCTGGACTCTGAGTCTCTTCTCAGTCTCCTGGGTCTGGGATTATAGGCCTACACCACCACTCCTGGCTCAAGATTCATTTTGTGCCGCAAGTCATGGTTTGTGGAGGAGGTAGACATAAACAAGACAGGGTATTACAGGTTGATAAATTAATTAACACCACACAGGTCCGTGCCATGTAGGAAGTGATTGTAAGAATGTGTGGCCTGTGGGAGATTTTAATGAGATGGGCTGAGATAACTTCTGATTTACAATCGGAGAAACCAAATTAGACACCTGTCAACATGACGCTCTTTCCTAATCAGAGCTGCAGATCTCAGAGCTGATTGATCACGGGTTGGAAGCGACCCCACAGCCTGTGGAAACTTGTCCAGTCATTGTGGCTGATGACATCCCACTCCTAAGCCAGACCGGTTTGTAGCTGCTTATTACTTTTGACATCACTTATGATGTTTTGGGACAAGATCTTAAATTCAATTGTTCTAAAGCTTTAAAAAAAAAAAAACAAAACAGAAAAAAGCTCCGGGGTCCCTTTTAGCCTTTATCTGGCTTCTTCCATAAGGAACACTAGACACATAAGATAGTGTTCTAGCTAGAAGCTGGCATCCTGATGCCTTTATGTTTATGTGTTCTGTTCATGTAGGTATATATTGTGTGGATATGTCCACCTGTGTGGGTGTGGGTATAGAGGCCAAAAGTGGCATCCACATTTTAAAAACTAGTAAAAAAAACAAAAACAAAAAAAACCCTTGGAGTTGGGCATGGTGGTATACACCTTTAATTCCAGCACTCAGGAGGCAGAGGCAGGTATATCTTGGAGTTTGAGGTCTATATAGTGAGTTCTAGGACAGTCAGGGCTTTGCAGAGAGACTCTGTCTCAAAAAACCAAAATAAACAAATAAAAATCCTTGCAAATAAGAACATCACCCAAATTAACCAGATCCAATGACTCTACAACTTATTGAATGTAGAGTTAGAATGTCTGTAGAGTTAGAATCAGCATCTGGAATGGAGGTTGTAGAGTGTCACATTAACTTTACCGACTGAATATATTTTATACTATTTTTCTTTTATTTTTTGAGATAGGATCTCATGAGGTAGCTCTGGCTATCCTGGGATCCACTTCATAGACCAGGCTGGCCTTGACTCACAGTGATTCACCTGCCTCTGCCTCCCAAGTGCTGGGATTGAAGGCGTGCTCCATGGTGCCCAGCTTAAAGGAGTTTTCTGTTTTGAATATATTTTATTCTCGTACCCACCACCAAAAGCAAGAACTGTGACAGGATTAGAACTAGAAAAACAATTAGTTTTATATCGCTTATAAAATGCATTATTATTACCTCTTAAAAATCTTTATTTTCATAATTTTTAGGTGTGTGTACATTTATGTGTGTGTGTATTTCATATGTGAACAGGAACCCAGGGAGCCTGTGAACTGCCTGGCATGGGTGCTAGGAACTGAACTCTGAGACTTTAATTACGTGTAGAAGTGTTTTGCCTGGGCGCATATATGTTTACTACGTGCATGCCTTGCACGGAGCAGGTCAGAATAGGAAGTCAGATTCCCTAGAACTGGAGTTGCAGGTGGTTGTGAGCTGCTATGTGGGTGCTGGGAATCAAACCTTGGTCATCTGCAAGAAAGAGTGCTCTTAACCACTGAGCCTTCTCCCCAGCCTCTCTTTCTTCTTTTTAAAAAACTTTTTATTATTTCTCTGAGAGTTTTGTGTGTGTTTTGATCATATTCATCCCTCCTTTAACTCTTCCCAGGTCCACCCCTGCCTATCCCATAATTTTGTGTCCTTTATTTTTATTTTTTATTTATTTATTTTTTTGGTTTTTCGAGACAGGGTTTCTCTGTGTAGCTCTGGCTGTCCTGGAACTCACTCTATAGACCAGGCTGGCCTTGAACTCAGAAATCCGCCTGCTTCTGCCTCCCAAGTGCTGAGATTAAAGGTTTGTGCCACCACTGCCTGGCTTTTTTTTTTTTAAAACCAAAACATTTTCATGTGCTCCCTAGTAATTTTGGGTGTGTGGCCTTTCACTGGGCCACACACACACTTTTCACTGGATCAACTTACCAGGGCCTACACTCTTACACAAAACTCTTCCTCTCCCAGCAGCTTACAGTTGCCAATAGCTCCATGGCCAGGTAGGGGATTTGGTGTCTCACTCCCATCTCCCTGCTGGATTTGGCAGCTGGGCTTGCACAGGTCCTGTGCATGCTGTCAGAACACTGTGAGTTCATGTGTGCAGTTGCTCTGCTGTGTCCAGAAGATACTATCTTCTTGTATAGTCGTCCGTCGTCTCTGGCTTACACTTCTTACACTCCTTTTGTAACCTTGGGAGGATCGGGTGTGATACAGGTGTTTCACTTAGGGCTGAGCATCCTGAAGTCTCTTACTCTTTACACCCAGGGATACAAAATAGAAGGTTGAGAGCAGCAAGATCTGTGGGCACAAACATAAGTATATACTGTTTTTCCACTTAGACTGCATTCCCTCCCTCTCACTCTCCCAAGGGAAGAGGAGGACAGTCATCAGTGGAGGAGGAGGTGCAGCAGAGAACCAGATCTAGCAGGAGAGCAGCACCTAGAGTCGGCCTCATACTCGTGAAGCTCAGGTCCTCTAGCCTGGCAGCAAGTGCCCTTACCCACTGGGCTATCTCACTGCTCCCTCTCCTCCAAGGCCCGGTCTTTTCCTGGCTGAAGCTACAATTGGTCTTTACATTGTCAGGGGAAGAATATAATCAAAAACTACTCACCCAAGAAACTACACATGACACACATGGGCTCGAAAAGCTGGGAATATTTGTTAACTGGTTCTTTTCAGAAAGAGTGCTGGCTATTGATCTAGAACATTGATTCTCTGAAGTGGTGCTTAGAGATCTAGAAATGTTACTTGTGAATAAAGTTTTTATGTCATCACAAAACAGACACTCTTTGTGGCTTGAAAGGGATTATATAACAAAATTAGAAATTTTGTAGAGTAGAAGGTAAATCCTATTTTTATATTTTCCATCAAACACCATGACCAAAAAGCAAGTTGGGGAGAAAAAGTTTATTTGGCTTACACTTCCACATTAGTGTTCATTATTGAAGGAAGTCAGGACAAGAACTCAAATGGGCAGGGCCTTGGAGGCAAGGGCAGATGCGGAGACCACACAGAGGTGCTGCTTACTGGCTTGCTCCTCATGGCTTCCCCAGCCTGCTTTATAGAACCCAGAACCACCAGCCCAGGGATAGCACCGTCCACAATGGGGCTGGGCCCTCCCCATCAATCACTGGTAAAGAAAATGCCCTATAGCTGGATCTTATATAGGCATTTTTCCTCAACTGAGGCTCCTTCCTTCTGACTCTAGCTTGAGTCAAACTGGCATACAAAACTAGCCAGTTCACCATCCATTTGTACAAAATGAGGTAATACAAATCTTTGCATATACATGTGTAGAAAGTTCTGGAAGGATGGACACACATATTGGTGAAGATTACCTCTTTTCTTGGTGCTATGGGTTGAATAGTGTCTCCTGCCTGTTAGGCAAGTGCTATGCCCCTGAACCATAGCCCCAGCCCAATAGCATCTGTCCTGGAACTCACTCTGTAGACCAGGCTGGCCTGGAACTCAGAAATCCGCCTGCCTCTGCCTCCCAAGTGCTGGGATTAAAGGCGTGAGCCACCACTGTCCAGCCAGAACTCACTCATAAAGGCACTGTTTGCTATATTTTCTCCAGCCCACTGTGAGATTTTTCTGATTAGGAGTGCACATTAATTTTGTATGTGGGACTTAAGGAAAATGTCCTCCATTCCGCTTGGAGTGGGTCTGACATGTTGGTGAGTGTAACCTTGTAAGTTAGATTTTGTGTTTAAATTCACCACTGTATATCCTTTCACCCGCGCTCTCTGAAACACTGTGCTTATGGTAAAGGACATTGCATTTCCTGCTGTGTCACCTGAGAATCACGAAGCCAAAACCAACCCACATCGCACATGAGCTGTGGAACTTACTATGCTTGAGCAGGTAACAGTAGCTGAAGCCTTGTCCCTGGAGGTGGACTGCTGTTTCCTGCTCTCCTAGAACTTCGGGCATAGCTTTGTGCCTCTGGTAAGTAGAAGGCGTCCGGTGTTGTTGGCCGAGGTCTGAACTACAGCACTCCTTGGTCCAGAAATGGCTAAAGCGGTTCATCTCATCCAGACTAAGGTGCTCTGCTTATAAGAGCCGCTCACTCGTCGCCACCTACTGGCCTGCTGTGTACTTGCATTGGTAGAGCACTCACCTATCACGTGACTGCGGAGGTTGCTTTCCAGGTGTCCCCAGGGCTGGCTCTGGATTGGAGCTCTGACCTCGGTCAGTTGAGTCGTCAGCAATAAAAGCCATCTTGGGAGCCCAAGCCTGGCTGTGTCCACTGAGTGAGAGGCAATGCTGAGTGTGTGTGTGTGTGTGTGTGTGTGTGTGTGCGCGCGCGCGCTTGCGCTTGAGATGAGGGACACGAGGAAGGCCATCCTAGCATGTTGGGAGAGCAGAGTCTGTGTGTGGTGCACAGTAGAACTATCCACAGACTTGATGATGGGGGGAGTCCGTATCTGAGAGGGCTGGTACAAGGCAGATACAATCCAGGAACACTAGGGACACCAGATTATTTTCTTTCCGGGCTTCGCCTCCACCCCTCCAACCCCCGCCAACTCTCTGTTATTATTTTAAAGATTTACTTGATTGTGTGAGATGAGTGTTTTGCCTGCGTGTTGTAAACGAACCACATGTGTGTTATGACCTCGGAGGCCAGAAGGGGGCGTCAAATCCTCTGGGACTGGAGCTACACATCATCACCATGCAGGCACTGAGCACTGAACCTGGGTCTTCTGGAACAGCAGGAAGATCTCCTAACAGCGGAGCCTTCCTATCTTCCTATTTTTGCCAAGATGCACGCTCACGTGCATCGAAAAATATTAAAAATGCCTGCATCTTAAGTATGAGGGCTGTAGCTACATCACAGGATGCAATAAAAGCCAGACACGGTCCCGTAAGTGCCCGTAACCTCAGAACCGAGGGGTGGAGTCAGGATGATTACAGACTTGCTGGTTGATATTCTTGAAAATCAAGAGCTCAGGGTCCAGAAAGAGACCCTGGCTCAGAGGACCAGGATAGAAGACCTGCTCGGGTTTCTATGCACATACATCACAAACAAAATTTTTAAAATGTTTAAATGCAAAAAATAAACACTCCACATTTTTAATTAATGAGGGGCTGCAAGGAAAAAAACTAGGAAAAATTAGGAAAACCGTGCCCAAAGTGAGGTGGGAGGAGATTGTGCGTCAGGGCTGGCGCTCTCAGCAGATCAGCCTGCTTGGCAGGGACAGATTAAGTCTCTGGAGACATCAAGTCCGGTCACTAAATATGTGAGGGAGGCCAATTACACAAGCCAACTCTTTCTGAACTGGCCTTGCTGCCAACATGAAACAAAAAGGAATGAAATGAAGTGACCAGGAAGGAGGACCTGGGATGTTGATAGATTGTGTTCTCGTTGCCGTTTGTTTTTTAGACAGGGTCTCATTATGTAGTTCCAGCTGGCCTTGAACGTATTGTGAGAGCAGTGGTTTTGAACTCACAAAGATCACCTTCCTTTGCCTCCCAAGGGCTGGAATCAAAGGCAACCACCAACCAGGCAAAATGTTTATAGTTTTAAGCCACTAAATTTTGGGGTTGTTCAAAATTAAAAAAAAAAAAAAAAGCGAGGCAGTGCATCCAGCTTCCACACCCCAGGACGCAGTGGAAGGCTGGAGTTTTACAGGGGTGATTAATGTGATTTTAAAAATCCTTGAGTGGTGAGGATGGGCTTCTGTGAAGAAGGCCGTGAGAGAGCAATAGTACAAAACAGAAGCGTCCTCTATGCACTTTACCTCCGCTGTGGAGCTTTAGTGTACACACAAGGAACCTTTAGTGTATGCATAGCATCACATTATTCAGTATTAAAAAAGGTAAACTCCTAAACCAGGCCTGGTACACATCTGTAATCACAGCACTTGGGAGGTGGGGGCTGGGAGATCAGAGGAATTTGAGGCTATCTTGGGCTATGTGAAACCCTGCCTAAAAAAAAACAAACAAAACGGGCTGGAAAAACGGCTTAGAGGTTAAGACTGCTCTTCCAGACGTCCTGAGTTCAATTCCCAGCAACCACATGGTGGCTCACAACCATCTGTGATGGGATCTGATGCCTTCTTCTGATGACAGCAACAGTGTACTCACATATAAAATAAATAAAGCTTTAAAAAAACAAACAAAACAAACACACAAACAAACAACAACCACCCCTCCAAAGCCCCCAAAACAAAAATCAAACCAGCCCAATCAAACAACCAAACAAAAATCTGACCAAACAAATAAACCTCCTGTCCTTTGCCTTAACACTGAGGAAACTGGAAGCTAATAACTGAAAGCTAAGCACAGAAAGACAGACATGATATATTCTACTCTTGTTAAAGTTAAAACGCTGACCGAACAGAAGCAGAGGTTGGTGAACACTCAGAAGGGCACAGGGCAGTTGGAGAAAGAGGGTTTGGATACAAGAAACCAACATACAGGCACAGAAGAGGATGCTAAAAGGAAAATCTACCACAAACCAGCTCACTCTGCAAGGCAATGCCCCTCCCACCCAAGCCTTCCACAGCAGGCAACCTGACTCCAGTATCACAGAGAAGGGAGGTCACCAGGTTCCTGGAGAAAGTGTTAGCTAGGCAAGGAGGTGTACAACTGTACTCGTGTCCCCCGAGGAAGCTGAGGCAGGAGGATCTTAAGTTCCTGGCCAGCTTAGGCTATTTAAGGAGACCCTATTTCAAACCAAACCAAACCAAACCAAACCAAACCAAACCAAACCAAACCA
>NW_021604644.1:2873337-2905149 GCF_004785775.1 Grammomys surdaster
CAAACCAAACCAAACCAAACCAAACCAAACCAAACCAAACCAAACCAAACCAAACCCTATATTGCCAGATACATTGAACACTGGGCCAAAAATTATGATAAAGCTCTGTTAAGTTAAGGGATCCTGTTAAGGGCATGGCAAACAAATTCTTATTATGTAAAGGGGACACACACACACACACACACACACGAACATGCAAATAAATATGTGCACTAAAAAAGCAGAGAATATGGGGCTGGAGAGATGGCCCAGTAGTTAAGAGCACCCACTGCTCTTCCAGTGTACCTGGGTTCTATTCCTAGCACCTCCATGGTGGCTTACAACTGTCTGTAACTCCAGTTCCAGGGGATCTGACACCCTCTTCTGGCTTTCTGGGGGCACTGTGGTCATGTGGCAATTCTGGCAAGGCACTCATACACACAAAATAAAAAGGGGGAAACATTTTTTGGGGGAGGTTAAAGGTCAAGATTTTATTGTCTTCATAACAAAATCAGCTTAGAACTGGATTGCTTAGCCCTTTCTCTTCTTGTCGCCACCGCCACCCAGTTCAGAATGTTTGCATCTCTTAGGGCCAGCATCCTCTCAGATCTGCAGTTGGGCTCCATGCTCACTAGTCTCAGCACAAACTTCTTTGTAGTTTTAGACTTTTTGCGGAAAATAGACTTAGCCTGCCTACCATGCCTCTGTTTCCTGTCATAGTGCCGCTTTCCCTGGGCTGACAGAGAATCCTTGCCCTTGTACTGGGTCACCTTGTGGGGTTGGTGCTTGCCACACTTCTTGCAGAATGTCCGGTGTGTCTTAGAAACGGTCACTATGTTCGCAGGAGCACACTCAGCTCAGACAGCTCAGAAAGAGCGGGACTTTTTTTTTTTTCGAGACAGGGTTTCTCTGTATAGCCCTGGCTGTCCTGGAACTCACTCTGTAGACCAGGCTGCCTCGAACTCCGAAATCCGCCTGCCTCTGCCTCTCAAGTACTGGGATTAAAGGCGTGCGCCACCACTACCCGGTGGAAAAATATTTTTTAAAGTGGAGAATATGAATTGTGGTCGTATCACTCCTGACCCACTATATGGCTGAGAAATGTAATAGCAACTTATCTAAGAGGCACACAAGCTCTGGCCAGAAGAAGCTTTTTAATGTAATCTTACTGAAAACAAAACCACCAAAGACCTTCTTAATGATATTACTTTGAAAAAACACTTTGCCAGTTTCTAAAAATGAAGCCAACAGAAAATAGACCCGTATTTCCTTCTTGCGCACCCGTGTCTCAAAGCATCTACTGCCCCAATGAGAAGGTTTGGAAATCAGATCCGCCCGGCACTTTCTCAGAGCCCAGCGCAGGGCAGGTTGCAGAGTAGCACCGAGGGAGGGAAGCTTGAAGCGGCTTGCAGCGGGTCTGTTCTCATCCGCGGCCGCTCATCCCTCCCACGTGTCCAGCCTAGTAGGTCTGTGCTGCAGCACGCACCGCTTCAGCCCTGAGACCCTGGCCGCGGTCCAGCCGGTGTAGGCCCTGCTGGAAGGAGCCAGAGGAATGCCTGCAAGGCTGAGCGCATTCCCGGGGCCTTGTGCAAATGATGATGCAATCCTCGCAGCTTCCTGGGAAGGGGGAGGGGGTGGGTGGGTGGGGGGGACGCTGTATATAACCCCAAACCCAGCAGGAAAGTACTGGTGGGGGGCGGGGCAGGGCTTGAGAAGCATTTTCCACGACGTCTTTGGCCTTTGTCTCCACCAAGGGCATTCTCACTGGAATAGAAAAAACAGATTTATCGCTCTCTTTGATTTTCCGTGTGGTTGAGGTTTTTATTTTATTTTATTTATTTATTTTGTTTTTGTTTTTTTTAAAGATCCATGTGTACCCAAGGTTGGAATGGGCTGCCGTGGGAAGTTGTGGGTTCCTTGCCTAGGGTGCGTGATAACTAATTGGCAGCGATGTTGTGGAGGCGAAGAGGACTCCAACACCAAGATGCTATGAGTCTTTGGTGTCCATTGTCCCTAAGACGCTGCCAGAGGTACGCAACCTGATGTGGATTTCACAACTGTCTTCCCAGGTCGGTGATGCAAGCTCCTTCAGGAGAAAGTCCTGGCTGCTGAGATGGACCTTGAGCTGTTGGGGCTGGGAGTGCCTGACTCATGCTTCCTAGCCCATGCCAGCATCTCAGAGGGAAGCGATGCCATCTTCTCCACGGCTTCCTCTACTCGCCCCCTGAAGGCAGGCGTCTCCTCTCCAGTCCTCCCCCTTCCTTTGACTGCACATCACTCTCTGGAGGATCTCAGCCACACCTCTGACTCCAACCCTCACCCCTGTGAATCTCAAACTGTTTCCATCCTTGACTTCATTCCTGAGCTCCTCCTCACCCACAGAGCCATCCAGGAACCCAGTCTCTTCTCTACTTCTCAAACATGGCGTATCCGGAAGGGCACTGTTTATTCTGCCTTCAGATTGGACACTGCTCTTGGTTCCAACTGAGTTTGTTTCTATGTATGTCCAAGCCTCCACGTGCCCCCTCAAGGTGCAGCTTTTTGGCCTTTCTTATTCTAACTCCATCGTAGTCAATTCTGCTGTTTATGCATTGGCCGCTAATATCTGGTCACGTGACTGACCTCCTTTTCTGGTACATCCCTCTTCTCCAAACTCTGTATCCCTCACTGCCACTGAAAAGATGGGGATACTGCCTCCACCAGCTGGTCATTCCCTTAGGAACAAGTGGAAAGCGTAAAAAGACAGATACTACCCAGTGTGGGCAAGCACACAGGGTAATCCAATCCCTGGTGCCGGTTCCGCTAGGTGTGCGGAAGGGCAAAACAACTCTGGAAAACTAGAGGATCTATCTATTTAAGGGGGAAACGCATAACCCACGATCCGATGAGGCTGTTCTGAGATGTGAACCCAGCAGATACACAGGCACTAGAGAAGTGGTTCTCAACCTGTGGGGTACGACCCCTTTGGGGAAATGACCCTTTCACGGGGGTCACCTAAGACCATCGGCAAATACAGATATTTACTTTATGATTCATAACTGCCTTCAGGGGGCGAGTAGAGGAAGCCATTTCTAGTCTCAACATTTCTAGTCTTCACAGTTATGGAGTAGCAATGGAAATACTTTTATGGCTGGGGTCATCACAACTTGAGGACCTGTATTAAAGGGTCTCAGCACTGGGGAGGTTGAGAACCACAGCTCTGGAGCATTCCAGGGCACTGCTGAGAGGTGCTGTTCACGGATAGGCTATTATAGAGCAGTAAGAAGGAACTCAGCTTGTGTGTAGCTGGGTTCTAGAGTCCTGGGGACATTGAGTAAAGTTCATACATTGTAAGACAGGAGGAAAGTGGCTAGGATGGTGCTTTGTCTGTGTGTACAAAGTTCCTGAGAGGGGTCACTGTGGCCTTCTGGAGTTTTAGCAACAATTTGTATATTTTACAATTTATTTTTATTATTTAAAAATCATGTATATATGTGTGTGACTATGTGCACAGGAGTGTAAATTCCCTCTGAATCCAGAAGAGGGCACAAGATCCCTTGTAGCTGGAGTTACAGGCGACTCTGAGATGCCTGACATGGATGCTGGGAGCCAAACTCAGGTCCTCTGCAAAAGCAGCAAGTGCTCAGAACTGCAAAGCCAGTCCCTCCAGCTCCAACAACTGTATCTTGTGTGTGTGTGTGTGTGTGTGTGTGTTTATTTATGTGTATGGGTGTTTTGCTGCATGTACATCTGTGCATCGTGTGTCTGGTAGCATGTCATAACAGGGCCTCAGATCCCCTGGAATTTGAGTTACAGATGGCTGCGAACCACCATATGGGTGCTTGGAACTAAATCCAGGCCCTCCGGAAGAGTAGTCAGTGCTCTTAGCCACTGAACCATTTCTAGTCTCAACATTTACTTTTTACTCTTTCCTCCCATCCTTTCTCTCCCTTGGCTGTTCTTCTTTCCTTTCACAGAGCCTCACTATGTATCCCAGGCTGGCCTTTAACTTCAGATCCTCCTGTGTCTGCCTCCCAAACACTGGGATTCCAGTTGTGCCTGGTGATGACTGGTTTCCTTATCTGGATGCTATTTCCGTAGATACCAGTTTCCAGGAAGTTTTGTCATATATTTATCATACTTCCATGGAAGCTCACTAAACTCCCCTCTCCCATATGCACACGGACAGAAAGCCTCCTCCTCAGTGCACATGCCCAGAGGAGAATCCTGCAAAGCTGGCAGCACACATAAGCTCTCCAAGATGCTCAGAGCCTGCCAGGCCACTTCTTTTCCTCCTGTCGCTTCTCTGTCCACCATCAAGGCCACTCCTGGTTCTGCCGGCTGGCCTCCATGCCTTCAGCTTGCACTGCCTCTTTCTACCTGGTTCTGTCTGAGGATGCCATCTTTTCTGTGAGGTTTCTCAAACCTCTCTGGTGGCATGGCATCTCTACCTGCTACGCCTCCCTGTCTTTCAGCTCTGGACTCTGCCTGTCTGTAATTCTCTTAAAGAAGGGAAACCTGAGGGATGGTGTGGTAGGAATGATGTCTTTTTCACCTTTGTAAAACCCCCTGGAGCCAAACCTGTGCCTGGTACTGTGCCCCAGCTAATGAATGTTTGACAAATGATCCCATGTGCGTTCACGGTTAAGTTGTCATCTGTCCTGCCAGAAAGAAAGCCAAGGCATCCAGCATATTAAAAAAAAAAAAAAAAAAACCCAGAGCTAAGCCCCTTTAGAAGTCAACACATCCTGCTGAAGGTCCTTCACGGGCTGCTGACAGCCCAATAGAGGGAACCATGTTCTGCAGCATTGTGGGCGTGTCCAATTAGACTCGGTGAGACAGAGCTGCCCTCCTCTAACATGAATAAGCCGTGCAAATATGTGGTTAATGACCATGTCGCTCCGTGTCAGTTCTTAATCCCAGATAATTAGCAGATAGATAATTGGTGGAAGAACGGGAGGTGCTGACAGACGACCCATCACTTGGGTGAAGTTAATGATCCTCTGTGGATTATGACCCACCCTCTGGGAGTGTTGATGGCTGCTATTTGAAATGCTCCTTTTGAAAGGGCTTGGATCCAAAAAGAGGTGTCAAGAGCTCCAGCTCGGGGCGTGGCATCAGAACTAATTCCCTGGGCTGCTTCCTGGAAGGTGGGTGGATGGATGCAGGACTGCCAGTCTGAGACAGGCAGCTAGGGGGTCCCGTGCTGAGCCCACCACCGATGTCCTAGCTGAGCTTTCTCCCTGCATTTGGCCTTGTCTGTAAGGGTGCAGGGGGAGCTGCAGCATGAGAATGGGAAGCAGACACTTTTCCTAGGAGGCCTGTGACTTCAAGGTGGAGTAGTCGCTGCTGTCAAGATATTGGGCAGTTTGAACTGGCCTGGATGACAGCACCCGAGGAAGGAACATTGGAGGGATGAGAAGAGATATCTGAAGCCAGGCTGTGCTGCCTCATACCCTTAGCCCCAGCTCTCAGGAGGCAGGGGGATCTCTAAGTTTGGGGCCGGTCAGGTCTATAGAGTGAGTTCCAGGATAGCTAAGGTTACATAGTAGAACCCTGTCTCTAAAACAGAGAGAGAGAGAGAGAGAGAGAGAGAGAGAGAGAGAGAGAGAGAGACAGAGAGAGACCAAGCTGGCCTCTTCATCTTTCTTGGAATTCAATTCTCTTTGCTTTCTTTTTTTTTTTCTTTTTTTCTTTTTGTTTTTTGTTTTTTTGGTTTTGGTTTTTGGTTTTTCGAGACAGGGTTTCTCTGTATAGCCCTGGCTGTCCTGGAACTCACTCTGTAGATCAGGCTGGCCTCGAACTCAGAAATCTGCCTGCCTTTGCCTCCCCAGTGCTGGGATTAAAGGCATGCTCTACCACCGCCTGGCAGCTGCCTGATTTTCTAAACAGGGAGCAAGGTCCAAATCACTGCACAGAGCAAAGGGGGCCCTGATAAGCATCCATCAACATGGGTGGCAATAAATCCCATTAAGTAAAAACTGTGAAATTCTCTTACAGCAGTTAGAGTTGCCCTGGTTGCCTGGATAAGCAGGAAGTCAGTTTGTTTCTGTGGGGCTGATTCTGAGAAATTCAGGTATGGACCAAGCAAACAAACAAAGCCCCCAGGACAGTCTCCCCCCTCCCCCCAGGGTTTCTCTGTGTATCCCTGACTTTTCTAGCACTCATTCTGTAGACCAGGCTGGCCTTGAACTCACAGAGATCCATCTGCCTCTTCGTCTGCCTCCTGAGTGCTGGATGCACCACCACTGCCCAGCTGAAGGTTGCACTTTTTTTGCCTTTTGTTTAGAGAGTCGGCTTTTATAATGTAGCCCAGGTTGGCCTTGTGCTCAGTATTCTCCTGCTTCAGTCTCACCAGCGCTAGGGACACACACGTGTGCCGCCACAACTGACTGTGAAGGAGGAAAATATCACATTGTCAGACAGGTGTCAGAATCAAAATTCACAAAATTGTTGGGCTCTGCTCCACTCTGGGAGGCTTAGGGATGCAGTGTCTGGAGACCTTTGCCACATCACCTGTGTGTGTGTGGGTATCAGCAGCTAGAGCACAGCACCAGAGAGGCTGCCACATGTCCTTCAGAGCTTAGACTCACTCCCCAAACTGTTACCTGGCCCAAACACCAATAGTGCCGAGGTTGCAAGTTCTGGTTCCATGGCTTCTTGAGAACCACAGGATATCACTGTGATTCTCCTCACCAGACTTCCAGAGACGCTGGGCACTGTGCAGTGCTGTCCTGGTGTGGGAAAGAGCCCTTCTGAGGGGGATTCTGCAAAAGCCCTGGGGTGAGTGAGTATTTGTAAGCAACAGGTCAGATTGTTCCATGGGTAACACGGGGGCGGGGCAAGGGTGGGGAGTGACATGGGGGACAACACACTATGGAACCTCTGAAGCTGGAGGAGACCAGTGGCCAGTGGCAGGTGTGGTCTGGGCAGGTACTGACCTGAAACTCTGGGAACACATTTGCAGATCCTTGGTAATGTGAAGGTAAAATCCATCCCAGGACAAGAGAGAAGGGATGGATCAGAGCTGGGTACTGTACTGGATGGTGGTTTTGATTCCAAACTTGCCTTTATTTTTTTTTTTTTTTAAATCTCACTCTGTAGCCCAGTGTGGGCTGAGATTTGTGGCAATCCTCCTGCCCCAGCCTTCCAAATACCAGAATTATAGACATGAATCAAGATCCCTGGCTGAAATTTTGCAGTTTTTGAAAAAGATTTGTTCTTATTTCTATTTGACTGTGGGGTGCGTGTGTGTGTGTGTGTGTGTGTGTGTGTGTGTGTGTGTGTACGCGCGCGCACGCCTACCTTGAATGTTATTCCTCAGGGGCCACCCATTTATTTTTGAGATAGGTTCTCTCATTGGCCTGGAGCTTGTCCACTTGTCTAGGCTGGCTAAGAGAGATCCCTAGGAACTTGCCTGTCTTCATTCCCTCCATGCTAGAGTTACAAGTGTTTGTCCCTTCACCTGACTCACTTTACATGGGTCACTCAGGTTCTCATGTGTGACCAGCATGTCACTGACAGAGTTATCTCTCCAGGCCTGTAAATGTCTTTGAGGAGGTGTATCATCTATATAAATCAGGGGATAGACACTATATTCATGATCATCAATGTAAATTGTAGTTCCCAGAGAAAAAGCCTCACATAGTGAAGACTCTACTCCACCGATGCTTTAGAACTCTGAGATTATTGAGGGTTAGAATGTGACAGATCCAGGCATCTTGGCCGTCTTTAGTCTCACTAGTGGCCATTTAACACTTGCCTCCTGTATCTATCTGACCCAACGTCCTTTCCACTCTCAGGTAAAACCTTTGGGATGTAGTATCTTAGCAGACACCAGCTTCCCTGACCCCAAAAGCTAAAATTGTCACCAAATAGCACCTGAAACCCACAGAGAGTGACTCCTCTGCTCTGACTCACTTACCTGCTGTCACCTCCAAGGTTCAGGGCTTACATCACCTCATTCTCTCTTTGAGGATTAACGCTGTGTGCTGGATGACAACTACCATCATATGAACCTCCTTTTAACAATGTATTTATTTTATGTGTGTCAGTGTTTGCCTGCATGTATGTATTGTACCACATGCATGCAGTGCCCGTTGAGGCCAGAAGAGGGCACCAGATCACCTGAAGTTGGAGTTAGAGGGGAGCTGCTGTGTGGGTGCTGGGAACAGAGCCTGGGTCCTCAGTGCTCTTAAATGATGGGCTGTCTCTCCAGCCCTAAAAGGACTTTCTTGAACTCACCACCCAGTTTAAGGGTTGACACCATAGACTGACCTCTTTGGTTTCCTCTCCCATAGTTCTGATTCCTCTCTACCTGACGTAAAGACTGACTAGATTGGAGAACAAATCATCTTTTCTTTTTTTTTTTTTTCTTTCTTTTTTGAGACAGGGTTTCTCTGTGTAGCCCTGGCTGTCCTGGAACTCACTCTGTAGACCAGGCTGGCCTCGAACTCAGAAATCTGCCTGCCTCTGCCTCCCAAGTGCTGGGATTAAAGGCGTGCGCCACCACCGCCCGGCCCATCTTTTTTCAATTAATTACTTATTTTTATTTTATGTGCAATGATGCTTTACCTGCATGTGTGTCTGGATCCCCTGGAACTGGAGTTATAGACAGTTGTTAGCTGCTGTGAATGCTGGGAATTGAAGCTGGGGAATTGAGAGCAGCCTGTGTTCTCAAAAGGCTCATCCACCTTGTCTGCCCCATCAGTGTTTTCTTTCTGCTGTCTGCCTGTGCTTATTGCCATCTTCATCCTTTTTATTTTTCCCTCCTCCTCTTCTTCCTCCTCTTCCTTTTCCTCTTCCTCCTATTCCTTCTCCTCCTCCTCCTCTTCCATCTCTTCTTCCTCCTCATTATTATTTGCAGTGCTGGGTATTGATTCCAGGGGCTCCACAATTCTGGGGAAATGCTCCACCCCTGAGCATTCTTCAGAGTTGTACCTCAGGGTGTGGAGAGCAGACATTCTTCAGCTCCTCAGGCACAGCGCTGTTTACAGCAGATACCCACCGATTGCCCCAGAGCTGTGCTGGACCAGCGAGTAGATCTTTCTGACATCACTTGCAAAGGCATGAGACCCTCTGGGGTAAGTTTGTTTCATCCAGTTTGCAGTTTTCACTAACAGAATCCTTACCTTCTCGTGCTCACTGTTTATCCTTGATGTTTTTATGATTTGTAGGAAGCAATGCGCAGAGACCCTGTGTGTTCTTTACCCAGTCTTGCCCAGGGTAACGCCTTATAGTATTATGCACTGCTGTAAGGAGGATGGTAACACGGGTGAGGCCATGGTCACCATGGAAAGGGATCTCTCTCGGGTCACCATTTATTTCTTAAATATTTATTTTTATTTCATGTGCATTGGTGTTTTGCCTGCATGTATGTCTGGATGAGGATGTTGGATTCTCTGGAACTAGAGTTACAGACAGTTATGCCCTGTGGGAACTGGAATGTGGGTGCTGGGAACTGAACCCCAAGTCCTCTGGAAGAGCAGCCAGTGCTCTTCACCACTGAGCCACGTCTCCAGCCCAAGTCACCCTTTCTATCCATCTCTACTCCCCGCCACCTGCATCCATTCCCACACCTTGGCAGTCCTTAAGCGGTTTTCCATTCCAAAAATTTGTTTGTTTGTTTTTCACGACAGTTTCTCTGTGTAATAGTCCTGGCTGTCTGGACTTGCTGTTTTACACCAGGCTGGCCTCGAACTCACAGAGATCCACTTGCTTCTGCTTCCTGAGTGCTGGGATTAAAGGTACTCAGGTGTTCCACCATCATCAGCCTTCAATAATTTTTCGATGTAAAAATGTTATATAAGTGCTGGAGAGATGGTTCAGCAGTTAAGGGCATGTACTAATCTTGCAGAAGACCTGAGTTTGGTTCTCAGCACCCATGTTGGGTCGCTTACACAGCGCCTATAACTCTAACTCCACGGGCATCTGACAACCTTCTCTGGCCTCCACAAGCACCTTCTATGTGTGTACACCTACACACGACATACAGACAAACAATTAAAAGTAAAATAAATATGCTATGCAAAGCCAGGTGTGGCTCTGTAATCCTAGAACCTGAGAGGCTAAGGCAGGAGGATTGGTGAATCTAAGCCAGCCTGGGCTACATATGGAGATAGTGTCTCAAACAGATGGACAGACAGACAGACATTTTGTAAACATACTCACGAAGCATGCAATATATTGTAACTGGTCTTTAAAATCAGCATTATTAACCATAAGTCACAGGCAATTGTGTCTCAATACTTTATTCCTTTCACTTACCAAGTAATGTTTCGTGGTACGGCTGTGCAATGGTTTATCTAGTCTGTTTAAGAGCATGAGTTTTTTCTTCCAGTTAAAAATGTGTTTATATTTTTTGTCTATATGAACGCACATGTGTTTGTGAGTGCATGCCACACGTGTGCAGATGCACAGAGGCCAGAAAATGATGTCAGAGCCACTGGGGCTGAAGTAGCAGAGACTTGTGAGCCATCCAGTATGAGTTTGGGAACCAAACTGGAGTTTCCTGGAAGAGCAGCTTTTAGCTGCTGAGCCGTCTCTCCCACCATCTCATTTCTTTTTGCTGCTCCCCGCCCCCAGCAGGTTTTCTCTGTATAACAACACTGGTTGCCATGGAACTCACTTTGTGGACCAGGCTGGCCTTGAACTCTGCTCCCAAGTGCTGGGACTAAAGTCATGTGCCACCATCATCCGGATACTATCTTGTTTCTTTTCTCGTTGTTATTTTGCTACTATGAATAAAACAACTATAAACTCCTGTGAAATGTTTTTAGTGTGAACAGATCTTTTTTTTTTTTTTTTTTCTAGAAGGAATGCCCAGGAGTGCTAACATTGAGTCACATGGCGGTTCCGTGTTTGGTTTTACAGGGAGCCGGCAAGCTGAGTGGCCGTCCCACTCTGAACTCCCACAGTCGGGTCTGAGTGAGCAGTCTCCGGCTCCCTGCCAGCATCTGTTGGCGTCAGTGTTTTTATCTTAGCTGTCCTGATAGGTGTGCAGCGATGCCCCGTGGTTTCAATTTGCCCTTCCCGGTGGCTGATAGGGCTGCTGCTCTCTTCACCCGCTCTTTGCTGTTCTCATGTCTGTCTGTCGTCTACCTGTTCTCCAGTAGGAATGTTTGTTTCCTTGCTGCTGAGTTTTGAGCACTGTCTATAGATTCTAGAAGGGAATCTTTAGTCAAGCGTGTGGCTTCCAAATGTTTTCTTCCATTTTGTGGCTTCGCATTTCTCTCTTTTGAAAAGACTTAGTTATCTATATTGTGTGTGTATGTACAAATGCCTGCATGGAAGGCTGCCCCGTATGTTACCCATGGAAGCCAGAAGAGGGTGTTAGATGACTTGGAACTGGAGTTGGGAACCTCCATGTGGGTGCTAAGAATGGAACTGAGTCCCCTGCAAGAGTAGCAAGTGCTCTTAATCACTGGGTCATTTCTCCAGTCCATCCCCCTTGGTTTTTCAGGACAAGATTTCTTCTCTATGTAGCCCTGGGTATCCTGGAACTCTCTCTTAGAGAAGGTTGGCCTTGACCTCAGCAATCTGCTGGCCTCTGCCTCCTGAGTGCTGAGATCAAAGGTGTGTGCCACCACAACTTGGCTTTAGATTTTATTTTTAAAGAGTGTTTTGCTGTGTAGCTCAGGCTAGTCTGGAACTCTCTGTGTGGGCCAGGCTAGCCTCAAACTTTTAGTGATCTTCCTGCTTCTGCCTCTTATACACTACTATTACAGGTATGTGCCACCACATCTGGCTAGTTATATTTTTTTTGATTTTTTTATGTCTTTTTTTGTATCATAACTTTCTGGATTTAGTTATTAGTTCTCTTTCCTTGTGTGTGTGTGTGTGTGTGTGTGTGTGTGTGTGTATGCTCGGGTATATGTGCAAGTGTGCATGGATTCTGGGGACCTGAACTCAGGTCTTATTGCTTCTTCAGCAGGCAGTTCACTGACTGAGCATCTCCTCAGCACCACCTGTTAAAGGTATTCACTTACTTTCGAGACAGAGTCTCTGGGTAGCTCTGGATAGCCTAGAACACTAGGCTGACCTCAACCTCCTGGTAATCCTCTTTCCTTGGGGTCCTAGGTGCTGGGAACCACCGTGCTTGGCTTTATGACCAACTTTCTAATCGGGACACCATTTTTTAAAAATCTTTTCTCTCTGACTAGATGGTTGAACGCCATGTTGGAGAACAGTGGACATCTTTGCCTTGAGAGCCTGATGCTGAGAGAAAGCTTGAGTCTTTCACCATGTAATCCAGCACTGTCTGTGCAGTTTGTGTCTATTCTCTATCAAGCTGAGGAATTTCCACCCATTCCTTGTTTCCTGAGGGTTTTCCCCCTTCAAAATAAGCACTGCTTTTGTGAAATGCTTTCCCTCAGTTCATGGATATAGTCATGTAATTTTCGTTAGCTGTCAATACAATAGATTGTATTGACTGTTTTTACATTATGGATGTTTTGTTTTATGAATGGAGTAGAGAAAAGTCAATTGACCATGATTAATTTAAGCCAAGGTTTTCAGGACTGCTCTGTACTGAAGACTTGCTGTAAGTATTGCTTGAAGTCTATTATTGATCTGACCACACACACGTCACAAGCCAGTGAGTACCAGATCCTGAGGAACCAGGAACTGATTATTATTATTTTTTTTAATACTGAGCCAGCCTTTCATTTCTGAGAAAGTTCTGATCCGTCATAGTGTACAGTTCTTTGTATACTGCCAGATTCTATTCGAAAGTATTTTGTTTAAGACTTTTCCATTTGTATCTATGAAGAGTTGTGATTTTTCAGTTTTCTGGTTTTATATTATCTTTAAACTCTTCACATACATGAGAATGGGCCTTTATGTATTTATTTAATGACTATTTATCTTCATGTAGATGTGGAGGACAGAGGATAACGTGCAAGAGTTGGTTCTCTCCTTTGACCGTGTGGATCTGGAGGATGCAAGTCAGGCGATTAGGCTCGGGAACAGGTATCTCTACCTGCTCAGCCATCTCATGGGCCTGCTGAGATGTCTTACGGAAAGTCTTGGTGTCTGAGTCATTTTAGTGACTAAAAATCAAATGGGATTATTTCTTTCTCCTCTATTGTTGGGAAGAATGGTGTAATTGTTAATTATTTAATTCTTTAGACAGTTGATTGATATTTCCACAAAAACCATACAGTTGTAGACATTTCATTTGAGAAATTAAAGAGAATTGAGTGTAGTTGTGTGTGTGTGGTAGTTATGTGTGTGTGTGTGTGGTAGTTATCTGCGTGTGTACATGTGTGTGTACATGTATGGTGGTTGGTTATGCATGTGTACATGTGTGGTGGTTGGTTATGTGTGTACATATGTATGGTGGTTGGTTATGCATGTGTACATGTGTGGTGGTTGGTTATGCATGTGTACATGTGTCGTGGTTGGTTATGCGTGTGTGCATGTGTGGTGGTACACATTCACCTATGCATATGGGCAGAGGCTGGCAGAGGATGTCAGCTCTTCAGACACAGGCCACAATGCCTGGCTCATCCTCTAAGTCTCCAGTTTTACTTGTGAGGTTTTCTCTTCAGTGTTAGCCACTTCTGCTTCTCCTTCCTTGTTCTGATGTTGCACATTTAGGGTTGTTATGTGGTCTTGGTTGACTGACTTGTTTATTGTCATATAATATTCCTCTTTGTTCCTAGTTATTTTCTCTGCTCTGAGGTTGCCTTATCTGATTTTGGTGCAATCCTCCTATTTTCCTGTGATCATTGTTGCCTGATATAGATTTTAGATTCTTCTACTTTCAACTGCTTGTGCTGTGATGTTTGAAGTGAGATCTGGAACACAATTATGTTAATTTCTTAAAGCTACCAAGCCACAAATTTGGTGACTTTAAGACAAGACATTTTGGAGGTACTAGGGATTGAGCCCAGACCTTGTAGATGCTAGGCACACAGTCTACAGTGATAATCTAGCCACAGCCATTTTTATTCTTTCTTTTGAGACAGAATCTCCCTAAGTTACCCAGACTGGCCTTGAACTCTCCACACTCCTGCTTCATACTCCCCCAAGCCTGGAGAAGACACATTTATTCTGACCATTCTGGAGGTTTGTGAGCTTGATATCTGTGAGCTAAAATCAAGGTATTCATAAAGTCACGACATCTTTCCCTTGCTGTGGCCACATCTCTCCACATGTGTGGGTGCATCCTCATGGCTCCTGTGTCATGCATCCTGCTTGCTTCTTAGGAGAACATTGTGTTGACATGCGGGGCTCCTGAGATAATCCAGGACAACCCAATCCTGCCCACACAGTCTCTTCGCCTACGACAACTTTCAGAGTCTGCCAGTCAGGCTCTGGTTCTTTCTGGGACCACCAGTCAGCCCATCCCTGGGTGGGGGCAAAGCTCTTCAGTGGCTTGCCCGAGGGAGGGCAGAAGCACCCTCTCCACTTACTTGCTTAAGAATACTAGACTTTGGAGGCCCGTTTGCTCTGTATCCTGTGATGTTTTGGTGCGATGGTGTCATCATCCAAGTCTGTATTTTTGGGGGCAAAAGAATACATGTGTATTCACCTGGGACTCTGAGTTGCTGGGGCTTCGGCAAAGGCACAAGGCCTGCTTAGTGTGGCTTTCACATTGTCAAGGGCTCACTGCTGTCACTGCAAGGCAAAAGTGGTCCTGGAGTGGTGGAGAAACATCACTCCTGCCTGACTTCTCCACAGACCAAATGCCAATCTCTCAATCCTTTATTACCCAGTACAGTACAGTGCAGTACAGTCTTCTCTCTGTGAAACAGTCTCATGTATCCCAGGCTGGTCTACTGTGTATAGAGGGTGATCTCGAACCTCTAATCCTGCTGCTTCCCAGTCCAGGTGCTGAGATGAGGCATCTGCACTGCCTGGTGTTAAGTTCCTTTCTTCTGGTCTTCTCTTCCTGACTGTGCTTTTAGGAGGTTCCTCTGCCCTTGGGTTCCCGCGTGATTGCTGGCTCTCCCTCAGGTCAGCATAGCCTGCCCCCTGCTGGCCATGGTGGGTATGACTCTATAGAGAGGACGGGAACTAAGTGATCAGCCACCTCATAGGCACTGACAGCGGAGCTCAGGGATTCTTCTTCACTGGCTCCTGGCTTTTGCCATAGTCAGAAGGGTCCTTGTTTATCCTGAATTTCAAGGCCGTTTTATGACTTTTCATTTCATGGCCGCCTGTGGACTATTGCTTGCCTTCTGATACATCCCTGCGATTGCCTAATTATTTAGGATTGAGCTTTGTTGCTTGCAGGCAGAGTATTCTGGCTGGTAGTGCTGTGGGAAAAGAGGTCCCTGCTAGAGGGCGTGGACCCAAGATATGTATGTGTGTGCGTGAGTCTTCAGTGGGTGTTCGGTATCCCAGAGACTTGGGGCTAGAAAAGTCTTTAGAAATCCTTTGGGATTCCACCCACGGAGTGGGTTCTCTTACAACATCTCCCCTGACTGTCTTCAGCACTGCTTAGAGGCCCTTCCAGAAGCGAATGCTTCCTGCAGGCAGCCAGCATCACCCTTGGCTGCTTCCAGTCATTTCTTTCCCTCATCAGCTGGAGTCTGATGTTGCCCAGCACTGATGCTCTGTGTGCACCCCCCCACCCCACCCCCTGCCTAGGAGGCTCTTCACAGACTTAAGACAGGTTATGTGCCCTGCTCTGACTTTCTTCAGGCAGCACAAAGCTCAGGTCCCCAGGATTTAGGTCACCACCCCTAGTGGGAATCTTTAATTCCAGTTAAATAATAGTCACTAACAAGTGAGGGACAGGGGCAACCCAGACACTCAGAAAAGGTCTTGACCAGTCAGAATCACCACCTCCTCACTCTGGACCCTCTACTTTAAAAAAAAAAAAAGTATCGTCACATAAGACTCGCTGTTAAGGCAGCCTGCAGACACTCCTGCCTCTCCTGACTCGCGGGCTTAGTTCTCGAAAGCTTCCACACATCCTCCTCCCCCTGGTTGGTCCACAAGCTCCCTAATTTTTTTCTTTGAGTTTACAGCCCGAGTTAAAATCATAACAGAGCCTGCCTAACTTTGCTAACTACAGGACACTCAGAGCGATGTTGCCCTCAGATTCCCTTGCACTGTTGGTTGTGGAGGAACCTGTAGGGAGCTTGGCATCGCTGTCCTAGCATCCAAACATCTGGCGGCAGGAAGAGCCTCAGCCCGGATTAGGGGTGGCTGAGGTCTCTAAAGGTAAGCCTCTGCTCAAGCCTTAAGGATGGTTACTCATTTTCTTTTGGAACAGCTAATGCCAATCTTAAAGTCAGATTTAACAGCTCAGAGACAGCGGGTTGGATCTGCAGTTATCAACACCATGCAAAAAGACTCATTCAAAAGGGCTGCAAAGTGGATTTGGACCATTGTGAAGCTTGGATCCTGTCCACAGAAGCTATCACATGCTTGATGTCGCCTGGCTTCTGGGGGTCAGCTCATCTTAAAACACTCCCCTCTCTCAGCTCAGGGACTTCCCGGTCTCTTTGCTCCTTCTGAGGGTCAGCGCTGCAGAAGGTGACGTCCACAGGTTCTAGGTTCCTCTCCACAAGTCTTGGCCGACCTTGAAGGAGCTAAAGGGTGGGGAAGATGGCTCAACAGGTAAAGGAGCTGCTGTTAGCACAACTCCGATGACTCAGGTTCAGTTCCTGAGAAAGCCGGATGTGGTGGTGCACATCTGTACTCCCAGCACTTGTGTGGCGAGAGAGATGGGAGGCAGAGACGAGAGAATTGCCAGTTAGCCTTGTTAACTCGTGAACCAGTTAACCTTGAAACAAGAGACTCCCTGCTCAAGCTTCAGGACAAGAACAGACTCTTGAAAGCTGTTCTCTGACCTCCACACATGTACCACAGTACAAACATACTTGTACTTAAACACACACACACAGACAGACAGACAGACAGACACACACACACACACACACACACACAAAGAAGGATCTAAATCTTCCACTTTATGAGACAAAGTCCTTCTACCCTCGGTGGTGTGTGTGTCTGTATGTGCTTGTGTATATGTGTGTGAGTGTGTGTGTATGTGTGAGTGTATGTATGTGTGTGTGAGTATATGTATGTATGTGAGTGTATGTGTGTGAGTGTGTGTATATGTGTATATGTATATGCGTGAATGTGTGTATATGTGTGTGTATGTGTCTGTATGTGTGTTTATGTGTGTGTATGTGTGTGTGAGTATATGTATGTTTATATATGTATGTGTGCGTTTGTGTGTGTGTGAGTGTGTGTGTGTTTGGGCATCCTGTGAGAGATTATGGTATGAGTGAGTCACCCTTGATTCAGTCAGCTAGTGCTGCATAACAAGTTACTCTGAAAGTCAGTGATGTACAACAATAGCTTTATCATCTCACAGGTTCCGTGGCTTGGTTCTCTTGGGTCCTCTTCAGGGTCTCCCTCAGCCTACGTTCATCTTGGAGTGTATCTTGGAACCACCAGCTTCCCGTCTCACTCAGGTGGCTGCTGATAGTATCCAGATGCTTGTCTGTGTTTATTTTGGAGTTTTGTGCTGCTGGGGTCAAATCCAAGGTGTTATGCTCAGTAGACAAGCCTCGTTCTGCAGAGCTACATCTCCAGTGCGCAGAGGCCTCAGTTCTTATGAGTCTGGAAGGCCTGTCATGTCATTATCTTATGAAATTCTCACAAAGTCTCACAAGTGAGGGGATGAGCCTCATCTCACTGACTCTATAGCATAGACAATAGAAATCCAGGGACAGAATTCTAGCCAGTAAATCGAGAGGTCCAGGCCCAGCCTTCTCACTGTGTTCTTGCAAGAGAGTAGCCATTGTGGGTTCAGGATCTCCCACCCACACCTGGCTTGGGACCTTTCCTATAGTGAGTGCCTCAGTTGGGTTCCTCAGATGGGGTTGCTGGAGGGGGAGCAGTCTTTGGGACTGCTTGAGTCACAGGTAACTTGGAACCCACAAAGAAGCCCAGCTTTGAGCGTTCTAAAAACCAGGGAGGGAATGTGCTATTATCCTCCATTTTATTGCGGGGGGGAGTTGAGCAGGACCAGGAGCCCGGTCTCCCGAAGTCTAGTAGCCCCTTGGGGAAAAGGTCACAGGTCGGAGCTGGCTGAGTTCTGAGACAGCACAGAGGCCAGGTTCATTTCTTGCCGGTGTGCTGTGCAGGAGGCAATGGCAGTGGCCCTGTTGTTGGACAAAGAACTCAAGAAGCCCTCAGAGAACCCTGGATGCGTGTGTCAGAAAACAGTTCCTGGCTAGCCAGCCTGGTGGGAGTGGTGCGGTTCCTTCAGAAAGCCGCATGCGAATCTCTGAGTAGAAAGCTGCTTCAGAGCTCTGCTCTCTCCTCTGGCCCCGCGGCAGGCCCAGACCCGCCTCAGCTGGAAGGAAGTCAGGCCTCCTCCCCATGGGAGGAAGGGCCCTCCTGCCTGTGGTTGGGCTTTGTGCTCTTCGGATTCCAAGCTGTCAGTCTCCCTGGAGGCAGGGCTCTGGGATGCTGACCCTGCAGATTGTTTTGTTAGGTTTCTCCCACAATTAATTTGGAAATTACCCACCTGCCCGCAACCTCTCCAGGTGTTCTATAAATTACCAGCATCTTCCTGCAGTTTCCGCTTAGGTGTGACCAAGGTAAAGTAAAGCCCGGAGGGTCTGCAACCGGGCACTAGCGATGGAAGGAAGGTAGGCTTGTTTTTTTGAAAAGCCAGTCTCCTTCAGCTTTGGCACTAATCATCTAAGGCAACTAGATCCACATACATCATGTTTAAGCCTCACACGCCCTGTGGAGATAAGTCATGGGCGTGTGGAGTCACCAAGCTCAGAAGCCCAAGAAGAGAAGGCTCCAGGCAGGACTAACAAACACACAAGGGTCCCGACTGCACAGCCAGGCAGGGAAATTCCTCAGGCTTCTGATCCACCCTGACTGTCAGTCCAGCTCTTTGAGAGACCACGTGGTCTTGAGCCAGTCTCCCTATATTTCACTTTTCTTGCCTGGAGAACAGATGTGAAGCATGCTCCATCTCAGAGCTGTTGTAAGAATCCAGAGGTTGGAAACCTTGTATACCTCTATGGCAGTGGGCTTTGTGGGAATGTTTGGGGCCATTGGGCAGGAAAGGGCCCTGGCCTAGGGTCTATGACTAACAATAGTCCACAGAGAAACCATGTTAGCCTTGCTGTTCTTTACAGCCACCTCTGAGGTAGTACTACACCAGTGGTTCTCAACCTGTGGGTCACGACACCGTTGGCAAACCTCGTTCTCCCAAAATATTTATGCTATGATTCATAACAGTAGCAGAATTACAGTTGTGTAGTAGCGATGAAAATAATTTTACATTGGGGTCACCACAACATAAGGAACTGTATTAAAGGGTCACAGCATTGGGAAGGTTGAGAGCCACTGGGCTACAGGATCTTTTGGCTATGGTTCTTGATAAGACCAGTAAAAGAAGTCTTAGGGAAATGAACCAAGGATCAATCTGACCCACAGGACTCTACCCCAGAAGGGTCACCTTCTGCATCAGCTGACATACACTTGGCTTAGGTAGCAGGAAGCTCAAGGACAGACTCAAACTTGATAGATATGGTTTATTTCCAATAACAGAACTCACAGGTAGAATGGTGTCTTCCAGGGTTGGTTCAGCTCAGTGTTGTCCCCAGGTTCCATGTATTATTAGGCCAGACACTGTGGGCCTCACACGGCTGCCATGCTTCCAGAAGTCACACGCAACGTCCAGAGGTTTAAAAGAAGCACCATTGCTCTAGTCTCATCTTTAAGGACAAAGAAATGAGTCACAGGTATCTCATTGGCTGAGGAAGTACCTGTGGCAAGAGTGGCACTATCACCGTGTCTGCCTTAGAAAGGCTTAAGATTTAACCAGTGGGTACCCTAAGCAAGTAAGACTGCCCCTAAAACACACAACTAAGTGAAATTGGAACCAGATTAGGGCTATGTATGCAAAGGAGGCAGGATGGTGACCCTCTGGCTGTTCTTCCCTTAAATGTATCAGGGGAAAGATGGAATATTTTATTTTTGTCTCCAGCAGCACCTTGTCCTGTATCTGGTCACCCCCAGCTATGCCATCAAAAGCCTAGATTAAAAGAAGGACTGGGGACTGAGATGTGGCATGCACAAGGCCTTGTGTTCAAACAGCCCTGTGGCTGTGTCCAGTCCCCATGAGTACCTGGCTGGGGAAAGGGAAGGAGGGCTCTTAAAACAAAGCGGAATAGTGGGGTGAAGTTTTGATGAAAAACTGGAGTAAGAGAAAGCAAAGTGACACACTGGGGAAAATGTGAAAACACATAGAACACGGTTTTCTCACAGTGTGAGGATGCTCAGAACACATTAATCCCTATCACTGAACTCTCTGGTCCTTAGGTCCAGCTCTTTCACTGAAAGGGTCTGGTCCAGCTGAGACTTGAACTAGGCTACACACTGGCTGCTGGGTGAGGACAGATGGATAGATGGGGAGGCATCAGGAAGCTCTTGTAACAGGTTCAGAGAGAGGAGGGGCTCCCACTGGAGCCAGGATGCAGGGTTAGGTGGTTCACAGAAGGACTGGTCTCAGAATTCATGGTGAAAAGGACTCACAGGGTGTTTAGAAATAGCAACTGTCATGGCAGCTGGAGCTTAGGGAGCAGCCACAGCAGCCATGGGGGTCGAGGGCAGGGAGAGGGTGGCAGAGGGCATAGAGGTGAGACGGGGGGGGGGGCTGCATGCCACAGCCAATGACACAAGCTTCTAGATGGGCTGGCAGTGGGAGCAGAGTGGAGGCAGGAGGGGAAGGCACCCCTTTGGGCCTTTGCCAGCTGCTGGTGGCTGAGGGCAGAGGCTAGAGCGTTAAGCTCTATCAAGCATGGTTCTCCTCTTACTTTCTGTATCTCCATGCCTACAGAACCATAGCTGCCCTGCTTTGCCCACCTCATCCAGAAGCTGTTCCCAGGGACTGAGATCACCAGCTGGAGACCCATCCTGCCTCAGCCTCCCCACTCCCTATTCCCTCTGGGAGGGAGCCATACCCTGATCCCTGGGTCTTTCAAACTCTGCCCTCCTGTACCTAGGAAACCCTCTGGGCTCAGCTGGAAATCTGAGCTTTGGCTCTCAGAAGAGGGGGCCTGGAGTTGAAGCCAAGCAGGCCGAGCTCTACAGGGAGCAGGTAGTGTGCCAAGCAATGAGGACCCACTCCGCTGAAAAGGCCACTTTAATCTCAGCCGAGGAAACTGGTGACAGACAAAGGAGCAGGGCTGGAAAGACCTGGCACCCACCATTAAGGACCCACCTCTCCCCACTCCCTCTTTACTAATCCATCTCAGTTTTCCTTATTTTTTTTCATGGAAAAAACTTATTATTTGTATTTTTGGACAGAGCCTGGCATATCCCAGGCTAGCTTTGAACTTACCATGTAGCCAAGAATGACCTTGGACTTCTGTTCCTTCTGTCTTTACCTCCTTAATGCTAGGGGTGCAGGTTTGCACCAGTACACCCGATGTCTAAGGTGCTGAGGAGGGAACCCAGGCTTCCTGCACACTGGCAAGCACTCTTCTCACCGAGCCACGAGCCACGTCTCCAGCCTCACCTCTGTTTTCCCATGCTGTTCCCTGCTCCATTTGCTTTGAGAGACTCTGCTTCCCCCTCCCCATCTTTCTGAGTAACCAGCCAATATCTGCCCATGCAATGAGGGCCTTAACAGGGAAGCCTCCAGCCCTGGAAGTTGCTCTCTATCTCAAACCAGCAGCCCTCCCCCCCCCCCCCAGCTGATCACTTCTCCTTTCAGAGTTTTCTTTTAGGATGATGACCAGACATGGTGTCCCTTGCTCAGATACCAATGACAATGGGAAGGTCTGAAGCCCCTCTGGGCTCCGAAGAATGCACAAACATGGTTATTCCTGATGATCCTCATACTTATGAGCCCATGTGAGCTCTGAGGTCTATAAGCACAGAGATGTGTGAGCCGGGGCTCTTCCCGTATCCTGGGAACAGCATTGTCCCAGCCTGTCCTTCATGGGCATCAGAATTGCTTTTCATCAAGCAGTCATCACCCCCATCCCAACTCCAGACATTTTGTCTTAGCCACACCCATGCACTTCCAAGGAAGAGGACGGTCACTAAAGAATTGTGTGTGTGTGTGTGTGTGTTGTAGGTGTAGATTCTTTAGGGCATTCAGAGAACTCAGGCCATCTAGAGCCTACAGTGAGTAAGAGGAAGGGGGCTCCTTCCTGCCAGCTGTTGTGCCCTAAGAAGAAAGTTGCATTTTTAATATGCTAATTATATTATATTAGTGATTTGCTTGCATGTATGATTGTGCACCATGTGCATGGCTGGCACCCATGGAGGTAGGAAGAGGGCATTGGATTCCTTAGAACTGGAATTATAGACAGTTATGAACTGGCACGTGGGTGCTGGGAATCAAACCCAGGCCTTCTGGAAGAACAGCCAGTGAGTGCTCTTAACCTCTATGTCTAGCTCACAATAAATCTGTTTTAAAAAGGTGTGTTCCTGTTGGAGAGATGGCTCAGCGGTTAAGAGCACTGACTGCTCTCCCAGAGGTCCAGAATTCAATTCCTAGCAACTGCATGGTGGCTCACAACCACCTGTAGTGGGATCTGATGTCCTCTTCTGGTGTGTCTGAAGACAGCAACAATGTACTCACATATTATAAAATAAATACATCTTTTTTTTTTTTTAAAGATGTCTTCAAGTATATCCCCAGCGAATGTTATTGCTGGCAGTACAGGCAGAAACACAGAGTGGGTGCACACAAAGGCCAGAGACTCAGAAGGAGCACCCAGGGAAGAGGTGCTATGCTCAGCCCCAGGCTAGTCCCTGGCAACTCCGCCTGGCCTCTCTTCTCTCTGTAGCCGTGCCATGAGGCGGCAGCACACTGTGGTGCTACATTAGGGTTCTCCTTCAGAAATGGGGCAGCTGGAAGCTATTTTCAGGGTCTCTGCTCTTATTAACGTAAAAGAGGTTTTTCTTTTTTCTAGGTTCTGTCTCAGCTAGGGCATTTGAGCCCATGTCAGTTTGTTGAAAGACAGGTTCTGGTCCAGTGGGATTCACTGGGACCTGAGAACTTTTAGCACTTTTAGCAGGGGGTGGGGGGAGGGGATGGGAATTGGAGTGGGGAGTGGGGATGGGTGGGTGACAAAGGTGCTGAGGACACTCTGGCTTTTAGTGGCAACACTGGGGGGCTCCTTCCGCCTCCGGAAGTACACTCCGAATTCCAACGAATTGGGCAAGGCAAGAGGAGTTAGAGAACAGAACACGGGGCAGAAGGGACCTACCTGTATCTAGTTTTACAAATGGTTGAAACTGAGGCCTACAGGTGTGAGATGGACCATGATTAAAAATCACGGAGCACCTCAATTCCAGGCACACCCTGGAGTTCAGAGGCTGGCCAGTCTAGCAGAGTCTCAAGTCCCAGGTTCATGGCTTCCACACATGTACTTAGGGAATGCTCACCAGATTGCACACCTACAAACAAATACGCTCTGCACACTAGTATCTCTGTCTCTCCCTCACACACATCCCCACCAAAACATCAGGTAGAAAAGGGAAAAGGGAAAAGTCAAGATCCCAGCCTCCTACATTAGGAACCCCCCCCAAATCTACAAAAGGGACCTGTCCGGGTTATCTGTGGGCGGACTTTAGGTCTCTGTGTTCTTGTCTGTTCCGGTGTTGTTTTGTTTTGTTCCTGAGACAGTCACTGAGTCCAGGCTGCCTTGTAACTAACCGTGGAGCCAGGCTGCCTCAGCCTCCCATACCTGTATGAACCACCGGGATCCTTTTCTTTCTTCCTCTTTTTTTTCCCCAGAAAATGAAGAAATATTCTGATTTTATAATAAAAACGAATTTTAACAAAAACAATTTTGCACTAACTTATAGAAAATGGGAGCGTACTTTATTAAAACTGCACTCGCAAGTAGAGGGGTTTGGAAGAGATGGGCTGCGTCTTCCGCGGTTTAGCCTTTTTACTCTTCTGGGCCGGCTGTGGTCCTCTGCATCCCTACCCTCCCTCAGCAGAGCTTGGGTAACTGGTGTCTTTCAGTTCCTGGGGAAGGAAGCGCTCTAACAGTACTAAACTACCCAGGGCGATGTCTGCTTTTGTTGTTCGTTTCCTCACCTTAATTGCAAAGCAAAATTGATTTGAAAGAAAAGAAATGTTACAGCTCTGGGGCGAATTCTAACGAGCCTTGGGCAATTAGAGAAGAGAGCTTCTAATTATCCGTAGCCCTAGGCACCTTCACGACTCTGGGGTGCTAGGCCTGCTGCCCTGCAAGCTGGCTTTCTGTGCCCCCACGGAAAGAGGGGAAGGAGAGAAAAAGAAATGCACTTCGGGTCTCAAACCCCTCAAACTGGAGTCGGAGGGTCTGAGACCACAAATTTGGAGGAGAGCTACGAGGGCTATGCGCTGGAATGTTCTCAACTCGGGAGAGCATCCTGCCGCCCTGCTCCTCTGGGTGTCCCACGGGACCTACGCGGCCCATGGGAGATGTGTAAGGGCCCCCGTGGCCCTCAGCCCATGGTCCGGGTCTTCCAGGACCCCTGGACCCGTCCCGCGGACCGCGGTCCCACACCCAGTTCCCTCAGAGTTGCATCTTTCCTGAACACTGACTCTTCCCTTGGCCAGCGTCTCAGCAAGTGTCCAAGCCCACGCGTTATGGATGCGAAGACTCAGCCTTCCGTCTGTCTTCTTTCGCCTGCTTTACAGCATTAGGGCACTCAAACTTTCTGATAAGGCAGGTTTTTGCCTCCCCCCACCCCCATCAATTGCAAAGAGATTTACTTTCCCTTCTCTCTCGAGCATCTGCCTGTCTGTCTCTTTCTCTCCCCTTTAACTTCTGGAAGGTCTGAAGTAGCAATCACGAAAATCTCATTTTATAAATGAGGACACTGGAGGAAAGGTGTCAAGGCACCCACTATGAGAATTAGGATACAAACACTCAGTATCAGAACTAATATGGGCAAATACTGCTCCTTTTTAGCCCGGAGAACATGCCAGGGCTGAGAGTCAACTTTCAGAATTTGAGAGGTAGGCAAAGCTCCAGACCTTCGGGTAGCCTAGTACACAGAACCATCAATCTCATACCTGGGAGAGCCCACCTGAAGAGGAAGGGGCCTCAGCACCTGAAGTCCAGAGTTACCGGGCTGAATGCCATCTACCTCCAGATGGGCATCACAGAGTCAGGAAAGGCTGTTGAGCATTTGAGTGTGGCTAGATCAAAGATGAGCTGTAAATTAACATAGCCCCAGCATCCGAAGGCATAAAAGAAAACCGGCAGCATTTTAACAGTGTCTGTCTTGAGTATGTGGAAGCTATATTTCAGATATAGTGAATTAAATACAATCTACTATTACAATTAATCCCATTGCTAATTTTTATTTTGATTAATGTAGCTACTAGAAAAATTTTAAATTACACTTGTGGCTTGTTCTGTATTCCTTCTTATTGGAGGTGTGATTTAGTTAAATTCTCCTCCGATAGGACCCAATTTCACACGTCTTTGTGAACAGGATAGAAAGTCCCCCCCCTCACACACACACACACACACACACACACACACACAAATTACCAGTGCTTTCATGGCATCTCTTCACAGCCGCTCACTCCCTTCTTTATCAAGCTAAATACACAGAAAGAGGCCACATTTCTTCTGTTCTAGTTCACTTGCTCAGATTTTCTTTTTTAATTAAATGAGTCCATCTAGAAACTCTGGTCTGTCTGAAGAAGGGGAGTGGAGTCCCTCCTCAACGCTAGATATTTTTGTTCTAAAATCAAAACTTCTCAAGGGAAAGATGGAGATATGTTGGATTTTTCCTTCTGACGATGAATTTTAACTTCTGTGAACCTGTTGCCTAAAACAAACAAGATACAGAATAAAATTTTAAAAAAAATAAAAAAATGAAGATCGCTTTGTTAACCATCCGATTTATTGCTTTTCCTTCCTTTTTGTTGGAGGAGGGCGCTGAAGCAGGAGCGCACAGGAAACAACAGAAGGCTCCAGTTAAGGACAGTCTCCCACCTACACTCTCCTTATCAGAAAATCAGATTTTTGACTGGGTAGTCACTGCTGCAGAATGACCAACACATCTCTCTCAAAAAATTCAATAACTAGGGCACAATCTCTACGTGGAGCCAGTCCTGGGACTTTGGGTTAAATACTTGCCAATGATCTGTTCCCATTTCTGGATGGCCTTCGGACGTTGAGTGGTTACTGGGAAGACCTGGGTGGTTCACCAATGCTGCCAAATATGGAAGGTTGGCACCTAAGATAATGGGAGGGGGTTTTAAAATGAGAAGGTAGAATCACACAGTTCTGTAGAACAGACAGACTAAAAATTCAGGTATTGGGGCTGGATCACACCGAGGCATTTTCGGTTATGACTGAGACTCAGGCTTGCGGTTCTCCGAGGCAGGGAAAACCAGTCCAGCTGAATCGAACTGTTTTTTAAAAAGCAATTCTTTTTGCAAACTTGTTCTCACTTTAATTATAAAGGCACCTCTGAGTCCGAGCCTTTTATTGGCGTACGGTAGTCAGAAGTACAAGAGGAGAGCATGTAACCCGAGTTTGGCGCAGCATAATAGCACATGGTGAAGCCATCCGACTGCACCACCGGTCGGGATCTTAGATTCTGGTGTAGACAACTCTGCAACTCTCCACCCTTTACAGCCTAGGGCCCTCCCTAGTAGACCGGCGGAAAAGCATGCTCTTTATAGCTCCGCATCATGCAGGGTCCCTTGTGTCAGTCCAAACGCTGCTGTGGCCTCCCTAGGTCCGCCCACGTCCAAAGCAAATCGGATCTGTGAACAGTGCAAGACACCGAGCCTCTGCGGCGCTCGGGGGCCTCGCACGGGAGTCTCAGTCTCACTTTTTAGTCCTGTCCGCCGGTCCCGGGGGATTTACATCTTTCAGAACGTCCTGGAGTCAGTGAGGTTTCGTGCCTATCCCCGGCTCACATGGCAGATACGAACCGATCCACCGCGCCGGGGTAGGCGGTGGCGTGGCGGGAGTGGTAGGCACCGCCACCACCGGCTCCGAGTTGCCCACTGGGATTGTAGCAGGGCCCCAGCGCCGCTCCGAACTGGCCCGGCGACGTGCGCCCGTAGAAGTCCACCGCGGTCTCCACGCCGCCGCTGCCTCCTCCCGCGGAGGGCGAGGCGGGTCCGGCCAGGCGGCCCGCAGCAGCGGCGAAGAGCGCGCTGCTCGCCCCTTGCGGGTACGCGCCGTCGGGGCCCGCATAGGCGGCGGCATAGGCGGCGGGGTTGACCGGCCGCGCGCCCGTGCACACCGCCGGCTGGAAGCTCCCGGTGGCGGCCGCGCCCGCCGCAGCCGCGAAGGCGCACGAGCCACCGGCCGCTGACGGCGCGGGGCCCAGATCGGGGCTGAGCGGCCGCTCGGGAACCAAGCCGAAGACCCGGCAGGGCCCCGGCGACGCGGCGGGGTAGTAGACCGGCGGGGGCGCGGCGAGCGGCGGCGCGTAGCCCGCATAGACGGCGCCCGGGTAGGCCGGCCTCGCGGCGGGCACGGCGCCCGGGAAGATGGCGGCGGCGGCGGCGGCGGCAGCAGCGGCTGCATCGTGCATGTAGGCCGGGTAGGTGGACAGGTCCGAGCGCTTGAAGCGCTTGCGGCGGCGCAGGAAGCTGCCGCTCTCGAACATGTCTTCGGCGTTGGGGTCGAGCGCCCAGTAGTTGCCCTTGCCCGGGCGGCCCGCCTCGCGCGGGATCTTGAGGAAGCAGTCGTTGAGGGTGAGGTTGTGGCGGATGCTGTTCTGCCACTTCTTGGGGTTGTCGCGGTAGAACGGGAAGCGCTCGGTGATGAACTTGTAGATGCCGCCCAGAGTCAGGCGGCGCTCGGGCGCGTGCGCGATGGCCATCGCGATGAGCGCGATGTAGCTGTAGGGCGGCTTCCCCCGCTGCAGGGGGCGCTTGCGTCGCCGTCCCCCCGCGCCGCGGCCCGCCGCCTCCGCCGGGACCCCCGCGCCCGCCGCCGCCTCACCGCGCTCTTCCTTCACGGCCGCCAGTGCCTCGGGCTGCGGCGCGGGAGGCGGCGCGCTCTCGGCCGTCATAGCGCCGCGGTCCCCCGTACCCCCCGTCGTCTGCTGCTGCCGACGGCCGCGCCGGTCCGGGATCCCGATCCCCGGGAGCCGACCCCGGGGCTTTGCGGTTGGCGCCGAGAGTACTGAGAGCAGGGGACGTCAGGGTCCGGAGCGCCGCGTCCACCGACGGCTCCTGCGGGGTACGGGCCAGAGGGTCCTTGGCGCTCTGGTGCCCGGCGATCAGGGGGTCCGGACGTGGCTCGGAGGCCGGGGTGGCGGCAGCTGTTTGGGAGTCGTTGTGGGTCCGAGAATGATCGTCGAGGCTGTGCTCGTAGAGGAGGCTGCAGGCTGGGGTCTCGTGCAAGGGCAGTCAGTGGGGGCACCGTACACCCCTGCGGGGTCCGCCCATGCCGCACCCCTGCGGTGAAGGTACAGCCCAAGCGGAGGGCAGAGAGGCGAGGCCAGTGGCGAGGCGGGCGAGCGGGCTGGGCCAGATGGCGAGGAACTGCTCGGCTCTGCGGCCCTGGACTCCAGCCCGGAGTCCCGCCGGCGAGGCGCTCTCCTGCACACACCTGGGCCAGCTCCTCCCTCCGCCGGCTTCGCCTCCTTAAAGGCACCAGCTAATGCGGGGCGTAGCCGGTTCCCTGCCCGCCCCTCTGCTCCCCCCACCTCCGGCGGGCACACCTCCCCAGGTAGCGGCAGAAGCCCCACGACGTCAGAGCGGGGAGGGCTCCTGGAGGTGCGGGGGCTGGCCTCCTCTGCGCGCCAAGCGGGAGACTGAAGTTGCAGGACTCCCGGAGCTCATCCCAGCGCTCCTGAGTTACGGTCTACGTCTGCGGAAAGTTGTGTCTCTGCAGAAAGTTGGGACTCTCACGTGGAAAGAGGGCTCACAGCATTTTCTTGTCCAGAGAGGGTAAGAACTGGACGAGGGTGGGGCGCGTTTAATTATTGTGGGGAGGAGAATCGGACGTTCTTGAGATGCTTTCCAAACCCAGGTCTAGGCTGCCTGGCCCAATCTCTGGTCCAGTTCTTTTTCAGACAAGGATTCCCAGGTCCACTGCAACTTCGCTGTCCTCAGGAGTCTGCAGCCTGTGTCTGTTTTAGAATGCGCTTCTCAGCTAGTGGTGAGGTAGTGCCACAGGGAGTCGCTTTACCAGGTCCCTGAACTGTCCTGAGGTTTTGTATCTCGGGAAGTGTTTAGGGAAAGCCTCCTCGCCGCATCCCGGTCGTTAGGTGGCTCGAGATTCTTCTCCATATGCGGGAGAATGCCTGATTAGCGAGTACTTGTCTGCCGCTCTCTAGCAGTCTCCGTTTCTCAATCCTTCCACTAACCCGGGGCCAGAGTGGGCCAGCCGCTTCTGGAGGCCTAGGAGTGAAGACTTGGGGGAGGCTGCTGTAGTCAGTGCACAACTCTTCGTGTGTGTGTGTGTGTGTGTGTGTGTGTGTGTGTGTAGACTGTTCCAAAATGTCCGATTTCTGCCTTCCTCTCGTGCTAGAGCTGGACTCCCAGCGTGCAGTCTCATCTGCCTGGTTCGCTTTCTGGCCACTTTTGGGACTGATTACGTTCCCATCTCAGGAATCTAAGATTTGGTTCTTAAGATTCTCACCTTGAAGTCAGCACCTTTCCTAGGAAAGGAAATTGTGGGCGCAAAGAGCTACGTGGAAGGTGCCTGACTGGAAAGAGACACACTGTGAAGGGTTCAGGTCGAACGTGGGTGGCCCGGCCTTCTGATTTTATTGCTTTCTTCAGTGAACACTGTGTGGCTGCCTTCGGAGAAAAGAGGCAGAGAGAACAGATTCTCTCTCCTGCAATTGACTGGGGCTTGCTTGAAGACCTTCCTCAACAGGAGTGTGCCCTTGAATGCAGAGGGGCTTTCCACATGCTGTGACCCCTCGCTGCCGCCCCTCCCCTCGCTGCCGCCCCTTGCTCTGCAGCCTTCCAAAGAAGCTGGGGGAATCTAGATTTCTCATGTTTCTTCCCCAAAGCAAACTTTAAGCTAATTATACGATTAGGAACGTCTGTGCTTTTCCATATTCCAAGATTTGTATTTCCAGATTGTAAATTCTGAGAGGTTATCTCAATGTGATTCTCTACATTCTTGTGGCTATAAATATCGCTAACCGTCCCAAAGGCTGTAAATGGGCATTCAATGGGCTCTGCTGGTGACGGCGCTTTCCACAAAACCTGAGAAGGACTCCTAGTAGTCCTCTAACTTCTACAAAAGGTGTGCGTGTGTGCCTGTTCCAGGGCTTGTGCAACACACACACACACACACACACAATTAATAAATGTAAAAAAATAAAAAGCCACTATATAAAGTAGTTAGAATTACGGCTTTATGCCTGGATCTTGCTCCACTATTGAAAGCTGCTTCTCTCTTTGTGTGTGTGTGTGTGTGTGTGTGTGTATTTTCTTTTCTGCGCTCTGCAGCATGTCTTATTTATTTTGAATTACCATCCAGGGATGTCTTACTGGAAGATCTGGGTCTTAATAAATGCATAATTGCTGCCTTACTCACTTCCAAAATGTGAGTAGTGGATCGATTGTTTTGTAGTGGACTAGAAGATCCTCATTCTCGTGAGTTGTCTAACGTTCATTACAGCTTGCTTTAGTGGTTGTCCACAACTTTCTGATCACTCCCTGAGCTCTTCTGACTCTGGCTAGAATCCTCCAGACCCCAGAGGTCTCTGGTCCTGCATCCCCATTCTTCCAGAATTCTGATTCCTCCAGGCATTGCCTTCCCTCTGCTTGGTGGTATCCCAGCCTTCAGGATGATCTTAGAATTCTCAAGACTATGACTGCCAGGTTTGATGGGGAGAAAAAAAAAAGACTCCTGAATTTTACTGTGTACAATTTTATTCAGATACTGTACTTCTACATCCCATAGGGTGAGGGTTCTACCTATGATGCAAAATTCTGACAACTTGTTTGATTAATACAAAGGTCACCCATTAATACGAAGTTTACCCATTTGGGACAAAACGATATGTAAACATTTCCTCCCCCTCTTCCCCTGCCTCCAGCAGAGGTAGGACGATAGTGGTCAAGTTCCCTCTTAATGGGGTGTAGTCACAGACTACATTGGTGACTACTAGGGAGTGAAAAATCCAGCAGAAGGGTTGGGGATTTAGCTCAGTGGTAGAGCACTTGCTTAGCAAGTGCAAGGTTCTGTTCTCAGCTCTGATTAAAAAAAAAAAGAAAAGAAATAAAGAAAAAAGAAAAAGAAAAATCCAGCAGAAGTGGGTGGGGTTCGGTAGCTGATCACAGGTGGGCCAATTTATTTCCTTCCAGTGTTCAACCACAAGTGTTCCCAGCACCCCTTGGGACAACTTGCTCCATTAATGGTGTGTGTGTGTGTGTGTGTGTGTGTGTGCGCGCGCGCGCGTGTGTGTGTTGGTTTCTGGGGTGTCATAGAAGACCTGGAAGTCCTCAGCAACAATGGCTTTCTCAGATTTGAAGCTCTGGAGAGGTTGTAAATGAAATCCAAGGGTCATGGGAAATTCTTCCATATTCCTTGACTCAGGTGTCTCTGGCTGCAGAAGCAGAGATAATGGGCCATCTGCCTAACGCTCTTGGGGGTTAGAGCTTGGGAAGGAGATAGGGTTGAGAGGCTACAGACCTCTGGCTCTTACTCTAGCTGGGTGGCCTCTTAGTCTTCTCTAGAGTTCTTGGTGTCTCCCTCCTGGACCCTTCTTTTAGGCCTTCTCATTCATTCAACAGTAACAGAAGATGTTTGCACATCTCAGAGAACACAGCCACCATTATCAGGGTAATTTTAGGGGATACTGCGAGCCTGGCTGTATGGTTCCAGAGAGTACTGCCACCAAACCAAACCAAACCAAACCAAACCAAACCAAACCAAACCAAACCAAACCAAACCA
>NW_021604644.1:2905159-2919533 GCF_004785775.1 Grammomys surdaster
CAAACCAAACCAAACCAAACCAAACCAAACCAAACCAAACCAAACCAGCTCAGTGTGGCTGGTTGTAACAACTCCAGATCACTCACCAGAGACCCAGAACCTGGGAGCCAGCCTGGAACCTTATAAGGCCTCAGTTTTCCCTTGGGTGAACTGAAAGTGTGCTTTCTCCTCAGAGTTGAGAAGATGGGAGGTGGGAACTGAGTCCTGCAGTCATTTTTATACTCTTTTGTTTTCAGGTTGAAACAACGGTGCGGAGAAAAGGCCGAAAGTTCTAACTTGTGCCATTTGTGGGTGGAGGTTGGAGAAGCCCCCGTTGGAGAAGCACTAATAAGTAATTAAGTAAAATGTTTTCTGTGGCCTAGCTAGGATTTCGTATCTCCACGGGGCTTGGGGAAGAAGGGTCCCAGAGTCATGTGGGAGAGCTTTCTCCGGGCTCGTTGGTGTAAACAGAATTATCATTCCAGAGGCAGTGGGATACACGACCCGGGTCCAGGGGGCGGACCCTGCCACCAGTTTAAGGAAGCGCCTTTCTCTGGGTGCCTTGAGCCCTGGCTTAACATCAGTCACAGGACCCGGGACATTCGGACTCTCCAGAGCGGATTCCCAGAACAGAAGCGGGCTGGAACCGTCGGAGCTCCGCAGCGCTGCGAAGGAGGAGAGCTCGGGCTCTGCCGCACAGCCCCGACCGTCTGTGGCAAAGGCGGACCCAGGCCTGGACCTTGCGGGCGCTCCCGCCCTAGGGTGGCGCTCCACGCTTTCGGCTCCTAATGTTTCCACCCAGGACATCAAAGGCGTCAGCTCCATCACGCGCCGCGGGCTGGGGAGGGATAGGGTGGGGTGGACAGCGCCTTTTCAGCCTCCCTGGCCCGCGCAGGCCAATTCGATCCCGGAATCCTGGTGCTCCATCTGCCTTTTGGTTCTTCGGGCTGAGACCGAGCTCTGTGTAATGCCCAGGAGAATCCAGGAAGCCCAGAATTTGCAGGGATGGTTGTTCGTCTTTACTTCGGAGGAAAGAAACTTAATTACTCAATTACAAGGCACCGTAGAAAGGCGCTTCTTTAAGCTGGAGTTCTGCTCCCTGGGCCCCGGTTCCTGTATCCTACTCCCTCCGGAGTGTAATCTGTTTACAGTATTTAACTGAATAAACAAGCTCCTGGGATCCCTGTACAGTGAAAGCCCTGTGGAAACTCCAGCTAGGTCACAGAAAACGTTTACTAATTACTTGATAATTCTTTTTGGACATCTCACCTCTGCCCACAAGTGGCACAGGCTGGAAGGCTTGTCTTTTTTGCTAGGTAGTGTCAAAAAGACGTTACTCCCCTTCCCCTTGAGGAGAGACTGGTCCAGCACTAGGTTCTAGTTCCACAGTCAAAGGCACAGAAGGATAGATACTGCGATCTGCCTCCTTTCCGTGGGTCCTGGATGCCTCCAGCCGATCCGGTGGCCATGGTGGTGCCCTCTGCAGCTCTGTCCCGCGGCGGAAAAGAGGCAGGTGGTGGTGGGTTGCGTGGGGGTTGGTGGGGGTGGGGCGGACTAGGCGATGTTTGAGCCGGGATGCCCAGAGGGGGTGGTGGTGATGGTGGGAGTGGTGGTATCTGTGTATTCACTCTCTGCCTGCCTTTTGAAAGTTTTGTTCATTCTTTTGTTTCTGTCTGGAGTCCTGGGACCCGTGTGTTGATCTCACCTTCAGTTAATTTGCCTGTCCCAATTCTTGACTTGGAACAGAAAGAAGAAAACCAGTAGGTTCTCACAGCCCAAATTATCCTCTCCCCTCCTGGAGGGGCAAGACCAGGACAGATGAGTGTTTACCCAGGAGAATATTGGGAGTCCTTTGCTCTGTGGGGAAGGGAGGGATTCAGCCTACAAGGTACCAGGTTTTCCATGTATCCAAGGCTCCAAACAGTCTTCTCCAGAGGGCATCCTCGCTCTCTGCACAAACTCTCTCCCAGTCAACTACAGGCAAGGTCAAGTGCTTTGCTAGGCCTGCCATTCAGAGCCCTTCTCACACATCCACTTTCCAACTTTCTCCCCTGATCTTTTTCCTTAAATTTTTTTTTTAAATTGTTATCTTTAAGACAGTCTCACAGGTTCCAGGCTAGCCTCAAATTTATTATCTGAGGATGACTGGGGTCACAGGCATGCCCCACCACACCTGGTTTATGCAGTGTTGGGGGTCACATCTAGGGCTTCTGCAAGCTAGACAAGCACTCTTCTCCCCCGAGGTTAAAGACAGCACTCTTAAAGAGCTCTGGAAAAGTATAGACATATAACCCCAATCCCATCAAATACATGAGAAGAACAAAACAAACAACCAGCCCCCCCCCTGCCTCCAACAAGCTGAGACAGGCCTGAAGAAGGGGTGTTTGGTTCCTCTAGGTAAACTCAGAGGATTCCCTGAAGGAGGAGATGGAATATTTAAATTCTTTCTGTTTTTCTAAGCTACGGATGGGAAATATAACTTCATGCCATTGGGTGCCATGCCAGCAGTGCACGCGCGCGTGCGCACACACACACACACACACCCTGTGTCTATTAGCCAGCAAGCTAGGGCACTGGGGACTAGTTGGGGAAGCTGAGCTTGCCTTCCTAGTGTGGATATAATACAGGAGTGAGGAAGGGTGAGAGACTGGTATTGGGGTCTCATTAGGAGACCACGACCTGGATGGGTGTTGTGTAGCTCCTTACCTTCCTGGCCCCAGAAGGTGGGACAAAGGATCTGCTAGAAGCAGGAACCAGATATTTAGCTGTGGGAGGAGTCACAGTGAAGCCGGACAGGAGCCCCTGCTGTTTCGGAGTTTCTGTCACTTTCTCCTTTAAGGTTTTTACCCTGTCCTAGATGAGCCACTGTATTCTTGTTTCTGGTTGTGTCACCTTTGGGGCATTGGCCAGTCAGAGGTGATTGACATCAGTTTTATCTGTTGATGAGCAAAGAGCAAATGATTCAAGCTCATGTAAGCTGCTCCACCTCTATTCCTAGACATTGTTTGCTGGCCCAGCCTTCCTCCTTCTCCTCCTCCTCCTCTTTCTCCTCCTCCTCTCCCTCCTCCTCTTCCTCCTCTCCCTCCTCCTCCTCCTCCTCCTCTCTTGGGGGCTGGGTCTCTAGAACCTGTCATTCATTCACAGTATTGGAGCAACCTGAACAAGAGCAGAAATAGAGGAGCTTCAAGAGCAGCTTGAAGAGAAGAAAGGGGGCATCCTTCTCACCACGCAGGCTTGGTCAGCATTTGTCAGTGGCTTCAAGGCAAGCTGGTTGGGCTGTGGCTGACCACATGGAGGTGCTGATGCTGAGAGCTGACAGACCCAAAGCAGGCAGTAATCCCCAGGTGGGAAGACCGAGCCAAAACCAACAAGAAGACATTTGAAAACTGTTATGAAAACATTGTAACTTTACAGGAGACAAACCAAGAAGAAAACATCCCCACCTGCCCTTCACTCAGCATTCATCTCCTTTCATTTTCTCCTCAGTGTTTTCTTCCTCTTTGTGTTCTGATGGATATAAAGAAAGTTCACACAGATGTCACCATAGTGTACTATAACTCTGTGGTTTCTGCACATGGGGTATTTGCATTATTTTGTAAATATAAATACATGAAGCCACTCTCTCTCTCTCTCTCTCTCTCTCTCTCTCTCTCTCTCTCTGTGTGTGTGTGTGTGTGTGTGTGTGTACCAGTACCAGGGAACCTGGAGCTCGATTATTAGACCAGCTCCAGGATGTTTCTGTCTCCGTCTTTCCAGTACTGGGATGGCAAATGCACACCACAACACACACTTTTGTGTGGGAATTGGGGATTGAATTCAGGTCCTTATGCTTACAGGATACACAAGCACTTCACCCACTGAACTGTTACCTAGTCTCTCTACCTTTTTTAAAAGCTAGGTTTTGCTATGGAATTCAAACTGGCCTCAAACCCACTATGTACCCCAGGCTGGCCTTGAACTCATGATCATTTGGCCTCAGCTGTAGGAACTAGACGTACGTGCTACCACATTTGGCTCTTCCCTTTTCTTTTATTTGTAATTGTGACTGAAACTCTCCAGTGTGGATCTATTAGCACGTGCATGGCAGCTGGGCAGCTAGTAGTTTTTGGTATAGGTCATGCTGCCAGGAAGATGTTTGTACAAGGGACTTTTTATTTCTTTTGAAATGTCCTTGATAAAAATTTCTGAGAAGAAGACCTATGAGACCACAGACGTTTTGTGGTCCTCTAAATTTTCAGACATCATTTATTTTTATTTTCTGTGCATATCTTGCAGCTCATCTCAATTGATGCAATTGACGTATCTGTTACTTCTAGAAGTTTCCTGCTGCCCTTTTGTGACCAAGTCATCCCATCACTAACTGTAAGCAGCCGCTGGCCCACGTACAGTGCCATAGAGCCATCTGCATGTTATAGAATCATATGGCTTGACATAGTGCAACGACATCTTACTACTTTTTAATTAGTACGAATTATTTTGACACTCCTCCGTGTTGTGGTACCAGGTCCATTCGCTTCCACTGGCTTAAACGGTGTTCTCATATATGAACCTGCCTTTGGCTGTGGACAGGTGGGCTGTTTCCAGTTTTGGCTGTCACAAACAGAGCTGTATGGACATTTGTGTAACATCTTTGTGTCGATACATGCCTTCATTACTCTTGGCTTGATGTCTGCTGTGGTGTGCTGGTTTGCATTTTAAATAACTATTAGGCTATTGTGCAGACTTTCATTTCCACCACAGGGTGCCAGAGTCCAGTTGTTCTATTTCCTCACTGACACTCCAGATGCTCAGTCTTTAATTTTAATTTTTTTATATTTTATTGCTAGATAGTGATGGCACACACTTTTAATCCCAGCACTCAGGAGGCAGAGGCAGGCAGAGCTCTGAGAGTTTGAGGCCGGTCTGGTGTATGGAGCAAGTTCCAGGACAACCATGGCTATTCAGAGAAACTCTGTCTCCAAAACCAAAAACAAACAAAATAATTTTTTAAATAAATTTGTGTAGGTTGGGTGCTTTGCCTGAGTGTATGTCTGTGCACTATGTTCATACAGTACCCTTGAAGACCGTAAGAGGGATTGGGTCCCCTGGGACTGATGTTTCAGATGGCTCTGTTACAAATGACTGAGAACGGCCACACAGTGCGGAAAATAGAACCTCTGCAAGAGCAGCCAGAGTCCTTAACTACTGAGCCATGGCTCCAGCCCCTGAAGTTATTATCTTAGTTTCATTTAAGTCATTCAGCACCAGAATAAAGGAATGCAGAATGAAGTGTGTATGGAATGTAGCTTTCTGAGCAGCAGAGGGTTCATGTCACCATGACCAGCTTACACTCAGAAGCTTTTGTTTTCTTCTGTTTTTTGAGTCAGTTTCTCTGTGTAGCCCTAGCTGTCCTGGAACTCACTTTGTAGACAAGGCTGGCCTCAATCTCATGAACATCCTTCTGCTTCCACCTCCTGAATGCTGGGATTAATGCACCACCAAACTGTCCTGTTCCTTGATTCTTTATTGCGTTCGCCACTCCACAATTGCGTTCTCCCTTTACTGATCTTTTTCTAGCTTATTTTATTTTTAAAACTTGTACTCATTTATTTGTTTTTGAGACAAGGTCTCATATATTGCCTTGGCAGGGCTGGAGCTGCTCTCAGACTTATGGCAGTCCTCCTGCCTCGGCCTCTGAAGTGCTAGGGTTACAGACCTGAGCCATCAAGCTTGTGGTTTTCCTTGGTTTTTATGGTGAAATTTTAACCTATTGGCTTGAGACAGTTATTCTTTTAAAACATAGATTTCCATTTTTAGAACACTCTTAGGCTTCCAGATCAATGAAGAGGTTAGTACAGTGTTCATTTAACCCCTTCCCTGCCACACAGCTTCTTGTATACGTCTTACATTCGGGCAATCCATCCATTACACTTGACAAGTCTATGTGGATACATTAGTCAAAACCTACAGTATTCAGAAGGGTTTATTCTGTGTTATACAGTACTATGTCTTTTTTCCCCTTTTTTGAGAAATCCATAATGTAATATATTTCTTCTTGGGGGGCTGGAGAATTTGGTTAAGAGCATTTGTTGTTCTTTCAGAGACTCTTAAGTTCAGTTCCCAGCACCACAAAATTGTGCTAAGCTAGGGAACGAAGAGGGCATTTAACATTCCGACTGGAATAGTCTCTCACCCACTGGTCACCACTGAGTTTTAAAATTAACTTTTTTCTTTTTGAAGATTATTTTAGTTGTTTTGAGTCTCTTCCATTTTCATAGGATTTGGAGAAACTTATTAAATTTTCAAAACAATGCAACATAGCCCAGTGGTTAGAGGTGCACACTGCTCTTGCAGAGGACCGAAGTTTGGTCTCAGCACCCATGCTGAGGTGGCTTACACTACCTGTAACTGTACCTGAGTCCTTCTCTGACTCACATGCACTGACACCCCCCCACACAAAGACACAAATGCATGCACATACACTTTTAAAAATTAAAAAAAATTAAATTGCTACGTAATTTTTTGGTACATAGTTTTCATTTCCATTCATCTCCAAAGTATTTAAAAGATTTCTATGGTGGCCTTTTGCAACATCATACAGAACCTATTACTGTAGAAACTTCCTAAAACAGTATTCAGAAGGGTTTATTCTGTGTTATACAGTACTATGTCTTATAGATATGAACGAAATTTAAATGGATTTACGACTTAATGGAGGAGATAATGCCCCAACTAGATATCTTATGCTACAAGTACCTTAGCACCAGAAGTGTGTTTCATCTTGTTGAGTTGTTGGCCAAAACTATCTCATAGAGTTTCTCTCCCCAGACATTATAGGGCGGTTACCAATTGTATTGATTACCCTCCACAACCTGATGGTAAGGTTCTATTGCTGAAGACACCACTTATGTCACTGAACATGAGGAGATCGAGCTGGTCTGGAATAGGAGCTTTATCTTTGCTGATTAGCATTCATGGTGCTGGGAGATGTTATGCATCACTCAGTTATGAGCCTGTGACTTGCCCACAAGGTATACTGGCCCAATAATGGCACAAATGTTATAGGAATAACAAACCACTTTTTAAAAATTGACTTAAGGTCTGCTCCAAGAGACGAAACCCATACTTCACTGCTAGTGGCCAAGAACCTGAGACTAGCTCGGTCATAGGCCATAAGGGAAAACTTATTACTATCATTCTGCTAAATGACCATAGCAGAAAATGACCCCTACTGACACATTCTTATACTCTTTCATCAATGCATTTCTCATCCTTCATCAGAGAAACTTCTTGCAGTGGATGACAATTAGCACAGAGACCTACAACTGAACAATCTGCAGAAAGTGAAAGACTTTGAGAGCTCTGAGCCAAGGCTCAGGAATCTATGCAGAAGAGAAGGCAGAAAGAATATAAGAACCAGAAGTGGTGGATGACCACAAGAAAACATTGTCTTTTAGCTACAACAGGCCTGATACATGTATGAACTCACAGAGACTGTGGCAGCACAAGACCTGTAGTATCCAGTTAGACAGAACTCCAGCACTGAGAAGTGGAAGTGGGCACAGTCTCAGCCCTCCCCCGGAACTTATTTGCAATTGATACCTGCTGGGAGAGGGAATATCTGTTTTCTCCAGTTGAATAACACTGGGTATATCATTCACATCAACCACACTTCAGGGCAGGCCCTATGCCCATGAATGACTCTATGTATTTTGTGAACATTTTGTGGGATATTTTGACTTTATTTTACTACAGTTCTGGAAAGCAGTCCCTATGCACGTGAAAGGACTTATTGTCAGGTAGTAGACTCTCCCTGGATATCTTAGCAACCTGGAATCATGATAGTACCATGTTCTAGGAAGCAGATCTGACCTATCTGAACTCAATTGCTTTAGACTAGGGCTATTTATAAGAGAAATGGAGAGGTGAAGAAATAAAAGAGCAAAGGTGTGAACACATAGACGTGAAATGAACTGAGAAACCTGAAACAGAAACTTGTACTGTTCAGAACAAGCTACAGATCTTCTGTTGGGTGGAGTTTCCCTCTTTTGATAATTCTGTAAATCTGAGCATTTGTTGAGCAACACACTTGTGTCAGGTTTAAGAGTCGTACATGTCTTGGTTCATTTAACCAAGCTCCCAACAGCCCCATCTTAATCCCTCTATTTCCCACTGAAGCCTCTGCAGGAATCTTCCAGGGTCCACACAGTTTGCATTTCCTAGTGGGAGATAAGTACAGGTTCTCTGATCATTAGGTCTCCATTGTCAGGCTGGGGTGTCCTCAGAGGGTGAGCGCCCTGCTTGAGTCTAACAGGCTCAAGTGGCCTCTGGGCAATTGGCTCCATTAGTATGAAGATAGGAGTCTTGCTTCTGCAGACTCCATGGAAGCTTTTGGTCCCATAATTGAAGAGTATCAGGGATACAGCGGTATAAAGCATCCACAACCTGTCGGTACCCTTAATATAATAGTCCCAGTGCAGTCAGTCCTGGGTAGGAGGCTGCTTTATGATCATGTAGTGGAAGGCTTGGAACAGGCTTACTTTCTTCTCTTGCAGGGTCATGTTTTTATACACTGTGTAAAATTTACCCTTGCGTTATTCAAATGCTGATTTCTTTACCCTCATATCTTGTTTCAATCCAGACATGGCATTTTAATGCTTATACCAAGAATCTCCTGTCTCAAGTTTGTGTAAAAAATTCTTACTATCTATTCTCTGCCTTGTCAATAAATACTAACTACCCAATGGCTGGGCAGAATAGAGAATAGGGTGGGACATCTACCAACCAGAGGAAGGAGAAAAAGAGAGGGAGATTCAGATCAGTGGCAGGATGGAGGAATTGGAGCCTTGAAGAAGGGGTCCAAAGAACCAGATCAATAATAATATGCAGGTATCATGGGGCTGGGAAGTAGCCAGGTTAACACAGACAGTAAAGATAGATCATTTAACTGCTCAGCTATTGAGGTGCAGTTTTAAATGAATATTGGTTGGAGTAATCTGTGTGACTACTGAGGAATAGTATAAGGTAAAGAAATACAGCCACCAGATTAATTCATTATTAACATTTATAGTAAGAACAATTCATTTATTGATGGTGCCCAATGCGGGGTACCGTCTGTAAAAGTTTGGTCCAATTTTGCTTCCTAGGCCCATGTTCCCAGGAATAAGACTCAGACTCAAAATATACTTACAGATACTTTGGCCATAACTAGGTTTTACACTGGCTGGATCATAACTACAATAACTCAGTTATTTTAACCTATATTCTACCTCATGGCTGGTTACCTGCACTCAGGTACCATGGGTCTGTCATCCCCTCACGTCTTCCTGGGCTGATCTCCGTTGTCTGGTTCTATCTCAGAATTCTCTCTCCTTCTAGATGTCTCACCTCCCATTTTCTGCCTAAGCCTCAGGCCATAGGCTTTTTAACTGACAAGTGATGCAACCATACAATATTAAAGATGCTCTCTCTATACTCTCCAGAGTCCATTTCTTCAGCTGTAGAATTGAGGGCAGATTGGGCCAAATAGGCTAGCAGTTCTTGCACAGAAGCAAAATACATATCAAACAAGCAAACAAACAAATAATAAATAAATATATATCAAGCTTGCTTACCACGTTCCTTTTTTTCCTGTTGCCACGACAGAATTTCAGACAGAAGCAACTTAAGAGAGGAGGGTTTATTCTGGCTCATAGTTTTGAGGGATAAAGTGTGTCATGAAGGAGAAAGTGCAGCAGCTGGGCAGTGCTGTCAGGCAGTGGGAGCTTGTAGCTGTACTCATTAAATCATAGAGGACCAGAGCATAGAGAGCTCAGGCTGGAACCAGAAGTGGCTATTGCTTCCCTGGATTACTCCTAGCAACCTGCTTCTGCTAGCAAGGCCACAGTTCCTAAGGATCTACAACCTCCAAAATAGCCCCACAGCTGAGGGACAAATGTTCAAATGCACGAGACTGTGGGGCGTTTTACATTTTAACTGTAACATCCACTGATTAAATCATCCATAGATCTCACATAATATATGCATACCTGCACATATATGGATACACACATGTGTATGTATCCATACATGTATGCATATATGTCAAGCTGTGCATGATAAATAAAGTGCAAACCCACTTAAAGATGTTGCTGAAGTTTTGGTCTTTTGTATTTCAATAAAAATGTCTTAATTTTACTAGAAGCCCAGTGTCTGTCTTATAGCTCTGTGTACAAGATGAGGTCTGTGGAATTTATATCCTCACATTTAGAGCAACTGAGAAGCACTGAAATATTCCCCAAGGTCTGTTCCAGCCAATGAATTATATTAAAAACACTTAACAATTATGGGCCAGACATGGTGGCACATACGTGTAGTAACAGCACCCAGGAGGCAGAGATAGGAGGATTACAAGTTGGGGACCTGACAAGAGGTATTGATCAATCAGAATGCATATGTTGTATGGAGTATCAATCTTAATGGATTCCTGATGTGCCTTTTAAATTATTTAACTAATTTTTAACCTCTTTACTTGTAACATTCTGAGCAATGCTCAGGAGTCACATGAAGGAAAACCAGACATTTGGAGTTTATTGGTTGGAGTTTGGGCAGCAGCTGTTTGTCTATGTGAAGATAATGTTTGCACATCCCAGTGCATAGGGATCACATATAGGCTTTTCTTGCAGGGGTACACAGTGCAATGCCTGTGGCATACAGTACCTGTGGCATACAATGCCTGTGGCATACAGTACCTGTGGCATACAGTGCCTGTGGCATACAGTACCTCTGGCATACAGTACTTGTGGCATGCAGTGCCTGTGGCATGCAGTCCAGTGGCATGCAGTGTTTGTGGCATAAAGTACCCGTGATATGCAGTGCCTGTGGCATACAGTGCAGTGGCATGCAGTATAGTAGCATATAGTGCAGTGTCTGTGGCATATGGTGCAGCGGCATACAGTGCCCGTGGTTTACAGTGCAGTGGCATGCAGTGTCTGTGGCATACAGTGCAGTGGCATGCAGTGTCTGTGGTATAAAGTGCTCGTGATATCTAGTGCAGTGGCATGCAGTGCCTGTGGCATATGGTGCAGTGACATACAGTGCAGTGGCATACAGTGCAGTGGCATACAGTGCCTGTGGTATACAGTACAGTGGCATATAGCACTTATGTCATGGGCTTGGCTCTTGCCTCTGGTGCAGCTGATTCTCCATGGCAACAGGCTCACTTGGTATGCACTCCTTTTGTCATAAATTTGACTTTAAAATGCTGTATCGTGCCAGGCAATTTTCTGCTCAGGTGGCAAACTTATGACCTCCAAGTTGGGTTGTGAATGAGCTTGTCTCTTCTTCCTTGTGTGGGCACAGGTGGACTGTATGGAGGAAGAAGCCCAACTCTGGGTTTGTGTCTCAGCTCTGTGAGGCTTCTCGTTTGCTCCCAGGGAGTTCATCTCATGGTCAGTAGACTGGGTGGAGACCTGTGCCCTCACAGGGCATATTGCAGAGCCATGCTGAGGCTTGAGTAAAAGAAAGGAGAAGCACTGTAAACTGTAAAGCACCGTATCTGCAGGAGCATCTGTGTTCCATGGACCAGAAGACATAGTTGCTGGAGTGCTGTTGTCTGATTCTCAGTAGCCCAGAGGACCCTTGGCTGCCATAGGCTATTCCAGGCCTGCCCTAAGATGTGAGCACAACATAACTTCAGCTTTGATAGGAAGAGAGGGGGCTGGGCTGCAAACCTTTGCAGAGTGACAGCATCAGAGTAGAGGCAAGCTGCCCAGAAACCCTGTTCACGTCTCTGTATGTATAAAGTGGGGTCACTGGGGCCAGAGAGCTCCAGGAGAGGTCAGAGGTCACACAGTGAGCTGCTGGTGTGGCTGGAGTCGGGTCTTTTGGTCCTGGATCTTTTCATCACCAGAGGCTTCTATTCACCCAACAGCACTTATGGTGTCTTTACTGTGTGGTAGTTTCTCAGCTGACCATTTTTTGGGTAGATTGGGAAAGTGGGGTACAGTTCTGTTTAGTTTGTTCAGAGTCCTGAGAGAACAGTAGATGAGGTGCCATCAAGACGAGTCTCCACTTCTTCTGGAAACAGAAATGATTCTTTTCTTTTTTTTTTTTTTGGTTTGGTTTTCCGAGACAGGGTTTCTCTGTGTAGCCCTGGCTGTCCTGGAACTCACTCTGTAGACCAGGCTAGCCTCGAACTCTCGAACTCAGAAATCCGCCTGCCTCTGCCTCCCATGTGCTGGGATTAAAGGCGTGCGCCTCCACCGCCCGGCTGATTCTTTTTTTAAAAAAATTTAAAAAGATATATATTTTTAAAATGAGCATTGGTGTTTTGTGTACATGTGTATCTGTCTGAGGATATCGGATCCCCTGGAACTGGAGTTACAGACAGTTGTGAGCTGCCACGTGGGCATTGGGAACTGAACCCAGGTCCTCTGGAAGACCTAGTTAAGAGCCAGTACTCCAGGCTCTGAGGTGATTCTTAATTGTGGTGAAGAAGTGTGGCCACAGAGCCAGTGGGCAGCAGAGTGTCCTCACCTCCTTATCTCATTTAACGGCCATCTTAACTGGAGATGCTGAGGCTCCCAGGAAAGAAGGGAGATGGGTCACAGAGCTGGCAAGTGATAGCCTCCGATGGAAGATGGTGATTGCAGGCTCTTGCTGTTGTAAAAGGGCTCAGTCAGGAAGAAAGAGCAGGGTTCAGGTGCTTATGGGATCCGGATTTCAACCCCAGCATTGCCCTTTCCTGGTGTGTCACTTCGGCTGGTTATTCTCTGTGGGACTGTGGTCTCATGTGCAAAACAAAGGCAGATGTCCTTCCTTAATGGGCTCTTTCAGAGGTGATCAGGTGGCTGAGGTGGAGCCCCTAGCCAGCTTTGGATATAAGCAAGCACCAGCAAAGGATCCACTGCCCTGGGCTGGCAGCTTGGGCAGAAAAGCAGGGTCCAAGAACTCTTCACTCAGGCCTTTGTTTCAGAGAGACGGGCCGGGAGTTTTTCCTGAAGGAAGCAGTAACAAGGGCAGTAGCAGAAGACGGGTGTGATGGCACTCAGCAGGCAGAGGCAGGGCAGACTTCATTAGTTGGAGGCCAGCCTTGGCTAGATAGTGACTTCCATTCCAGAAAGGGCAACATAGTGGGACCTTTTCTCAAAGATAAAAAAACAGGGAGTGCCAGAGGTGGGTGAAGGCTGAGGCCTGGATACTGGGTCCCTCCCCCAGAGCGCTGTCTCTGTCAGTCTGTGTCTCCTGGGTGGGGCCTTTATGCCTGACTACACAGGGCTTGGGTTCTGCAGGGTCCCTGCTGCATTGTGGTCCTAAGTCAGGAACTCATGAAAATCTTCCGGCTTTGAATAGCCTCATGGCTGCTGGGAGGCAGGAGACTGGCTATGTTTTGCCAGTCAAATCATTTGGCTTTGTCTGTTCTTTGTCACAAGCAAGACAGACATCCACACTGTACCAGGAGCTGTGGGTCTCAAGAGGTGGAAGACCCTGGTAGCCTGCAGCAGAAGCCTGTGCTGCACTCCTGTGCTGATGGAGCTGAGTGGCGCCCACCTGCTAAATCCTCCTTTCCATGCAGAGCTTAGGCTGAAGGCCTGGGTTCTGGGCTCCCGCTGGGCCTTGGCCACAGAAGCTGCAGAAATCAGAAGGATGAAGGTCTTGACTCTCAAGGTCCGGAAAGCACTGGGAGCCCCAAAGCCTGCCTGATCCCTTCTTTTGCCTTGACTACGATGAAACTAGATCAGATTCAGAACTGAAGGCAATAAGTAAGGCTACAGATCAAGTGGTTCGCTTAGGTTTTTACTTTTGAAAAATTGTGTTAAAAAACATATAATCTAAAACTCAGAGTATGCTCATTTGTAACAGGTCTAGTTCTAGAAGTTTGATTACAAAAGCAAACTTCTACCCTGTTAAGAGCCCCCTCCCTGTTTAGCTTTGAGGCATGACAGCTGTCCTTGTGAAGTGAGTAGACAAATGGGTTCTTTTTGTTTGTTTGTTTGTTTTGAGACAGGGTTTCTCTGTGTAGCCCTGGCTGTCCTGAGACTCACTCAGTAGACCAGGCTGGCCTCGAAGTCAGAAATTCACCTGCCTCTGCCTTCTGAGTGCTGGGATTAAAAGTGTATGCCACCAATGCCTAGCTATGGGTTCTTATAAAAAGTAAACAAAACTAATTGTTAATACCTCATAAGATTTACGATGTTGCCGGGTGGATTTACTTACTTTGCTTTTTCATTTTCACGGTTGCTTCATTCTCTGTTCAATTTGGGACTGACCTGCTGAGGTTTCTGATCTGTTCCAGACATTCCAAGTTCTCTCTCCTTCCTCTTCCCCTTCTTCCTTTAATCTTCATGATTGGTCTGTTTGCCTGTCCATCTGCTGTCAGTTTCTATCTATCTATCTATCTATCTATCTATCTATCTATCTATCTATCTATCTATCT
>NW_021604644.1:2919543-2927739 GCF_004785775.1 Grammomys surdaster
TCTATCTATCTATCTATCTATCTATCTATCTATCTATCTATCTATCTTCTGTATATATCACCTGTATCAATCAATCAATCATCAATCAATCAATCATCAATCAATCAATGTATCACATCTATCTATCTATCTATCTATCTATCTATCTATCTATCGGTATGGAGGGTAAAAGCTCTTGCTGGGTAAGCCCAGTGACCTGAGTTTGATGCCAGAAATCCAAATAAAAAGTCTCAGCGTCGTGACAAGGATCTGTTAGACAGGTACCACTTCTAGAGCAGGAAAGGAACTGGAGACAGCAGAATCCCTGTGTCCATCCCTAAGTAAGAGACACCCATTCTCAACAAAGGGGAAGTAGACAACCACTCCTGGAAGTTCTACTCTGGTGTGTGTGTGTGCACATGCTATGTGTCTCTCCATCTAGATGTTACCTACCAGCTATCTTCTTACTCCCCAGCTACTTAACCAATTGTTTTCGTTTGCAGCACTTTGTGTCTGTGAACCGAAGGCTTTGTTCGCTGTAGGTAAGCATTCTACCACTGAGACACACTCTCAGCATTCTTTTACACGCCTCCCTGCTTTTAAAACAGATTTATTCTTATTTACATGAATAAGTGTTTTGCTTGGATGTATGTAAACCACATAGTTCCTTGCTGCCTAGAGAGGCCAGAAGAGAGGGTCAGATCCCCTGGAACTGGAGTTAAAGACAACTATGAGCTGCCACATGGAACTGGGACCCAAACCCAGATCGTCTGCAAGAGCAACACATGCTGTTAACCACTGAGCCATCTCTCCAGCTCCAAGCTTTCCCATATGGAAAGAGCCTCACAGAGTTTCCCAGGTTGGCCTTGATTGAATTCTCTCTGTAACTCAAGCAGGTCTTGAACTCACAGTCTTCCTTCCCCAGGGCTCCAGGGTAGCTGAGAGTAGGTGGGTGCACAATCAGGCCAGGCTCTCTTAGCCTAGGGCTCAGTGCTTAGAGGTGCTAACTGGGGAAGCTTTGAAGTCTGTGGCAGTGGGCTAATGGTGACCCCCCCCCACCCCGTGTCTTCTGATCTGCATATGTTTAAAGTCTTCCAAGAGGATTTTGACAAATAGAGAAGGTTAGAACTTTCTTAATGCCGGGCAGTGGTGGCGCACGCCTTTAATCCCAGCACTTGGGAGGCAGAGACAGGCGGATTTCTGAGTTCGAGGCCAGCCTGGTCTACAGAGTGCGTTCCAGGACAGCCAGGACTACACAGAGAAACCCTGTCTCGAAAAACAACAAAACAACAACAACAACAAAACACACAAAAAAAGAACTTTCTTAGCCTCTGCAGAAACTTCTTATTCTGAGTTCTGGATTCATCCTGGTGTATGTTTTTGCTTCATGGGAATTCATCACATCTACTGCTTTATAACCTGCCCTTTAACCACATGTATAAAACCCTTCCTATGTACTTAAATATAATGCAGTCTAGGATTCTGTGGACACACACGATTGTTACATTTATCTTATCAGTCTTCTGTTGGGATTGTTACTAGGATTTATAAATCTATAAATGAATTAGGGAAAGGTTTTTTTATCTTTATTCTTTAGGTTAAACACCCTTTAGTAGCATGGGCCATTCACAGTGGGAGAAGCTGGGTAGGAGCTCTAACAACAACCCATGGAAGGAAGGGAATTCCCAATCTATAGACGTGTTTATGTTCTTATTTATATAGACCTATTCATATATTTGTATTGCTTAAATTCTTTGTTTATAGAGGGGCCTCTGAGTTCAGCAGGTACGTGAAGATCTTAGATTGGATATTATGGCTTCATTTAGGAAGCCAATCCTGTCCTTTCACCCTGCCTTGAAGCTGCTACATGCTAGGAGTTGAGCAGCTTAGGGGAGGTGCCAGCTGGGCAGTAGGCATCCTCTCCAGGGCAGCCTCTGTGATCTAAACACACACTGCATAGAATGGGAGTCAGAGCCTGGGGGGCTAAGGGCATCAGCTTTCCTTCTGGCTATTTCTTGTTGAAACTGGAGGATCACTGGAGCTAAGTCCCTCCCCTTCTTCATCTTGCACCTGACAGTGAGTTGGTGATCTTTGAGTAAGAGATTTTATCAAGAGATGTCATTCATGTGGCTCCATTGATATGCTGAACAATGGTCTGGATGAACTGAGCTAACAGACAGGCGAGCCTCTTAAGCATAAGGGTTTTATAACATAGGATGACGGTGGTGGTGGTGATGATGATGGTGATGATGATACAGGATTTCAGTCTGTAGCCCTTGCTTGGCTTGGAACACAGTTCATAGGCCAGGCTGGCTTTGAACTCATGGAGATCTGCCTGCCTCTGCCTCCTTCCTGAGTGTTGGGATTGAAAGTGTTCCCTTGCACATCATGTACTTTAAGTAACAGTGATTTTCTTTAGTTAAGCAGAGAGAGGCACAGAGACAGATTACAGGTAAAATATTCTCTAGTAGCTACTGACACCCACAGAAGGGATGCTGGGATAGAAGATCCAGAAACAACACCTTGGTCTATATTTTTAATTTAATTAAACATTTTGATATTGCAAACACATATATAAAATACATAGTACAACACACCTCAATGTGGTAGTGAATATGTTTGTATGTGACTAGTCGTAATGCTCATTTTTTAGAAGAGTTCCAGAAATGGAATCACTAGGTCATAGGTATAAATATATTACATTGGTTGTGTATGTGTGTGTGCGTGCCTCAGTACATAGGTGTAGGTCAGAGGTTATCTTTCCAAGTGAGTTCTCTCCTTCCACCACGTGTGCTCAGGAGCTACAACATCCCCTAACAAGGCTTCCCCTGTCCCCCATCCTCTATCAAGGTTCTCCTCATTACCCCATCTCTTCCCATCTCCTGGGCTTTTCCTTCCTTGTCCTTCCCCAAAGATCTCTGTTGCTTTTCTTCCCCCTGACCCTGGCCTGCCCTCAGCCCTCTCTCCCTCCTTATAACAGATGCCTATGTCACCCTTTTAGGATAGTTTTTCCTCTCCCTATAGCTGGAGGCCGATTTGTCTGAACGGATTAGAAGCTGCTATGGTGCAAATGTTCACAAAATGGAGAAACGTGAACAGAGCATGGCTATCGCCAGAATGAGGATTTGCTTGAAGCTCAGCAGTCAAATACTTCAAAGCGGTTCCCAGGGAGAGTTAGGGAAATGACGGGTGGCTGGCAGGCTGGCTGCCGGGCACCAGCGCTGCAGAGGCTTCCTTTTCACACCTGTGCTGGCCAGTTTGTTTATTCAGAATTTTCTCATTTCCATGTGAACCACATTCCCTGATGGCCATTTGGCTTTGACTGTGCATCTCCTTTGCTTTATTTGATTAAAAAACAATCATGTGTGCATGCACAAGCACACACAGACACACACAGACACAGATACATGCACACACATATACATAGACACACACACACACAGACACACACACACATATACACACATAGACACAGACACACAGACACAGAGACACACACAAACAGACACACACACGGACACACACACACACACACACACATATATATATATATACATACATACATACATACATACATACATACATATATACAGACAGACAGACAGACACAGACACACACACACACACACACCCTCCACACGCAGTGGGCTCCTGGTTTAACATTCTGCCAGTTGAGAGAGCTACTGTGTACCAAAGCTTTCTGCTCAGGAGAGCAGAAGACCCTGGGATCTGCTCTCTAGACCCTCACTGATGAGGCCTATAACCCCCACTTAGGTCAGAAAAGAAATACAGAGATGCTAACGTTTTCATGGTCACCTAGGGAATGAGCTGTGAGGCTGAGACTTGAACCTAAAACCTACATGGGATCTTTCCTGTACATCAAGTCTGTATCGTCTACAGACGGGACCCACGCCCATCATTTCAATAGCTCCCAAAGCCCCTTCCATAAGGGAGGAGAGCTGGGCCTTAATCTCCCCTTACCTGTGTGGGAGACGAGGGGTGGTCAGGTCTCTATCCGTGTGGTGCTGATGGAAGGTTAGGGTGCAGTGGCTTTGCCCTCACAAAAGGACACAATCAGTCCCCCAAATGCTCTCTGTCATTCACAGGATACCTCCCAACATAGCAGGGACACCTGGGTCAGATGTAACCTCGTGGACTTGGCTTTTCAGCATTTAGAAGTGTGAACCTCTGGGCTTCTGCTCATTGTGGGTTTCAGGCTGTGATGTTCAGTTGTAGTAACCAGAATGGGCTAAGAAGGGGATTTAATAGCAAACTTAGAGACTGAACCTTTCTGGGGACTCTGTCTCAGTCCCTCTAAGGGTGAGACTGTGGGCAATGTTTACCCCTCTCACCCAGACTTAGGATCCTTAGTGGAGGTCACAGAAGGACTCACCTGAACAGTTTCTGGTGGGATCAAATGAGACAGTGGGAATAGAGCTGCCAGATAAGTTGTCTACAGGAGCCAGAGCCTGTCAGTGAAGGGAGGAAAGGCAGGCCTGGATGCCAGAGTGGGTGGGAGGTGCTGGGGCTGTGGAGCAGCCAGGATGGGTGGCTGAACTCTGGGGCTCTGTGGAGATCTCCACCCAGGACCCACACTGTGCTGTCTAGAAGGGGTCAGAACTGAGAGAATGATCAAATCCAAGCTACCACAGTGATCTTGAGAAGAGAAGTCTAAGTCCTATCTCCTCCTGCTTCTCCCTTCTCCAAGTTCACACTTCCCTTGTCAGCTTCTTAAGGACCTGCACACGCTCGTTTACTTACTCCTAGGATTTGGGTGCTCTTCCAAGAAACAGCCCACTGTTTCCCTTAACAGATAGCATGGGGCAGCTTCTTGCATTGCTTTTAGGGCCCATCCATCCATCTGTCTATCCATCCACCCATCCATCCATCCATTCCTTCATCACATCTATCCACCCAGCCACCCACTCACTTTCCTTATTGTCCTCATTAGCTGAACAATTTATTCCTCAAGTTCTCAGAGACACTTTTCAGCTGAATTCTGTCTCTAGAATCTCTTCCGCTCCCACCAGCATTTTCCTTCTTATCCTTGATAAGACTTTGGAATTACCATTCAGACAGTCTTCTATAAGATGATTAACCCTGTGCCTATCCCCTGCTGGCCTGGTTTCTAGCTTTCAGGTTTTGTCTCGCTGTGAGTATTGCTATCCCTATAAAGCTGATGTTGCTGGAATGATGACATCAGGGAGGGAGAAGTCGAGCAGAGACCACCTGGGTTAGAGTCATGCTTGTATAGCATACCAACCAGAGCGCGTGACTGACCTGCTACAGATCTCCAGTCTCTTAAAGTGTGTGATGAGATGTTCATACTTGATTCCAAAGCCATATGAATTATATGAGATAATGTTTGTGACGTGCTTAGCACGCAGCACACACTGATAATTACCGCAGGAATCCACGTGTGCAGGCATTTCCGTGACCCACTTTCTCCGCTTAACTTCACTTCATAGGTTTCCTCTCTCGTTACTCATTGCTCGTGTTTTTTTCTTTTGATGCCCACAAAACTCTTCATTCACCATCGTTACAATTAACTCAGGCATTTCCTTGTTGCCGGGCACTTAAGCTATTTCTAGTTCTCTCCTATAAATACTGTGATTAGTATTTCAGACTCCTCCTTCCCTTTCTCAGAACCCCTGACAACCACATTTAAATTTCAGTCTATGAATTCCAGTGCTGTAGAACCCATAAGTAAACAGGGTCCTGCATATTCAGCTTTTGAGACAGGGTCTCACTGTGCAGCCCCTGTTGGTCTGGAACTCACTATGTATTAAGGATAGTCTCAAATTCATAGAGATCCATTTGCTTCCATTTGCGGACACCTCCTGAGTGCTGGGATATTAAAGAAATATGCTGCTACACCCAGCAAGCATTCAGTTTTAAAAGAAAAAAGTTTCATGTGTAAGAGTGTTTGGCCTGCTTGCATGTATAAGCCCCTCAGGCATGCAGTGTTTATGAAGGCCAGAAGAGGGCGCTGGATGCCGTGGACCTGGAGTTATGGAGCGCTGTGAGCTGTTGTGTGGGCTCAGGGAAACTACATCTGGGTCCTCTGGGAGAACAGCAGGTACTCTTCATTTCTGAGCCATCTCTCCAGCCCTCACATTTAGTATTTTGTGATTGTCTTATTTCACTAAGCATGTCTTCAAGGTCATCCATATTGAAGTATGAAGTAGGAGGGATTTCCTTCTCTCCCATCATGCTTTGAGGCCAATTATACATGTTTCTTTCTTTTTTTCTTTTTTCTTTTTCTTTTTTTTTTTTTTTTTGAGGCAGGGTCTCATGAAGCCCTGGCTTTGAATTCATTATGTAGCCAAGGATGTTCTTGAACTTCTGATATTGCTACTTCTACTCCCCAAGATTACATTTGTGGACCATCAAACCCTGTTATGCAGTGCTGGGGATCCAACCAGGGCTTTCTGCCTGCCAAGCAAGCACTCTACCTACTGAGTTACATCCTTAGGCCCCTGTTTTGATTTAGAAACATCTTTCTATATAATCACAGGTTGACCTTAGACACTCTGTAGCCCAGCTAGACTTCGAACTCTGACAGCGCCGGCACTGCCCGCGGTACCGAGCTCGGGCGTAGGCCTGGGGAATTAAAGAAATACTCAGACTCGGGTCATCCGTTGTGAGAGAATGCCAAAACTTTTACTGAGCAGGTCCAATATATATACACCAAGCCAGGGAAGGAAAAATACAAACTCAGGAAAAAACAGGAACTCAACTGGGGGTTAATAGGATGTCAAGTATAAATTCTCTTCCTGGGGCACCATATATTAGTCAGGATGTGAAAAAGCAGGAACTCAACTGGGGGGCAATAGGATGTCAAGAGTAAATTCCCTTCCTGGGGCACCATGCCTTAGTCAGGATGTTTTGATCCTAGAGGAACTGCAGAATGTTACTTAGTAGACAGCAGCATACAGAAAGGCTCAGCCAGGGCACAGCAGCCCTTTGGGGTCCTACAGAACTCATGACTACTTCAGCATCTTGAATGCTGGAATTGCAAGCCTGTTCTACCACATCTGAATATATATATATCATCTATACTGTATCTATATATACCACATCAAGTGTTGAAATCCTTTCAATAACCAGGCTCCGAATCACTGCTCTGGTGCTCTCCCACTCCTCAGACTGAGAAACACATGGGTATCAGAGATCCCTTTAATCCAATAAGGTAATGCCCAGGGGTGGTGATTTGAATACATATGGTCCCCATAGACTCACATGTTTGAATGCTTGGCCCCTAGGAAGTGACACTATTAGGAGGTATGACCTTGTTGGTGTAGGTGTGTCCTTGTTGGAGGAAGTGTATCACTATTGGGGTGGGCTTTGAGGTCTCCTATGCTCAAGCAAAGCCCAGTGTGGCGTGGCATACTGTCTCCTTATGCTGTCTGTGCATCAAGATGTAGAACTCTCAGCTCTTTCTCCAGCACCATGTCTGCCCACACACTGCCATGCTTCCTGCCATGATGATAATGGACTAACTAAAACTGAGTGCCCAGCCCAATTAAATGTTTTCCTTTATAAGAGTTTCCATGGTCATGGTGTCTCTTCATAGCAATAGAATACTAAGATACCAGGTCATCAATGCTTTGCAGGGAAGAGGGCTGGGAAGGAGGCAGAGCCTGAGGTTGGTCCTGGTTTCTGAGTCTTGTATGTTGTTAGTATGAAGAAGCTTTCTTACTCCCAGTCCCACAGTATCTCAGGTCTCCATCGACTGGCCAGGAAGTGAGACAGAATCACAGTCCTATTCTGTGGACAAGTAACCTCTTACAAGTACAGCCTCTTACAAGGATACCGTAATAACAATGGATGGCTAATGAATCTCCACTGAACTAATGTAGTTTTCTTAGTGATAAATTCCCAGAGCATGGTGGGAGGACAGAAGAGAGGGAGCAGGAAGAACACATTCTCTTCCTTCACGTGAGAGAGCACCCACTCCCTTCCTCTGTAGAGCCAGTGCTCAGAAGATGCTTGAGTGTGTCTGGAAACCTGAGCTTGGCTGGTCAGAGGACACTGCCAACTTATGTATTTTCTCTAGATGTACTGCTGAGACACACTGCTGACGTGACATTCACAGGTGGAGCTGCTATAAAGTAACACATGCATATCAAACATCTTCCATGATCCAAGGGCAGGGCTAACTGGAGAAAGAGAGAGAGAGAGAGAGAGAGAGAGAGAGAGAGAGAGAGAGAGAGA
>NW_021604644.1:2927749-2939853 GCF_004785775.1 Grammomys surdaster
AGAGAGAGAGAGAGAGAGAGAGAGAGAGAGAGAGAGAGAGAGAGAGAATGAATGAGAGTAAGTGTGTGTGTGTGTGTGTGTGTGTGTGTGATGCCTGCAGAGGCCAGAAGAGGGCACTGAGTCCCCTGAAACTATTACAGGTGGTTGTATACCACCTGAACCTGGGTCCAGAATACCAGAGACTCTTGACTATGGAGCCATCTTTCCAGTCCAAGATTTGCTTTAAAAACAAAGCTACATTGAGAACAAACATCAAATTCATCATTTTTTTTTGTTTTGTTAGACAGGGTTTGTCTGTGTAGCCCTGGCTGTCTGTACATCAGGCTGGCCTTGAACTCACAGAGATACACCTGCCTCTGCCTCCTGAGTACAGGAATTAAAGGCATGCACCATCACCACCTAAAGGGATGGTCTAATTCATCCCTTTAATGTATACAGTTTAATGTTTTGGTACATCATAGATGTGTGCAGTCATCTCCATAATCAGCTTTAGAACATTGTGACAACCCATCCCCCACACAATGCTATACAAATGGTCTCTAGTTCAATCACCAATAGTTTCTTCATTCCTATCTGTAATCTCATGAGCAAGCTTGTTACTGCCTACACCTCTTCAGGCATTTTGGTCTTCTGAACTCCCACCAGAATCACTCATGCAGCAGAGCTTACAGTATTCTAACATTTTTCTAGTACGCACCTTCAAACATTTCCACATTACTCAAGAAAATAAGTTCTAAAGGCCTTAGGATGATGTCATGAGGTTTATCACAGCAAAACCCCATTCCTGGTAACACTTTTCTGTATTAGTGACTTTTCTTCTTGTTGTGACAACTTAAGGGATGAAATTCTTTTCTTACTTCACTGTTTTAGAGATTTGAGTCTGTCACAGTGGGGAAGCATAGGAAAGCACATGGTGGCAGAAGTATACAGTGGAGATGTGCACATGGCACAGACAGGAAGCAGGTGGAGGTGTGCACGTGGCACAGACAGGAAGCAGGTGGAGGTGTGCACGTGGCACAGACAGGAAGCTGGTGGAGGTGTGCACGTGGCACAGACAGGAAGCTGGTGGAGATGCGCACGTGGCACAGATAGGAAGCAGAGATTCAGGTTGGAAGCTAAAGCAAATACTACCTTTAAAGACCTGCACCTATTGATCTCCTTCTGCCTGGCAGGCATCACTTTCTAAAGGCTTCACAGCCTTGAACCGTGCCTCTTGCTGCGTTCTTAGAACATGGACCCGTGGCAGACATTTCATAATCAAGCCACTACAATTCCTTTCAAGAAAGGGAAAACTCAACTTAAAATTCATATAGAATTCTAGGAGTACAAACTAGTCAAAATTATGTTTAAGAGGAGGAGAATTGGAGGGCTTAGTAGTCTCAGTTTCAGAACCTGCTATAAAATCACAGGAATCAAAATATTATGGCCATGATATACTGAGCAATGAGATAGGCTAATAGACATTTATAGAATGCCTATTCTATATTCCACGTAGAGTGGAATAGTATTCAGAGTCTGGAAATAAAGTCACACATATATCTATGTATAGGTACAGCTACATCTACAGATGCATACACATATACATGCATACACGTATACATGCATACACATATACATGCATACACGTATATGGTGCTAAAGCTCAGGCTAGATCCTTGTCCACGGACAACACTACTGAGCTACCTTCTCAATGTATCTCAGTGTGTCTCAGTGTATTCCCAGTTCATCTGATTTTTTCCCTTGAGGGAGGGTTTCTTGTGTAGCTCTGGCTGTCCTGGAACTTGCTGTGTAGACTAGGCTGGCCTCTAACTCAGAGATCCACTTGCCTTTGCTTTTTGAGTACTGAGATTAAAGCAACTGCATGGTGGCTTACAACCATCTGTAGTGGGGTCTGACACCATCTTTTGGTGTGTCTCAAGAGAGCAATAGTGTACTCATACACATGAAGTAAATAAATAATTCTTAAAAAAAAAAAAGGTTTTACTATCCTCCCAGGCTAGCCTCAAACTCCTGAGCTCAAGCAGCTGGATGACAGGTTTGTGCCACCACATCAGCTTCAGTGGGTTTTTATAGTTTATTTATTTTTCCATTATGTATCTGCCTGTACATCTCTGTGTGGGTATGTGCATGTAAGTGCAGTTGCCCTCAGAGATCAGGGATGTGGGATCCTTCAAGCTGGAGTTACAGGTGGTTGTGAACTGCCTGAGTAGGTGCTAGAAACACAATTCTAGTCCTCTACAAGATCAGAATTCAGTCTTAACCACCGAGCTGTCTTTCTAGCTCCAGGCTTCAGATGAGTTTTGACAAGAACAGCAAGACCATCTAGTGGGGGTAAAGAACAGTCTCTTTAACAAATGATGTTGGAAGCTGCACACACACGCACACCTACCACCACAAGAATGAACTGGGCCCTTACCTTACATAACATGAAAAAACTAACCCAGAATCCACTGAACACCTAAATGTAAGGAACAAAGCTGTAAAAATCTTAGAAGAAAATATATGAGGAGATATTCACATTCTTGGGTTTGATGATGGTTTCCTAAACCCAATACCAAAGCATAAGCAACAGCAAGGACAAAAACTGACAGAGCAGACTTTCCCAGAATTCAGAGCTTCTGTCCAGCAGAGGATGCTACTGAGTGGGAAGATAACCCAAGGATGGGAGAGAATATTTAAAATAGATCTGATATGGGCATATGAAGAACCCCTACAACTGAATAACAACAATACGCCAACAAGCAGACTAAAGAATGGACTAAGGACTCCTGTTATGGTTTGTATTCTCCACCCAGAGAGTGGCACTATTAGAAGGTGTGGCCATGTTGGACTAGGTGTGGCCTTGCTGGAGTAGGTGTGTCACTGTGAGTGTGGGATTTAAGACCCTCATCCTAGCTGCCTGGAAGTCAGTAGTGCTTGCAGCCTTCAGATGAAGATGTAGAACTCTTAGCTTCTCCTACACCATTGCTATTTGGATGCCACCATGTTCTTGTCTTGATGATAATGGACTGAACCTCTGAACCTGTAAGGCAGCCTCAGGTATATGTTGTCCTTATAAGACTTGCCTTGGTCACGATGTCTGTTCACAGGAGTAAAACCCTAACTAAGACAACTCTGATAGCCATTCTTCCAAAGACGATATACAAATGGTCAATAGGCACATGGAAACAAATTCAACCTCAACTGGTTACTGGGAAAGTATGTATCAAAACTACAGTTAGCAAATAAAAACAAAATTGCCGCCACCACCACCACCACCACCACCACCACCACCACCACCACCACAATCACCACCAAAACTCTAACAGTTAGCTAGTACTTCCTACCTACTAGGAGAAGTAAAATAAAAATATGGAAAATCAGAAGTGTTAGACACTGTCTTAATTTCTTTTCCTGTTTAAGTGATAAAAATCTTCTGACAAAAGCAATTTAAGAGTTTATTTGGTCTCATGGCTCAAGGTCCATCATGGGGCTGTGGGGAGAGTCAAGAGGGCAAGAATCAGCTGGCCACACTTCATTCACAGCCAGGAGGCAGAAAATGATGAGTGCAGGCTAGCTCAGCTCCTATCCTCCACTCAAGCAGCACAGGATCCATCTAGGGAATAGCACTGCCCATGGTAGGTAGGTCTCTCCACCTCAAACAAGCAGTTGGAGACCTGTCTCTAAGGTGATTCTAGATTTTGTCAGGGATGATATGAAGAAATTAGGACTGTCATTCCTTGTTGGTGGGTTGTGAAATAGTACAGATACTGTTGAGGATGGTTTGGTAGTTTCTCAAAAAGCTAAACACACATAGCTGTGGTGGGACACACCTGTAACACCAGTACTTGGGAGATAGAAGCAGGAGGAGCAGAAGCTCATGATTACCCTTGGCTGCATAGTGATGTTGATTTCTCAAACAAAGTAAAGAGGGTTTATTGTGCTGTTGTATTTTGTGTGTGTGTGTTGTATGTATGAGTGAGTGATTATGGTGTGAGTATGGTGTGTATGTGGTGTGTGTATGCATGTGTGTGTGTGCAAGTGTGCAGTTATTCAGTGCATGGATGTGCATTTGCATGTGGACTTCAGGGGGTAACCTTGAGCAATAGTTCTCAGAAGTGACATCTACTATATGTTTTTGAGACAAGGTCTCTCACTGGGACCTAGGGCTCTCTGATTAGGCAGGGCTGCCTGCCATTGAGCTTCAGGGAGGTCCTGTCTCCATCTTCTCAGTGCTGAGACTACCAGCAAGCATCACTATGCCCTGGGTTTATTTGGGTGGGTGCTGGGACTGAACTCAAATTCTCACACTCACATGGAGAGCACTGTATTGGCCTGAGCGAGTTCCTTTACCCATCACAGTGCCACTACTTAAAACCAGCTAAGATAGGGACTGGAGAAATGGCTCAGTGGTTAAGAGCACTGGCTGCTCCTGCAGAGAACCCAGGTTTAATTCCTAGCACCCACATGGTGGCTAACAACCATCAGTAACTCTGGTCTCAATGCCTCTTTTGGCTTCTAAAGGCACTGCACACACTTGGTGCATAGACAAATTCTCATGTGCACAAAATAAATAAAAGAATATAAGATGCACACACAAATGGGGAATTACACAGTCAAAAAAGGAATATAATTTTGATACCTGCTACCACTTGGATGAGCCTTGGAAAACGCTCAGTGAGAAAAGTAAGACACAAAAGGACAGCTATGCTATAACTCTCTATATTTGTAGATTAGTGCATGTCAGGGGTGAGACTGGTAGGCAGGGGGTTAATATCTGAAGTTACACAGTTCGCAGTGAGGAAGACTTGGGGATTATATATAGCTGATGGTCACAGGCCATTGTGACTAATTCATGTTATCACACTGCTTTCCAAACATGGGTAACATGGAGATATATTCTGAAAAGCAGGCATTTATACATTTTTGCTTTCCACCCCCACATGGCTAACACAGCCCTTAGCACAACTGTAGCCATTTAATAGATGTTTGAGTTGAGTCCGGTCTGAGGCTGGGAGGTCTGGCGGTGTGGCTGATACTAAACGCTTTGTATTCTAGACAACTCTTCCTATAAGGTGTCATCTACACCGACTGTCATCAACCCCTTTCCTTCTCAAAACTGCCACAGACAAGACAGCAAATGTGAATTCTTCTCTTTTAGGTAGATGTCTGGCCTCTTAGGCTATCTCATTCTTTGTTGAGACAGGGTCTCACTCTGTACCCCACGCTGGCCTGGAACTCCTGGACTTGCTCCTGTCTCAGCCTCAGAGTGTCAGGATTGTAGGATGAGCCACCACGGCCACATTTCACTGCATCTTGCTGTTACTCTTTTCCTGTTCATCCAGGTAATTCAGCCATTCAGGATTGATGAAAGCAGTCAACTCCAGGGGCAATTAGTCACTGTAGCTTTAGTCAGGAGGAGAAGGTCAGAGCAGATTCAGAACAAGTGGATGGTGAGGCGCAGGAGCCAGCAGATCAGCTGCTGCCAGTCATGGTTTTGTAAATAAATTGAGATTGGGGTCATTGGCAGGAGGCATGAGCATCAGTACCCAGCCCTCAGCTGCCCAGGAAGACTAGGAAGTTTTGGCTCATTGTGGAAGGGCATCTGATCTCTCAAAGTGATTCCTTGGCTTCTTGCTGAACACCTACTATCTAGTGTTGGCAGGATGCTGGGGCTATGAAACAAACGAAGAGCTGAAACACTCATGCGTGTTACGACATGGATAATTCACAACAAAATTATGCTAGAAAGCCAGGCACAGGAGACCATGGTATTTTTTTCTGATCATATGAATTGTCCAGAGAAAGTAACTATATAGAAGAGCGATCATCTCTTACCGCTAGGGCCAAGACTGACTGCAAATGCAGAGGGAATCTATGTGGGATGATGGAGAATGTTCTAAAACTGTACTGTAATGGTGGCTCTTATAACCCGCAAATGCACTAAAATCAGTATTGTGCATCTAGGTAAAGTTTATGGTTTGTACATTATAGGCCGAAAGCTTCTGTTGTTTTTGTTTGTTCTTTAATCACAAGACTCTGCCTCTTCTATGGAAATGTGGACAGCCATCAGGGACAGGGATCCAGAGAATCTACATTTAACTTTGAGGTGAAGCCAGCATGTGTCAGCACTCAGGGCAGGAGGGAGACCGGAGGACAGCCATTTCTACTGTAGAAAATACCAGCTGCCCTCACTGAGCCATCCATACCAGCCCCCAAGCCTTTTGTTCTCTTCTCACCTTGACCCTTATTCCCCTGCCGAGGAATGGAAAGTGCTGGCTTTCAACCTCACCGGCTAGCCAGAGGAAGGTACACTGGGCTAGAGGGCACACGGTTCCAACCATGTCCTCAGCAATGGAAGGGAGCCAGGAAGAGAAAACATGGAACTTGGCATATGGGACCTGGAATTGATACAGCACATCTGCCTTCAGCTTCTAATGTGATGTGACTTCTGGGTACCTGAGTGGCCTCTGGATCTAATTGTGCTGGTCCCTCCTAAGGTCCCTGGACAGCCCAGCAAGCAAAAAGTTAACAGTGGCCCAGTAAGGGGCAACTGGGACTATATAAGTGTCTGTACTGTATAATCTGTGCCACCCTGGTGAGTTTTTGTTTGCTTGATTGTCTGTTCCATTTTGGAAAGAGGTTTTGGTTATGGTGCCTAGGCTGGCATTGAATTCCCACCTCTGCCTCTGGAGTAGCTTGAACTATATAGTGTATGCCACTTATCCAGCTTCTTGCATTTTAATTAATTTATTATTTTTATAGTCATCCTTCTATTTTCTTGGTCTCAGGACTCTGAGTTCTAGAGGTAAATGGTTTGGGATGTGGTTGACAGGGTGACAAACTGGTCTTCTGCTTCTTCCTGGTAGGTAGCCTCTCAACTCTTGAGCTTGCAGCTGACTCTGACGGTCTAGCTCCTTAGACAGTAGGAATCTAGACCTCAGGCCCAGATGTCGGAGAAATTGTGTTTCTTTTCTTAAGGGCCAGAGGGTTTGCAACATGGGCGTGGGAAGAGGGAACTGGAGATGATCTCTTTTGAACCAAGGCCTTTCCCCATGGAGCTGGGTGGTTCCAACCTGCCCAGGAGCCTGGGACACCCTTGCTGTGGGCAGTGCCCTGGAGGTGAGTCACAGGGAGGAAGACTGTTCTCTATGTATGAGAGGAGGCCACCCACCAAGTCTTCATTATCCAGCACAATGTAAAGTAATTGCCTCCATTTAGCCAGTGCCTAATATGAACCTGGCAGTGTGGGAGGTGCTTCCTCCGCTTTATCCCACTTAATCCAGCAGCGCAGCAAAAGGTGGGTGGTAGCATTCTTGTTACTAAAGAGGAAACTGAGGCTCAGGGTGAGGCAGCCTGGTAGCATGCAGTCTTTACCTTCTGCTGGATAAAATCTCACTCAGAGCTCAAGATCCATCTCCTTCCCTGCCTCCCCACAGGGCCATGTTTGTCCCGTGTCTCCCTATCAGCTCCTGGTACTTCTCTGCCTCGTGGATTATGGATCTCAGAGTGTCCGTTGCTGGACTAGACGGGAGCTTCTAAAACCCTTCCTGATCCTGCTGGGCTCTGTGTTTGTGCCCCTAGATCTCCAAACTGGACCCAAATAATAAAGTTCAGGAGGAACTCAACCAAGGGGTAAACTGAGTCCTGCCCCTCACATCGCCCTGGGAGGTCAAAATGGTGACCCTTTAAAAGGTCATAAGGAAACAATCTGGTGAGATTGCGAATGAAGTCACACTGCTGGCAAGTAGGGGACCTGGAATCAAGCTGCAGCCTATCTGGGGCCAACGGCCGCGCTCTTTTCAACATGCCGGGGAAGCTGCCTAACATTTTAGCCTTTAGGGTCCTTCTTTATAGTTTTTTCTTTTTTTCTGTATCCAGAAGCCACCTGTGAGTTTAGCCAGTAGTTATTTACTTAAAAAAAAAGTAACCCTCCACATTTATTCTAAAAAGAAATGTTGGCTGGGAACTCACTATCACTAGGCTAATGAAGTATTCTAACAAACAGGCTCATCTGTGTGCATCGTTGTTCTGGAATCCATGTGTAAATGTTCTGTGACTGCACTCTCTGCCCCACATGCTCCCAGTGCTCCCAGCAACCCTTTAAGACTCTTCCCTCCACCTGATTTACTGAATTTGTTTTGTTTGTCGTATGATGCTTAGAATTCTGGAGGGTGAGTGTTGGAAGGGACAGTTTCATCATGTTCTGGAAACAGAGAACATTTACAGCATGTGACATGAGTGAATATGGGGTCCAGGTCCTGTGTGTGTGTTTCCTACTGCCCATGGTTCACTGCTCAGAACTGGCCACACGGTGCGCCTTACTGCCCATGGTTCACTGCTCAGAACTGGCCACACGGTGCGCCTTACTGCAAGGAGACAGGAAGTACAGACTCTCCAATGCTCAGGAAGGAAGAACCAAATGCCAGCATTCCCAGAGAGGAATGAATACATTTGTTCTTTTACCCAGGAGAGAAGTGGAGTTCACAGAGGTAAGTGGACCAAGGCCATGGTGATGAACAGTGGTTAGGTCAGGATTTAAACCCAGAGAGGCTGCTACAGGGCTGTTTGCCCATATTAATATTTTTAATATAAACATGCCTATGAAGATCCTGTTGCCACACAAAGTAAGATTCACAGCACCAGGGATTAGGGAGAGGATATACTTGGAGCTGTTATGCAGCCTACCACACTGTCTGGGAGAGCACTTACCTGGAGTCTAGTTATCTTTGGTCTGTCCCTTTCTTGGGGTCCTGGTATCCTTCTGCATTGGTGAAAGGCCATTTGTCCTGGTTTGCTTTTTTTTTTTCTGCTAGAAACACAGCTTCATGGGTAGGAACTATGGTTGATCTATCTTCTTGGTAGAGTTGGGCAAATATGAACAATAAATTGTGAAAATGGCAGAATGGGCTGGAGAGATTGCCCAGTGGTTAAGAGCACTGGCTGCTCTCCCAGAGTTCAGTTGCTAGCATCCACAATGGGTGGCTCACAGCTGTCAATAACTCCAGTTCCAAGTGATCTGATGCCTTTGGCTTCCATGAGAACCTGTGCACATGTATGCACACCCCCACACAAAACACACATACACAATTAAATGTAAGACAAATCTTAAAAAGACTGCTAGACTGAGCTGAAAGTTTCTTTAAGGAAGCCAGAAGCTACCCCAGTAGCCACGGATAAGGCAGCCAGTGGTGCTGCCCGTTTAGCCATCACTTTGAGCATGAAGAATGGGTGGGCGGCTGTCTCCCAGGTCTCCTGTAGACATCTTGCCCTGCCATTGCTTCATGCCTACACATGGAGGAAGTGAGAGCTGAGGAGAAAGTTGGCAGGCTTCTCCCTAAACCTTTGATTCATTGACTCATTTGGTGAATGTTTATTGGCTATTTCCACATTAGTAACATCGTCGGCTGGGGCAGCCGTGGCCTCAGGAACCTCTTTTTAGTGCCATGTGGAAAGACTTCAGATCACGCCTACATGTTCAGTGCAGAGGCAAATTCCAAACAGTGAGGAGGAAGAGAAGCAGGCTCAGGGGAGCTGGCCTCCATCCCCAACTCAGCCAATCCCTTGGATAAGTGACATTCACATGCATGCTACTGAATCTGTCACACTGTTAACTTCTGTTTATGTATGGCTTCCAGACAATCCTTCCAGATGCCTTCCTCCAGGAAGACATCTTTGTATTAGCAGTCACCATATTTTTTTTTATTATATTTGCTTGTGTGTAGTGAATTATGTGTGCATGTACATATGACAGCATATATGAGACAGACAACCTGAGAAAATTGACTCTCTCCTTCTACCACATACAAGGAAGCTGGGGATTGAACTCAGGCCGTCAGGCTTGGCAACAAGCCCCTTGTCCTGCTGGGCCATCTCTTTGGCCCTTATTCACTATCCTAAGATCCAAAGGCTTCATAATAATAACAGCATGGTAAGTGATAATGACGGGAATGCACTTGGAAGAGCTCTCCACGTGCCAGGCACCGGTTCATGTGCTTTCATGTTGTAACTCACTGCATCCTTGTCCTACCTCTATGAATTAAGGGCTGTTATTACCCACCCTCTGCACAGGAGAAACCCGAGGCACAGAGAAGCTAAGTAACTTGCCCAAAGTTGCACAATACCTAGGTGGCTAGCCAGGATCCCGCATGCAGAGGTCACACGTTAACCCCCCTTAAACACGGCTTGAGTATTGGAATGGGACATGTAATGGAGACCTGGAGGACTTTAAACCTCTCAAAACAACCTCTCTGCCGATCTAAAAACAGACACTGATCCTGGCACGGCAGTGTGGACCAAGGAATTCCCCTGCAGGGAGGGCTTTCCTGGGAGTACTTGAATTCTGGTTTTAACACTTGACCTTGAGAAAATGACTGCCTTGAATCTCAAGTCCCTCACAGAGCAGAGGATGCTCGTGGCTATTTCCTGAGGGGAAGACAACACAACACACAGCATTTAAAAAGGGACAGTTATGGAGGAATGCTTGGCGAACGCTCTGCAGGTAACTGTGCAGAGTTGAATCAATCTCTCTCTCTCTCTCTGTGCATGTGTGCATGTGTGCATGTGTGCGCGCGCGCATCTGTGTGTGTGTGTGTGTGTGTGTGCCAGGCTCATGACTGGGGATGGGTGGGAACATATGCTGGAATGAACCGTAACCAGGGAGTGAAGGAACCCATCCAAATTCCAGCTCTGCCATCACCTCCCTGTGTGATCCGGCAGGCCTGGCAAGCCACCAAGTCTTTGGGTTCCAAGGTGAGGGGGTGGAATTAGAAGATCTCCAAGGCATTGACGAATACTATCAGTTTAGAAAGCCCCTGGCTATGTTCTTCAATGAATGAACATTCTTATAGCATCCATTTCTACCAAAGCAGCCGTTGCCTTCTCTTCCTGCTGTGTACTTGAACCGGGAACAGAAGGCATTTTACCTTGGCATGGAGACCCCTCTTAAGCTGGCAAGGAGTGCCAAAAAACACAACTTACCTTAGCCAGATTGCCTTAGGCGTGTGATTACAAATGGCCAGTCAACGAACTTTTCTTTTTCATTTATAAATCTCATAATTAGATAAATGCAGAAGAGACAGGTAGGCAAAATGAATAAGATTAAAATATCTTATAATCCCATTATTCGCAGGGGATCACTATTAAGGTCTTGGCAGATGGCCTTTCAGATATTTTCCAGATTTCTTTTTTCTAGATTCATTGAATTCAATTTTAGCTTTATTTTTGAGATGGGGGTCTCACCCTGTAGTTCAAGCTGGCCTGGAAGTTTTAGCAAGCTTCCTGCCTCCATCTCTCAAGGGCTCACTCTACATATGTTCACCACTGCACCTTACTCTGTATGAATTTTAATGAAAAATTAATCTATATAACTATATCCAAAAATTTCACCATAAGGGCCCAATTATTGTTACTTTGAGAGCAAATAGGAAAGATGCCTAGGTAGTTAGGGGTTGGGGAAGTCAGGGAAAATCTATGTTCAAGAAGTGTCTGGGTTAAGATTTATAGACATGTAGATCTTCCCCAAAATATTCTGTACAAAAGGAGTAGCACATAGGGGTAGCAAGATGGCTTGGTGGGTAAAGGTGCTTCCTGTGCAGGCCTAGTGACCTGAGTCTGATTCCAAACCTACCTAAAGGAGGAAGGACAGAACTGACTATCAAGTTGTTCTCTGAAGTTCACATGTGGTGCCTGGCACATGCATGCATGCATACACATACATGCATATATACATATATACAACAACAACAACACCACACACACACACACACACACACACACACACACACACACACAGAGCAGAAATTAGCTCCATGGGGCTACAGTTTGGAGGGCAGGTAACTAACAGGATAGTTGGACAGTAGGAAATAGCTATAAAAAGATTCCGTAGCCAGGTGACTTATGAACAACAGAAATGAGTTCCTCACAAGTTTGAGGCTTCAAATTCACCATCAAGGTCCTAGTTAAAATAGGTAGAATTGGCCGGGCAGTGGTGGCGCACACCTTTAATCCTAGCACTTGGGAGGCAGAGGCAGGCAGATTTCTGAGTTCGAGGCCAGCCTGGTCTACAGAGTGAGTTCCAGGATAGCCAGGGCTACACAGAGAAACCCTGTCTCGAAAAACCTAAA
>NW_021604644.1:2939953-3040005 GCF_004785775.1 Grammomys surdaster
GTGAGTTCCAGGATAGCCAGGGCTACACAGAGAAACCCTGTCTCGAAAAACCAAAAAAAAAAAAAAGTGGAATTATTAAGGGCTGATTACTCTGTCTTGGCAGATATAATCAGTCAGTCGACTATTCTGCAAGTGTGTCCTTTTCAGGACAGTAATTTGTCTGTAGATGAAAAGAGGCAATTCTTGCCCAGTGGCTGTCTCACCACAACTGGAGTAACTCCAAAGATGCTCAGTTTCTTCTTAGAATCCAAGACAGTAAGCTGTCAGGAGCAAATAGGTCTCTAATCAAAATGAACCTTAATATGGAAACGTTTGTAACGTCAATTCTGTGGACTTCTGACGTTTCGAAAATCAACTATCCATGTAAGGCAATCTGGACTGTCACTAGGTCTGTCAGATGATCCTGGGCCAGAAGGCTGAAGACCGGATGCTCCAACTTTTGTAGTAGAGGGACTGTCCAGGTGTTCAGTGGTCTCTATAAATTGGCTAAGTTTTAGGAGCTATGCTTTGTGCTTCCCATAATTTCAGTTAATTCAGTCATTCTGGATTTCTGACGAGGTTGAAGACTTATAGTCTCATATAGCCAATCCCAGGTATTTACTTTGAGAGAAAAGATTTGAGAGGATGGTTTTCAGCTGACATTCATTCTAAAGCCAAGAAAAAAGCCAGGTTCAGAACTAAGTCTGAACTAAGTCTTAGTTAGGAGAGATGACAGAGGTTCTGGTTAGTCAACAAAATGATGGACAGGGTATTAGGTCTATCTTGTACCTTACTGATACAAATTGGTATAGTTGTGCTCTAATTGTATTTTGAGAGAAAAGTTTTATCTTAACAGGAAGGGTGATTTGTAGGAGGAGCTATGGTGGGAGGAGTAAGGAGAGGAAGAGGAGGAGGAAGGAGAGGAGGAGCTAGGAGGCAAGAGTGAGAGAGAGAGAGAGAGAGAGAGAAAAAGAGAGAGAGAGAGAGAGAGAGAGAGAGAGAGAGAGAGAGAGAGAGCGAGTTGGTGGGATGGGGAGGGGAACATAGAGGCAGATGTTCGCGTGTCTCCGCCAGTCAAAGATAGTTGGTATATCTAGGTTGGGTTTTGGGTTACACTTCTGATTGTATGGGCATCTTGTTATTGAGCATTACCAAAATAAATAAATAAATAAATAAAACTTAAAAAAAAGTAATTTAAAAAATGCTTTCTTTTTAAAGAGAAAAAAAATAGGTGCTCTTTCTTGGCTCACACTCTGTGACTTCTTGTCTCCGCCAGAGGTAGACGAAGTGACAAGCTCCCTTGAGCCTGTTTTATAGGAACAAGCCTGTGCCATCTTCCCAAAGGCCTCACTTCCTAATGCCATCACTTTGGGTTTGATGTTTCAAAGTGCAAACCTGGGGGCAACATAAACATTCCTATCATAGTAGAATGGTAAGATCTATGTTCTAGAAAGTACACGCTGGCCTTCAGCATAGAGTGAATCAGAGGAACAGAGTGAGAAGATAGGAGGGTGCTGTCATCTCCTACGTGACTATTATGTGACTAATATGCCAGTGATCAGAGTTAGGACCACCAATGGTGGAACTAGGAGTCGGAAGGAACATTTAAGGACAGGCCTTGGGGAGTAGAAGAAACAAACACTTAAGGATAATTCCATCTTGAATGATCAAGATATACAGAACCCAGAGTGGCTGCACGGCTTTGGAAGTGGAAGATGACAGTGTTCAACTTGGGACAGAATGTAAATATCCAACCCACAGAAGACAGGTGTGGGCTACAAGTGGCTGCTGGGATCTGAAGTCTTTGGAGAGGCTGCAGTCACTAAGTCCCTTCTCTAAAAAAGATAGGGATGCCTCAGAGCCTCAAATCACAGGACCCTTTTAAGAGATAGAAAGGATGCCAGGACACCTGTAGTCATGGAAGCCACAGGGAAACACATTCCTAAGAGGGAAGTGGCTGGATCTGAGGTCGGTATGTCCCTTCACTTTCTCAGGTGTCATCATTTAATCTGAAGAGAGGCTCCCTAAAACTGAAGGAGGTAGGCAAATTTCCCAAGTCATTCAAAACGCACCAGTGGCAAAAGCAACTTGAATCTAGTCTTTAAAAAAAAAAAAAAGATTCAGTTACATTTTAAAAATTGTGTGCGTCTTCCGCACGCACAGCATATGCGTGGAGGTCAGAGGACAAACTGGGAATCGGTGGAGCCTGGGGGTTGAACTCAACTGGATCTTCGGGGTTGGCGGCAGGTGCCTTTACCCCTGGATCCTGTCTTGATTGACGGTGGGGACTATGCACGCAGAATGTCCGCGAGCAGCGGCGGGCGCCCGCGGCGTTTCTCCCGCTCGCCGGGCAGCGGAAGGTCCACGCGAGGACGGAGGCGGACAGCCCGCGGGCCCGGAGCGGAGCGTGAGAGCCGCCGCCCGGGGTCCCGCTCGCGCCGCCTTGCACAACGCCTCCGGATAAGCGCCGCGTCTCGGGGCAATTATCGCCCTGCCCCGCCGCCGGGGCTGGCTGGGCCGGGGGCCAGAGGCCGAGGGACTCGCAACCACCCAAGGAGCGCGGGCCGACCGAGCCGGCGGCCACCAGCGCGCCCCGCGATTTCACAACGCGCGGCCGGGGGCGGTGGCGGCACGGCGCGCTGACGTCACGGGCAGGCCACGCCCCTCGGGAGCGGTCTCGGCGCTGGGAAATTGTGTTCCTTCGCTATGTTCTTTTCCTTGTCTCCTTCTCTTGCCTCCCCCCCCCCTTTTTCTTTTTGGCATTTCTTTCCCAGTCCTCTCTCCTTCCTTTCATTTCCTCCTTCCCTTCCATTCTCTTTCTCTCCTGTTTCCTGCCCTTCCTTTCCGCCCACTCTCTTTTCTCCTCCTGTCTCCCCCTCCTTCTTTTCTTTCCTTCTTCCCCTTCCTTTTTAACATTCTACAATTTTTAAATTTTATCTTTACTATAAAACAATCCATAAAATTTGCTATCTCAACTAAAATTTAAATACCGTAGAGGAGAGTTCAATGTATTCACATTTTTGAGCAGCCGATCTCTAGAATTTTCCAGACAAACTTCACCCATTGCATACTGCATACGGCCAGATCTGCAGCTGCTCTGGACCACCATCCTATTATCTGCAGTGCCAATTCATTCCCCCCACCCCCCACCCCCGCTTCCCTTCAGCCCTTGCTTTTTTCCCCTTTCCTCCTAATCTTTCTTTGGCTTTTCAAGAGCCCAGTGGCCCCACTGCCCTGTTGGCAGCCCTTTGCAGCCCCTGCTAGGCCCGGCCAAGAGGCCTGTCAGCAAGGCTGTTAGAGGGCTGTGATTCATCATTCCTCCCCCGTGTGTCAGGGCCAGTGGGCGGCCCCTGGAAGCCTCACCTGGCTTTTTGTGGTAGACAAACATGTCCTGCAGGAAACCCCTGCCAGCAGGAGTTAATTAGAGAGGCTCTAATTCCAGCAGAGTCAAGAGGGTCGGGTTGGGAGCCCCTCTCTTCTCTGGGCCATCCCCAACCCCCCGGGCTCCCCTTCTAGACATTGGAAGACAGTCATGATATGATAATGGTGATGACATCCTGGCTCAAAACCCCTGCAGTGTACCAAGCATTCCCACAGACATGAGCTCATTCTTGTTCTCAGAACCACCCTGCCAGGTGGTAGGCCTTCCTAGCCCCATTTTACAGGTAAGGAAGCTGAGCCTCAGAGAGGTGGAGGGATTTGCCTGTGGCCACAGAGCTGCTCTGCAGCCCAGGTGGCAGGGTGGGAACCCAGATTAGGATCACCAAAGCAGGGGAAATGTAGCTAGGTCCAAGTGCAAAATGGTTTTTTGTCATTCCCTCCTGGAGTTCCCATAGCACCTGAGTAGACAGACCCCCTTGCCTCTCAGCAGGGCTTGGTGGGTTTTGGCATAGGTCAGTGTAAACCGGGTGAGGGAGGGCTCGATGGCACACAGTGAGCACACACAAGCTGATATCTAGGCAGCAGAAAGACGGTTTAATCAAATAATGTTGCCATCCAGATGTCTCGGGTTAACTGGGGTCTTGGCTTTTGGTACAGGGACTGTTTTGGGAGGTGAGGGGTCTTCTTGGCATACTTGCAAGCTGCAGCTCTTCCTTCTTTTGGGGGTAGACCCTCTGGCTGGGGGTTGCTCACATTCCCCAGTAGGTTCTGTTTTTGTCTCTTTACAATATGTTTGTGTGAGTACATTTCTTTATACCATGGGTAATGTTCATAGATTTGCTGTGTTCACACATGTCCAGCCCTCCTTTACTTCTGGTTTCTACATGATGGACAGGCACTGTTGGAACAAATGTGGTCATGTGGTTTCCTTTACCCTTGCTTTGATTAGAAATGGTGTTTAGACATTGAATTGCTGGTGCTCAATCCCTCAGCTGTGCTTGGACCAGGGAGGCCTCTCCAGAATGTTCCAGCTTTATTGGCCCTGGTACCAGTGCTGGTTGGAGGGGCAGCTAGTTTAGCTGAAATGGTTAGCTCAGGGTTCAGTGACAGATGCTGTCTTAAAACAAACAAGCAAACAAAAAACAAACCCAAACCTAAACCAAATCAACAAACAAAACAAAACAAAACAAAACAAAACAAAACAAAACAACAAAGGAAGCTATTAAGGACGACATCTGGTAGCCACACATGCTTACATCGACACACACACACACACACACACACACACACGCATACACACAGAGAACATGTTTTGATTTGCATTATCTTCTCTAAATATCTTTTTATTTTAAGTATTTTTTGAGAACTACATCACGATGCTACTAAAACACAGTGGGCTTCACATGTGTCAATCATACAGTTTGTTAAAGCATGGCCCGTGTGTGCAGCACAGCCACGAGCCATGAAGAGTACTCAGAACAGTACCCAGACCTAAGTGGGGCATCTCTATCAGAGCCCTCACTCCCTCCACGAAGGCCCAGCCAAGGCTCCGGGAACATCGGGAGGACAGCTGGAGCCCCAGGATGGAGAGGAGCGCTGAGAAGTGCTGGATTCTGGACAAGGCATGGCTATGGCACTCATGCACCCACCACTGTTACCGCTACCTGCATAAGACCTGCACACAATCAAGCGCACCAAACTTCCTGCATAGATGGAGACCTCCCGGCCCCGCCCACCACTGAGGAGCTATAGGCAGCTAATAGCTACCCGGGAGGGAGATGCATTCTTTTTGGATTGTGTTGCCACTGCTAGGATTTCCCATGCCCCACTGGATGGCCCTGCAGCCATGCCCTTAGAGGCAGCACTGTCTAGACTTAAAGATTTATAAAAACTAAATAAAAGAAGATAAAGTGGGAGGGGCATGCTGGGGAGATACTTGGTGAGTTGGAAGGAGAACTGGGGTGTATATGGTCATGTTTGTATACAGGTATGAAATTCTCAATAATAAAGACAAATCACAAAAAATTGCCATAAATAAAAACATTGGCACAATCATGTTGGTGAATATATTCATTGCCCACAGGAGTTTATTGTGTTCCCCCTGTTCTTTCAAGTAGGCTTGTGGTAGGAGATTGGGCTGGCCTCAGTCATGGCAATCCTCCTGCCTCAGCCTCCAGCATGCTGGGACTATAGGTATGCACTGTCCTTCATGGCTCCTGTGTCCCTTTGAAGTCTTCCTTTCCCTTCCTTTCCACACCGCCATGGGAGCCAGCCATCTGCCTTAGTCACTACAGGTCAGATTTTCTTTCTTTATATTTTACATAAATGGAACTGTTCAGTGTTTAACACAGCGTTGTCTGGCTTCTCATTCCAAGCTGCCCAGACTGTGGAACACATCACTAGCTCACTGGTTTTATATTGCTATGGTGCATCATATGGATGGAAATACCACCATTTCTTCATCGATTCCTGTGCTGACAGGCCTGGCATACGTCCAGATTTGGACTATTCTAAATAAAATTGCTGTGAATATTTGTTTACAAAGATTCATTTGTGTGAGTGTATGTGTGTGTGTGTGTGGTGCCTAGAGTGGGAATGGCTGGATCATGTGTTATCTTTGCATAGGTTAGCTCACTTGTTCAGAAGCTGGCAACTGTTTCTCAGTGTGACTGTCCCATCTTTCCTGTCTGTGATGTGAGATGGAGGATTGTGGCATCTTCACATCTTTCTAAGCACTTGTTATGGTCAGTCAGATCCCTGCAGCCATTTTCCTTCCTTTTATTTCCCTTTCTTCCTCCCTTTCTCCCTCCCTCCTTCCTTTCCTCCCTCTCTCCTTCCCTCCTTCCCTCCTCTCTCTCTCTCTCTCTCTCTCTCTCTCTCTCTCTCTCTTTCTTTCTTTCTTTCTCTTGACGAAGTCTCATCATGTAGTCCACGCTGGCCTCAAACTTACTTTGTAGCCCAGGCTGGCCACAGACTTGCAATCCTCCTGTGCCCTCCTCTCCAGTGCTGGGATTACAGGCACCTGCAGCTGTATCCCTCCATTTAACCATTTGAATGAGCTCTATCACACTGTAGTTTGGGAATTTGTGATAAAATACACAAACCACAAAGTCTACCACCTTGACCTTTTAGACTGTCTGACTCAGCAACACCTAGTGAGTTTACAGTACTGTACAACATTGGGTCATCTCTGCAGTTCCAGAATGTTCTCCCTTCTGTATTAGGAAACTCAGTACTTGAGAAGTCACTATTTCTAGCCTCTGCTATTCTTCCTGTGTCTGCAGATTGCTGGGTATCCACGGTGGCACATGGAGTCTGGACTGCACAGCGAGCTGATTGGCATCTTCCACTCAGCACACTACTCTAAGGCTGCTCTGCTGTGGTGTCAGTTCTCTGCGCTCTTTGAAGAGTTCAGTGGCATGCATGTGCCGTGTTCTGCTCACCCACTCTCAGGCTAATGGACGTCGGGTTGATCCCACCTTTGGCTGTAGTGAAGATGATGAGGTGTGATGAGCTCTGGGTACGGGTGTTCACTGCGATTCTGTTTTCAGTTGAGGATGCATCTGGAGTGGAATTTCTGGGTCCTGTTGTAATATTACGGTTAACTCTTGGATGAGTCGCCACACCGTTCTGCACAGTGAGCACATCACTTTACATTCCCAGCAGTAGGGCAAGGATTCCCGGTTCTCATGATCCCTGCCAACGCCTGTTAATTTCCATTTTTCGAATGGCATCCATCTTACTGGTGGGAAGCTGTAAACCATTGCAATGATTTTATTTTTATTCTAGTTTTTCTTTATCCTCGAAAATTTCATATAGGTGTATGATGAAATATAGTCATAACTATTCCCGTGTCTCCTCTCCAAATCCCCCATCTCCCTTTGCAATTTCATATATTCTATTTTATAACCCACTAAGCCCAGTTAGTGCTATCTCTCTGTGCATAGGTGTGGGACCATTCGGTGGAGCATGTGAACCCCCAGTGGCCACATGCTGTGAAGCTGCCGACAGCTCCTCAGTAAGAGGTGGAGCCCAGATTCCCAATCTCTGTGGGGATTTTTGACAAGCTCCGTCTTGTGCAGGTAACCACGGCTGCTGTAACTGCACAAATGCCACAGTCCTGTCATGTCCAGAAGACAGCATTTCCCCCCTTTCTGAGACGTCCCCTGAGCCCTAGGTCAGCTGGGACTTCCTATCTCTGTTGGTTTTAATTTTGAGGCTAATGTCGTTGGGCGACACATCTGGATTGACATGTTTTCTTCTTCTGTCTTAAAGGATTTGCCCTGATGTTCTTCTGGCTTGTGTTGCTTCCAGCAACAAATCTGCTGCCATCTTCTTCCCGCTACCTGTGTCCTGTATGTTTCTCTGATTGCTGATTTAGATGCTATCATTCGTCCTGAAAAGGTTGACATATGTAATATAGTTTTGTTTGTATCTTAAGATGAGTCGAGCCTGTTAGCATTTGCACATACATTTTTTAATCTAATTGATAAATAGCTAGGCATGGTGGAATATGCTTCTAATCCCATCTCTTGGGAGGCAGAGGAAGACAGATCACTGTAAGGTCGAGGCCAGCTTGGACTACACAGTGAGTTCCAAGACAGCCAGGACTATGAAGTGAGACCCAGTTTCAAGAAACAAAGAGAAATAAAAATGTGTAGATTATACAGAATAATGAGAAACCATGTGATATTTCAACAAAATGAAGAAAAAAATTGCCATTCCTTTTAGGCAAATGATTATTGATATATAATTTACACATAACAGTATTTCCCAATTTAAAATGCATAATTAAATGAATTATGGGTGATCTGTACTCACTACCACAATTTTAGAACACTTCGTTATCCCAAAGGGGAATTCTGCTCTAGGTACCACCTCTCACCCACCCTCAGGCCCCAGGCAGCCACTAGTCGACTTTACAGATTTGTCCTCATTAGACACTTCAAGCAAAGTATGCACTAAGTGGTTATTGGATATAAATCCTTTACAAAGTTTTTTCTCTCTTCTTTCTTTCAGATATTTGCATTTACTTTAAAATTACTCCAGAAGCTGTATTTTATTAAAAAAAAAAGATGCCACACGGACCCCAAGCAGATGACAATCCTTTGTTCATCCTAGCTTGACACCTGGCTTGGTGGCCAAAGCTGCCTTATGCCCAGAACTAATAAAAATCAAATCAAATCAAATCAAATCCAGACAGCACAGCTCGTTAAGAGGAAGACAGACAGAGACCTGTGGGTCACCATGCCACCCACAGACCTGACCTATGGTGTAATGCACAGCCAGGCCTCGTGCTACTCAGGGCAGATGAAGGAGGTGACCCAGGGCATGCCAGCCGTGTGGCCAGCCTGCTGTGGGAGACAGCACAATGTGTGAGTGTATGGTAGTCAGAAGGAGAAGTACAGCAGCTTGAACACTATGAAGAGAGATGGAAATGGAGACTCAGGGTGGAGAGGAGGAGCCTGTTGTGAGTGACCAGCCTTGCCACCTGGGGCCCTGGTGCGATCCCAGCCCAAGCTGCCATTGAGTTCCAGGCTATGCAGTGACAGGGGTCGAATATCTGTGGATTGTAATACCATCAGAGAACATGAGGACAGCCCTGGTTGGGACAGCCACCAGGCACATAAATGTCCAGGGGCTATGGATATCTGGCTCCGTTCCTTACTGACTGTGGTCCTCTGGAGCGCTGGCCATTCATCTTATCTGCAGCAGCACTTGGGAGAGCAGGCCCTGCACTTCACCCAGGCAGCATAGTGGAGTGGGCTTTGATGGTGAAGGCATGGGTGAGCCAGCCCTGAGGGCATTAATGTGGAAGAGTTGACCCCATCCCCCTCCCACTACCACCTCCTCCTTCCTCCAGAAGTTGGGAAAGCTGCCCATGAGGTTATGAGTTCAGGAGAGCAGGCCCTGCACCTCATCTGGCACAATAGAGTTGGCCCTGGTGAAGGGAGTTCAGATGAGCTGACCCTAAGGGCGAGAGCTTGGGAGAGCTGGCTCTGACACCGTATGCTGTGAGGTGGTGTGTGTGTGTGTGTGTGTGTGTGTGTGTAGCCACCTGTGGTAGTTGGGAGAGTTGGCCCCAGGGGCATGAGGGAGGGAGAGTTGGGCCTGCCCTCTCACTGGCTGTAGCAGTCAGGAGAGTGGACCCTACATCTTCCCTGGGCATCCTAGTGGAGATGGGTGTCAAAGGCACCCTGAGCCAGCCCAGAGTGTGTGAGAGCAGAAGAGCTGGTCCAGCCCCTCACGGGCTGTAGCTCTGGGGAGAGTGGGCCTTGCACTGGGCAGCACAGTGAAGACAGTTATGGAGGGGTGGAAGTGAGTAAGCCAGCCCCAGGGCATGAGAGCGGGAGAGCTGACCCTGCCTCCTGCCAACGGCATTAGATTAGGCGGCCTAACCGGGGCAGTGCTGAGCTGCTGGGCTGCTGGGCAGGAGCTAGTGCACTGAGCAGCTCAGCCACCACCCAGGCCCACATCCAGGGCTCTGAGTTGCCCCATCCCAAACTCTATATCATCTGCAAATGGTTGGGACTCATGAAAGGGTCGGTCTTGCTGATCCAAAGCTGCAAGATCACCACGACACAGGGCAACAAGATATCCAGGAAGAGTTCTGATGAGGATCCAATATTGACAGTGCCACAGAAGCCAGAGATCTCAAACCAGACCAGTTATTCATTTTGGTGAACATTTGCAAGTGAAGTTGTGTGGACAGAGGGGTATACTGTGGGACACGCTGTGACACACCACAGCTTCCATGACGAGATGTTTCCTATGCTTTGTTTCGTTGTTGTTTGCTTGTGTGCTTTTTATTTCGCTGGGGGAGGTTGCAAGGGTGAAGGGCAGATATGAAGGGATGGAGTGCATGATGTTAAACTCACAAAGAATCAGTAAAAAGTAAAACAAAACAAATCCGAAAACCAGAAACAAAAGACAAAAAACCATCAGGGGTGGTGGCGCACGCCTTTAGTCCTGACACTCGGGAGGCAGGGGCAGGCAGATCTCTGAGGTCAAGACTAGCCTGGTCTATAGATCAAGTTCCAGGATAGCCAGGGATACACAAGAAATGTTGTCTTGAAAAACCAACCAACACACACACACACACACACACACACACACAATGCATGTAGGTACATCCTCTGTGTGCAGCAGGCTGTGAAAGCTGGAAGAGGGGGTTGAGTCTCCAGGAATCGGGGTTACAGACAGCATGTGAGTGCTGGGAACTGAACCCAGGTCCTCTAGGAGGACAGCAAGTACTCTTAGCTCTGAGCTGTCTCCCCAGCCTCTGCCAGTTGTATTTTGTATAACTGCTTTCCTTTCCATTCTTTCACATTACATTTTATGCATTTTTTTTTGCTCCAACTAAATCATTTCGTTTTCCTTGAAGAAATGACTGAAAAACACAACTCTAGAAAAAAACAAGGCTGAGGCAGCATTCTTCGTGTTGTCTAACAAAATTGACCCTTTAGGAGACACGGCCGTAATGCCCATGGAGGGTCTAGAGATGTGAAATCCATGCATACAAGTTTCATAACTGAAAGAGAGGAAAAAAAGCCAAAGGAAAAACTCCAAATAAACAGTACGTATACATGATGTCCCTTTTGCATTGCACGTCAGAAGGGGGGACCAGCAGCAGCCCAGCCCCCCTCAGTAAACCAAGGCAAAACCCTGCAGACGGCCTCAGCACTAGACGTCAGGGCTTAGCAGTCTCCAGTTTCAGGCCACAGTTCTTGAGGTCGTTTGTATCTGCACAAGCCTTTCTTCTCCACCTCCCCTCAGCTCACGGCTGCCCTGCTAGGATTAGAGCGGAGGGCTTTTATATGATTTTCTCATGTAAATAAACACATTTGGAGGATGGGTGGGGGCCTCTTGTCTACTGGGGAATCATTTTTCAAGCTTGGGCATAAGAAACCTTATACAATTTGCATAAACAGTTAAGAGTAAATGAGATTATTTGGAATAAATGCAAGTAATGTATTTTGACAGTGGCAGATTCAGTCGCCACTGGAGACGATATTTTGAGGGTAAAAAGACAAGTCGGGGTTTGCTGTACAAGATGCTGGAAGGCACAGAACGACCCCCAAGTTCAGTCTCCACATTTTCATTGTCTCGTGATTCCCTTGTTCAACCAAGCACCAGAGGGGATGTGTAAGCGCTCGGGCACTTAGGGCTTGAACTGTTCTAGAAATCGGTAAAAACCTCAGTTAACCAGGGAGTAGGGAGGGAGGAAAGGTTCTGACAAAGTGCAGTTCTAATTAAATACATGTTTAAATGAACAACAGCGAGAGAGAGAGAGAGAGAGAGAGAGAGAGAGAGAGAGAGAGAGAGAGATTTGTTCCAGTGCTGCAGCTTCAGCCCAAGACGCAAGGAGTGACGGCTGCCGCATGGAAGGGGGGTTGCTGTGGTCAAGCAGCGCATGGGTGGCGCATGGGTGGCGGGGTGGCGTGTGTGAGAACAACACATGACACTGGACCATGGCCACTGCCTAACACAGGTCAGCCCCTCAAGGTGTTAGGCGGGCGGGGCACTCAGGGGCCTGGGCAAACTGTGGCTCAGGCCTCCCGGTGCCCGCAGGGCGGGGTTAGAAATGATGGTAATGGGCGGGGCAGCGGCGGTAAGGCGGGCAGTGTTGGGCCTCATCTCGCACACAGTGCTCTCCCTGCTCTTCCTGGAAGCAGCAGGAAGACTGGGGTCCTTGTTGCTCAAAAAATAGACTCTGAAGAAAACCCTTGCTGTCCTTTTGTAGCTGTGGGCACAGATGAGCGGTGATGGCTTCCCAGGACGGCAGTGGGTAGGTGTCACTCCTGCCAGAGTGGGTGTCCAGATGGCCTTTTACAGTTAGTCATTAAAAAACATGTTGATTTTCTGAATATCAAGTCTTACTGGTTTTAAATAGCTTATAACAAAAGTGTAAATGTTAGAATGTTCTAGCAAGCAGGGAACCAGCTTACAAGCCACAGAGCCAGTCTCAACTCTGGTTGCAGCTGGGGGACATGGCTTGCTCACTTGAACTTGTCCAGTAAAAAATTTTGCAGTGGATTCCCAAAGTATGTGGTTACAAACACTCGCTTGGTAATAGGCACAGTAGAGACGTTGTGCGGTGTGGCTGCAGAGGCACGGGCCGGGCAAGCAGAGCCACACACCCACTGGCCTCTGTGCACGCATAGAGGTCCATGTGGCACTGGCAATCACTGCCCAGGCTAGAGATCCAGCTCAGCGTTGCTCTCACCTCCCTGGGAGATGGCTCAGCAGTTCAGAGAGTGTGCTGCTCTTGCAAAGGTCCACAGGTCAGTTTCTAACACCTGGGTTGAGTGGTTCAAATCTGTAACTCCCAACTTCACGGAATTGAATGGTTTCTTCTGGTTTCCATGGACACTGCACTTACACCCACGGATACATACACAGGCATTGTATGTTTAATTATTTGTCATATAATTAAATGCCATATAGTGAATTTCATGTCATAAAATTAAAACTCACTGTGGCTGGAGGAATAGCTCCAGTTAAGAGCACTGACTGCTCCTCTAGAGACTCCACCTTCCATTTCCCAGAGTCCACGTGGCTGCTCACAACTGCCTGGAACTCCAGTTCCAGGGGATCTGAAGTCCTTTTCTGCATGTGCACTGTATTTTGTGTAATTGGCATTGCACACACATGGTACACAGACATGTATACAAGCAAAAGACTCATGCATATAAAATACCTAAATAAATAAATACAATTTAAAAATCATCATCTTAGGAAGATGTTCATAGACATCAAGAGGTGACTGAAGAGGTGTCTGGCACAAAAACGTTTGACAGAATATTTTCTAGACTAGATTGCATGAAGATTAGGGTTTTCTTCTCCCCAGGGTGATTCATTCTTTACTATATTGAAAGTTGCTCCGACAAAGGCGCTTTTGCTCACTTAGGCTTGGGGACACTGTGGGAAATGGCCCTTTCTGTCTTTTTGTTGTTGTAGTGTTCAGAATCTGTTCCTTACCGACATGCTTTGAACATACATGTGCAGGGGTTGTGATGAGTTTCTTGGAGTTGATGCTGTAGCACAAAGTATGTGCTTTTCCCAATTTGTTACTTAAAAGTCCTTCTAATTGTATCTGCTTCAATAAACTCTGCAAAAGAACTGCTCCAAAACAAACAAACAAAAATTTAACAGGGCCGATGCGATGCATGTTGTTACATCACTGTGAGCATTTCTCAGACTATGATAAGAATAACCAAGCATGGATAAGATGTTAAGAACACCCAGTGCTCTCACAGAGGGTACAGCTTTGATTCCCAGCATCCACATGACACCTCAGAACCACCTGTAACTCCAGTTCCTAGGGATCTGAACCCTCTGCTGGCCTCCCTGAACACCAGGCATTCACATGGTACACAGACATACAGACAGACAGAACACTTACACGATAGATAGATAGATAGATAGATAGATAGATAGATAGATAGATAAATCTATCTTAAGGAATAGTAAGAGTACTGGATACCTCAGTATTTACTTAAATATGTTTTATTTTCATGTTCTGTTAGTAAGTACAGACATGGAAACAAACAAATGTATTCAGTGCATTCTCTACTACAAACCCCAGAGAGATTCAGAGTAATATGGTGAAGGTTGTAGATCTTCTAGTCTTGCAGGCATGGTGCAGCCACCTGCAGTGTTACAGTGAGCTGGCTTGCTAAGGAGAAGGATCCTTTGATTTACATGGTTATCCTAGCATCCCTTTCTCTGTGTGAACTTCCACTCGCCTCTTACAGGGTTGTGATAAGGCTTCATCTTCAGTCAATGTCACCAGATCATATTTTCAATTATTGATTATTCTTTGAGCTCGAGAGATGGCTTAGTGGTGTAGAACATTTGCTGCTGTTGTGTGGACACACACACACACACACACACACACACACACACACGTCTATTCAGTCCAGATGGGAACCCACAACAAACCAAAGTACAGACAGCACTGAAGTCCAGTTTGATGAAGCAATGAGTGTTATTGGTGTTACATACAGGAATATGGGTAAGAGGTTACTTACAGGAGCAGAAATGACTCAAAGACAGCAGCATCCACGCCAGCATGGTGACAGCTCACAAAGCTGGGAACCTGGAGCACGCTGCCAGACTTCAGGCAGCTCAGAAGACTGCAGAGTGCCTCACTCGGTTTAAGCCTTCTCCAGTCAGCTCAGCTGGTTTCTGCTTTTTCCAGGCAGCTGATCTGGTTTCAGAGTCTTGCCACACAAGTATAAGACCTAAGTTCGGATCCCCTGCACACACATAAAAGCCCGAGGTGGTGGTGTGCACCAGCAATCCCAGCACAGGGGAGATGGAGACAGATCCCTGGAGCTCGCTGACCAGCCGGCCTAGCTGAGTTGAGCTCTAGATTCAGTAAGAGGCTCTGCCTCAGAAATAAGGTAGCAGGCTAGCAAGATGGTTTAACTCAGAAAGGCATTTGTTACCAAGCTCCAGACCTACCTGAGATTAATCTGTGGAACTCACATCCTGATAAAGAAGAACTGCCTCCTGCAAGCCTTCCTCGGATCTCCATGTGTGCACTGTGGTATGTGCTTATGCTCCAGAATAAATATATAAAATTAATTTAAAAAATGTAAACATGGAAAGTGATTGAGAAAGACACCTAACGTTGACCTCTCCACACCTGCATGTGCACAATGCAATTATCTGGAAAGTTCACCCGGCATTTCTAGTTGGGCGTAGCGAGAAACTCTGGTTAGTCTGCTGCGTTCCCAGTAGCTAGCATCTCCCTCACTCTTAGCGTTCATCTCTTCCTCTAATCCACTCCTTCCCAGAGATGAAGACAGATGTGTAGAGGAACCTAAAGGGTTGCCTGTTGACCCCTAGGTTTCTACTGAGTCCACTGTAGGAAGGGCAGATGGGGACTAAAAGTTTTGGAGCTGGAGTTTTCCAGTGTAGGAGGGTGCTATGCAGTACCGATGAAAAGGCTTGCAGGGAAGGAGAAGAGAGCCACACCCAACGGGGCCCCTTTCCAGAAACCGTCAGCTCTTCTGCTCTTCTGCTATGGAAACACGTCCATATCCACCCTCCTCAGCTTCCCACCACCCTCCTGGCTGACCCATCAGCCTCATCCCTATGCCCCCGGAAGCACAGGATCGATCCATGAACCCCTAGATTCTCTTGTTGTCCTCTCCTCATCTGGGGGGCTCTCAGATCTTCCCTGCCTTTCCAGAAAAGGCATGGGAGGCTCTCTACAGGTCCTTCAGTCTTCTCTAACCCACCACTGGCCTTTTGATGTCCCATCAGCTACCCTCTATGGTTGTTCAAGTCCACATCTGTACAGCCCTAAGAGGAAGCCGCCTTTGACTGACTCCATCCTGCCTCTGTTCAGTGTGACACCTTGCTTTATTGATGGATTGACTGTGGTACTGGAATGGAAGCCAAGGCCTCACATGTCCTAAGCACAAGCCATACCACATCCACAGCTCTTTGTTCTTGGGAAGTGTTTAATACATTTGTATAGTGTATTTGGTAAGAAAAGACTGTGGGGCCCTGAGTACCACGTATGCCTATGGATAGCTTCCCAAGGCAGCATGTTCCTTCCTGGATACTGGACGGTGAGCATTTCAGAGCAACCCTGACCTTGAGGGAAGGTGGTTCTTAAGGCTACTCTTCGTTTCTGCTACCAGAACTGGGGCCGAGGGCTCAGAGGCAACGGAGAAAGCTCATCTTTGCTCTAAACAGAGGACAACCAGGTCTTGAGGATGAGGACATCCTGAAAGAGCCCCTGGTCTCCACCACTCAGCAGCACCACTGAGTGGATGAGCAGGTGAACACCAGGCTAGGTGATGTGGGGAGGATTTTCAGGAGTAATTTTGGTATGGTGAGGTTTTTTTTTTTCTTCCCAATATGCTAACTTCAGTCCCTGACTCCAGGGTCAGGCACAGCTCCACCTCAATATCAGGATTTTTATAGACACAGATGGGCTTCCCAGCATTAGAATTAGATGGAATTTACATTTCATAGAGAAATAAATAATGGTGCTAAGAGTTGACTACATTATGTACCATATCGAGCATTTAAAAAAACATCCAGCTGCCACTGGGAACTATTCATGTTTTGATATAATTCCTTCCATTAGTTTTTCAGAGTGAATATAAATTTTTGTTAGTATTTTAATAAAAGGAAGTAATTTGCACACGTAAAAAAAAAGAAAACATCCAGTTTTATCATTCCCACAAAACAGGTTGAAGGCCCTCAGCCCTCACAGCGTGGACAGCCTGAACCAGCTTGTAGAGCTGGCAGGTGGCAAAGTCACCTGAGTTCCAAGCCGGCTGGCTAACCTTGCTTTCTCCTGCTTCCCATCATCCACCACACCTGGAAGAAACAGACTCACAGGAAGGCAGTGTCTTGCTTGAGACCCCAGGCCCTCAGAGACAAGGCTGCAGACTTTCTCAGAGGCGCCTTCGTTCCTGGGCCTTCCGAGACCATGAAAGGAATTTCAAGTGCATTCTAAGACCCACGTCCTCTACCGCACCTCCCCACCCCCGTTGTGTGGAAGCGAGCCTGCTCTCAAGGACCCAGCCAGGGAGAGAGATTTCATCTCCAGGGCAGGATCCACTTCCCATGGCGACGCCTGCTTGAGTCGCAGGTCTGGTATGAAGCAGGACTTGTTTGGGGCAGTGAGCACTGCAATCCCCATTGTGTGGAGTGGTGACAGTGTAATCCTCCCTGATAATTTTGTTCCCTCTTCAAACTCCCTTCCATTATGCCTCCTTAAAATGTGATTTCAAACGTCTCTTTAGGTTTCCAGTCCCGTAAGTGCAGGGGATTTGGTGCGAGGGGCGAGAAAGAATGTCTTTCATGCAATCAGATCGTTCGTGAGTGTGCCACTGAAAACTCCGCACTCCACCTGCATTCCTTTTTTGTTTTTTTCCCTAGAGTTATTTGTGTGTGTGTGTGTGTTTAAATTTGTGTGTGTACATGTGAATGTTGAGTATGTCCGTGTGAGTGTGTTCATCTATGTGTGCAGGTATGTGTACTCGTAGGCACATGTGTAGAGTCCGGAAGCAGATGCAGGGTGTCTTGCTGCATCACTCTTTGCCTTCTATGCTGGAGAAAGGCTCTCACAGAACCTGGAGCGAGGCTGGCAGTCGCCAGCCCCAGTGAGCCTCCTGTCTCTGTTCTGAGGTTATACTGGAGTGTGTGACCACACCCAACTTTGTATGTGTGTGGTGGGGATTTGAACTCAGGTCCTCTCCTCACTCTGAGCTGTCCTCAGCAAGTGCGCTTCCCCTCTCAGTCACCTCCCTATCCTTTGTTTATGCTTTTAAATAGAAATGTAAGTTATATAGAAGAATCGCCCCACTCCAAGAACATCACCAGTCTTATTTAATGTAACCCTTCTATACCTCAATGTATGTTACATCTCAATAGCCTTATTTCAGAATATTTTGTATATCTGGAGTACACTCACCTCATATCACTAAATAAACATTTTTATTTTAAAATACCACAATATTCCATATGCATAGAGATTGAAAATAATTTCTTAATATTGGAGGAGGGGCTCACAAAGCCCCACCCATAACTGAGGAGTTAGTGGCTATTGATGGCTACGGGGGAGGAAGAGTCATTTTTCTTTGGGAGTATGGCCCATGGTCCATTGTCTATGCGCCAGTGGATGACCCCACACCTGTGATCATACTGGGAAACTAAGATGACTCCGTGGGTTTAGAATTAGAATTCTAAATAAATGTTAAAAAGATTGGAGATTGCCGGGCGGTGGTGGCGCACGCCTTTAATCCCAGCACTTGGGAGGCAGAGGCAGGTGGATTCCTGAGTTCGAGGCCAGCCTGGTCTACCGAGTGAGTTCCAGGACAGCCAGGGCTACACAGAGAAACCCTGTCTCGAAAAACCAAAAAAAAAAAAAAAAAAAAAAGATTTGAGATAATTTCTTTTAAAAATATCTATTTATTTTTTATATGTGTATATGTGCACTGGTGAATTTATGCACACCATGTGTGTGCAGGTGCCCTCGGATGTGTTGTACCTCTGGAACTAGAGTCACAGGTTATTGTGAGCCATAGGATGTGGGTGCTGGGAACCAAATCTGTATCCTCTGAAAAAGAAATAAGTGTTCTTAACTGCCTACTTATCTCCCCAGCCATCAAGAATAGCTTCTTCGTATCACCAATTAGCTAGTCATTATTAAAGTATATGCGTATCAATATCCAATCAGTCTGCATACTGACTGTGACTGATACATACTCAAACTATCAGAGAAGTCTCTTTAACCTCTACTTTTTTTTTTATATTTATTTATTTATTTTATGTGTATGAGTACACTGTAACTGTTGTCAGACACACCAGAAGAGGGCATCCAATCTCATTATGGATGGTTGTGAGCCACCATGTGGTTGCTGGGATTTGAACTCAGGACCTCTGGAAGAGCAGTCAGTGCTCTTAACCGCTGAGCCATCTCTCCAGCCCCCAACCTCTACTTTATTTTTTAAGGACAGAGTTTCATTGTAGGCTGGTCTCACAACCCTGCCTCAACCTCCCGTGTACTGGGATTACAGTACCGCCATGCCCAGATTCCTTTCTCTGCACTTAAAAACATTTATCTTTTGAAGAAATCTGGCTGTCCTGGGATGCCGTTCTGTTCTGGATTTTGTTGGCTGCATCTCCTGAGGACTATTTATTATAGTCCTCTTGTCCCTGGTAGTGACTTCCTGAAGAGTGGCTAGACTCCAGGACCCTGACCTCGAGGGTGAAGGAGCTATGGAGGTGGCCCTACAGCTGCTGGCTCACATCAGGGGCAGGCACTGTCTGGTCTACACTCAGTCTGGCTTAAGATAGCAGCCACTGTGCACAGTGTTCACAGCCTGCTCCATTCACTGTAATGCTGGCTTTTTGACTACTGATTTTAGCAGTTGTTGGTGATCCTTGCCTAATGCTGTTGTTTCATCTTTGAGGTGAGAGTCAACTTCTGAGCTTCCTCCTTTTATTAGTTATAACTAAAAGATTGCTGTTATGTACTGTTTGGTAACTCTGAAACACAATCCCTAAATAAAAGGCAGGATAAACTTCCATCCATCCATTCCATCAAACATCCAAACATCCATATTCTCTCTCTCTCTCTCTCTCTCTCTCTCTCTCTCTCTCTCTCTCTCTCTCCACCTTCCTTTGCTGGAATTGAGCATAGCACCTCCAACATACTTGCTATGTGTTTTACCATCCAGCAACATCCCCAGCCCTTTCCACCTTTCTTCATCTGTTTTTGGAATAACGAGTTTATTTTCCTCCAAAGGGAATATATTGGTTGTGTACTGATGCCCAGTTCTTACCTGCCAACATAGAGGCTTAAAGCACCAACTGTTTCATTATATCCCATTTTGAGGGTTAGGAATCTGGGTGAGAAACAGCAGGATGATTCTTCAGTTCTGTGTGCCATTCACCAGGATACTATGGATGGGTTTGATTCATTCCAGGCTGGGACGAAAGAGCTCAGATAGCCATGCTCATTGTGGATACCTTAATAAGAATGGAAGTTCAGTATTTGCTGGAATGGTCCACAGGAGTGACTCTATGACTCTTTTTCTGCATGTTCACTTCTTATGTAGGAGCTCAGGACTCCCAGAGAAGGTTACAAGAGACTCAGTGTCAAAGCTGCAAGACCTTCCTGACCCAGCTTACCAGTCATTCACTTCTGCTGCATTGATGGTGAGTCCTGGGGTTGTTCTAGCATCAGGGAGGAAGGTGACATATAAGCACATGGACTTGAGGGGCAGAGTTTACTGGGACTCTTTTCTAGCTACATGGGTCATACAGTCAAAAGCTACTTCCTCTTGGAGTGTACCTGGTTCCTTTTCATTCCCCATGGTATCTAGCCAGCCTGTGGAGTTTGGCTGGGAACTGATCTCAGCAGTCATAGCCAATGGCCCGTGTCCACACACTCCTTCAGGCCAGTAGGACGTAGGCGATCCTATTCTGAGAAAGATCAGTTACATATCACTAAACCTCTGCATGCTGGAGCGCCCATTGCCACCTCCCATCTACCACTTCTGGATGATGTCTCAAGCCGCATAGGTTAGTTGAGGACATTTCGGAGATCTTGGCCTTGGCCTGCTTAAGCCTTTGAGTAGGGATTAATTCTGGAAGCTTGGATCTCCATGATCCTGAAGAAGCACTGACCTAGGGGGCTCTTGTGGATGAGAGTCATTGTTACAGTCCTGCACTCATCATGACTGCTTTGAGTGGATATTGGTGCATTTTGGCTCAGTAAACATTTTCCCTACTCAGGTAGTTGCTTACTATGTTTGGATTATTTGTGAATAGTACTCTAACATTTTTTTTTTTTTTGTGCATGCAGGCTTTTTATTCTGTTGAATTTTTTCCCATAAGGTTGATCTTCAAGAGCAAACTAGACTTTTAGATCTTGATGTCTGTTACCAGTTTGCTTTTATGAGTAAGTGGACAGCTCCAGGCCTAACAGCACCATCTGTCATGCTCCTGTACCCCCACAGCATTGAGCATCATTGTTTGAACTGCATTTGTTAAGTTTATAGGTATAAAACTGAACTGATGGTTCATTGGTCTTTCTGCCCCATCCCTCTTTGACTCTGAGTGATCAGTTCTCTTACCTTACACCAACTCTACTGATGGATGGGTGGATGGATTGATCATGATACTAGGGATGAACTGAGGGCCTTGCACATACTAGATGACACTCTGTTTCTAAATATATCTCGGCCACTTTAAAAAGCAGTGTTAATATCAACTCAACCCAATAACCTATCTGTTCTCTTTTTTTCTTGCCCAAGCAAGTTGGAACTAGGACCTTGTCCCTTGAGCCAAAAGATTCCCCCCCCAAGGTTTCTTGGTAGCAGCACCACTGACTTTTGGAACCACTCAGTGATGAGAAGGCTGCCCTGTGTATTGCTGGGTGTTTTGTACCAGCCCTGGTCTCTTGCCTACTAGAGGCCAGTAACAACCTACTCCAATTGTGACAACCCCAAATCCTTCCTGACATGACCAAACATCTCCAAGGAGTAAGGGATAAAATCACCCTCAGTTCAAAACCATTTGACTAGTCTAAGACCCATGGTGACTCATTTTTCATTTGAAAAGGAGGAGGGAGAAATCAAAGTCCCATGAGATGATGGCAAGGAGAGGCCTGCAAGGGGGCAAAGGATCCAGGAAATGATACTAGAAAGAGAGGTTGGTACTCACAGGTGCTGGCTGTATTACAGCTGTTGGAACAATGACAAATTCCACAAAACGAGTTGGGATGTTAGCATGCCACAGGCAGCAACTCTCTACCTTAGAAGCCTCACGCATTTCATGGGATGACGGACAGGGCGATGCCAGTTAGCTTGCTTTCTCTTGCTTTAGACATTTCTGGTGAGTGACTTGGAGCTTTGGGTTTAGTGAATGTCAAGAGCTGTCAGAAGTCTCCCTTCTGAAGATCCCCAAGAAGGCTACACTTGCTCAAATGAACAGATTCATGGCATAATGGTGTCCCCATACAATTAGAATCAGCTTAGTTCTTGTTAGAAATAGTGTGTGTGTGTGTGTGTGTGTGTGTGTGTGTGTGTGTACACTCATGCACAGGGCTGACACATTCATGTGGGTGTGTGCACAAAGATACAGGTAAAGCTTTTACACTTTTTTTCAAATCTTCTACTGAATCTGGATCAGCATTCACCTAGGCTGACTGGCCAATGAGCTCCAGGACTCTGTCTCTCTCCATACCCCAGTGCTGGCATTGCATATATTATGGCTTTTTGTCTGGGGGCTGAAACCACACTTGGGCCATCAAGCCCAAAGGAGCTTTGTCAACTGAGCTTTCTCCATCAGCTTTGTCAGAACTGCTGTCAGTGATATGCTTCTTGTGAGGACAGGACCAGTAGCACAGGAGTCCAGAGGGCTGCCTAGCTTGAGCCTCAGTCCATTCTCTGTGTGATGGGAGAGGATTACATGAATTTCCAAAGTTATCCTTTGGTAATTCTAGGAAGCAAAACCTTGGGCTGTGTATCTCAGTGCCCCATTTCAGAGCCAGAGCTGAATGCGGCACCAGGAACAAAATAGGTGCTAGAAAATGTTTATGAAATATACCGATAAATTAGCAGGTATGGATGCACAGAACTGAGTGGCAAGGGAACGTTTATCAGGGCTAACTTTCCAGTCAAAGCAGGAATTATCCACCTGTTTGTGATGGGTTGGATTGACCTTCTACGTTCTTTGAAAGCTAGTGAGTGAACTCACTGTTTGTTAGATCAGACAGCTCCATTGTTAGGTAGATCCTAGTTACTACAACACTTTCCTGTATCTGGAATCTCAGCCTCTGTGTAGCTGTCTTAAGTGAGTCTTCATTAATATAAGAAGTACATTTGCAGAACTGGAGAAGCCAAGCCATGTCCAAAGTCTTCATGACGACTAACTTTCTCTCTCCCCAGACTTTCGCTCCTCAGCATGCTGCTCCCCACAGCCATAGCCCTCTCTCTAGATGCATTCTCCAATACCTCTGTATTTTTAAATGATACACTCGTACGATTGTTTCCCGATTTATCACTTCAGAAATCAGCTACCGATTTCCTGCTTTTATGGAGGGGAGCTTAGCACTTGTAACTGACAGGCTCCCACTTTCCTCCCTTTATTCTCTTGTAACCTGTTACACGTTTCGGTTACATTGGCACCATTGATGTACCTGTGTAAACACTGTTCAGTATTAAGACAAGTGAGGTATCATGTCTCCCTTTGTATTCCTGTTTTTCCTGAAGTGAGTAATTGCTTTGATGTGTTACTTTACCTGCTTTTTTTCTGTTTTTCTCAAATAGTTCAACTAAACTGTAAAATACCTATTAACACATATCTTACATATATCTTATTTTTTTCTATTTTTTGTGTATGATGTATGCACATCTCTCTCTCCTTCCCTCTCTCCCTCCCCCCTCTCTTTGTATATGTGTGTGCCTGTGTGTGTGTGTGTGTGTGTGTGTGTGTGTATACATGCATGTGCTTGCAGACTACACTGCTGGCTAATGGGCTCCAGAAATCCACCCATTTTTGTCCCATTATGCATGGGCACAGAGGCAGGCCTGTCTGACATAGAACTCCTGACCATCCTGTTGCTATTTTCCAAGTGGTAGGATTATGGACATGTGCCACCACTCTTGACCAGGTGGTGGAACCTCTCAGAGGTAGATCCCACTACTAGGAAGTTAGGTCATTGGAAGTGTTCCGTTAAAGCAGGATGTTGGGACCCTGGCACATCCCTGTCTCCATAAAGTGATGGAGATTTGTGATGTCACCATGATATACAACGTCCTCACAGGCTCAAAGGTAACAGGGTCAAGAGATGATGGATTGAACCATGACACTGTGAACCAAAGTGGATCTTTGTATTTTGTAGATTGATTTGTTTCTGATATTATTTATAGCACCAGCAAGCTGACTGTGTTTGTTATGGATGCGAAAGAGCCTTTTATATATCTGTGGCTATTTGTATGTCTCTTTTGAAAAACTGTCTGTTCAGGTCCTTGAACCATCTTTTGAATTGAGTTGTCTGTTTGCTTGTTTTTGCTGTTGTATTACATGTCTCCCTATATATTTTGGACATTCACTCCTTTTTGGTAAGATGTGGAAATATTTCTTCTAATCTCTAAGTTTCCTTTTGTTTTGTTGATCGTATCTTTGTTGTTCAGAAATTGTGACTTTGATATAGACTTTGCTATAGACCTGTAGTTTTGGCATCTGTTAACAGCGTTTTTGGTATCTGGTTTTGCTTAGTTTTTCAAATCTTGGACAGGAAGAGGGAGGTTCTTCTTGCCTGCCTCTCTCATGTGTATGAATCTTTCCTATCATGCTGCCCTCCTGAGAAAGTCATAGCATTACCCAGTGACGTCCACAGCCAGTCGTACATCTTGTAGAACGCTTTCAAGTTGAAGCAATACAACAGTCCTTCATTTTGTTTCTGAGTTTGGGCTTGGAAGTGGTAATCCTGTGTGTTTTCATTTGCTTAGTTTTTAAAAACTGCTTTTCACTTACTCAACCCAAAATGCTGTGTTTTAGTGCTCCTATGTGATTCTAGGAGAGTCCCCGTTGAATCTGGTTGAATCTGGGCTCTTGCCTATCTGACTTGTACATGGCTGTCACCCCAGAATTCCCCTGTCACCAGCATCAAGAGTCCCTCTACCTTTCCTCCTTGTTCATGTCCAACTTCTGCATCCACATTTTCTTCTCTCTTGGTTTTCTCAGTTTTTGAGGGACCCAGACTTTAGTGACTTCCTAAGGAGGCGGGTGGAGACCAGGAGGCATTTGCTTCAGATGCAAGATTTAAGGGGCCGCCGAAATCTCAGTCATCAAGATAAATAATATTTTGTTTTATTTTTCCAGTATAGGGGGTTGACCCTGAGGCCTTGCACATGCTATCCAGTGGTTCTCAGCCTTCCTAATGCTGTGACCCTTTGTAACACAGTTCTTCATGTCATGATGACTCCAACAATAAATTACTTCATTGCTACTTCCTAACTGTAACTTTGCTACTGTTATGAATTATAAATATCTGATGTGCAGGATATTAGACATGTGACCCTACCAGTTGAGAACAGCTGTTGTACGCAAATGCTCTACCACTGAGCTACATCCCTAACCAATGATGAACAATTTTTTTTTTTTTGAGACAGGGTTTCTCTGTGAAGTTCTGGCTGTCCTGGAACTCACTCTGTAGACCAGGCTGGCCTCGAACTCAGAAATCCGCCTGTCTCTGCCTCCCAAGTGCTAGGATTAAAGGCCTGTGCCACCACTGCCCGGCCGAACAATTTTTTAATACAGTACTTTCCAAGAACCACAGTTAATTCAGAATATCCATGATGAACAAAATGTCAAAAATTTGAATGCATTATTACTGGTATTTTCTTTTGTCATTAATTTGTTTATTTACTTGACATCCAGATAGCAGTACCCGCCTCCCTCCTCTTCTCCCAGTCTCACCCATACTGCTCTCCCCTGTTTCTAACACAGCTCTGATAGAAAGTAAATATTTTGAGGGCCAGTAAGATGGCTTGAGGTGAAAGACACTCGGTGCAAGCATCATGACCTCAGTTCAGTCCTGGAACAAATAAAAACAGAAGGAGAACCAACCCCGTGAAGTTACCCTCACACTGCCATCTGCATTCTGGGGCATGCATATAGCCTACCTCTGTCATACGCCAACAATAATGATAATGATTGAAAATATTTTTAAATATTGCAGGTATGAACACATCTTTATTCTATCCTTACACTTAGATAGGAACTAGAGTTTAAGGAACTCAGACTCAGCGTTTTGACAGCAGTGTCCCTGCCTTCTGACTCCAGTGTTGCTTGTGAGAGGTCTTCAGTCATTCTGTGTGCTGACCATTGTACACAACCGGCTACTGCTCTTGGGATCCCCACACAGTCTTGGCCCCAGCAGTCTCAGACTTCTGTAGGACACACATGCTTGTTCATGTACCTGAATCTTGGGGGCTCATTCCTTCCAGAGACTTAGATTTTTCCTTGCTGAGAAGTCAATGAATCTTTCTAAAATCGACTATTAGCAGATGTCTCTGTGTGTGCATGCATGTGTATGCATGTGCATGCTTGTGCACATGTGTATGTATGCATGCATGCATGTACATATGTGCATGTGTGTATGTGTGTAGCAGGGGCAGGAATGCCATGGAGTGTGTTTGGAGGTTAGATGGCCACCCCATGGAGTTGGTTTCTCTCTTTTTACATTTATGTAGGTTCTGGGGATTGACATCAGGTTTCCAGGCACACATATTAAGCAACAGTACTAACCGTGAGCCATCTTGCTGGTCTAGAAGTCAACAAATCATCCCCACCCCACCCCAGATTTTATTTATTTTATGTATATGGGTGTTTGCCTGCATGTGTAATATGTGTACTCCTGGTGCCCATGGAGGTCAGAAGAGGACACTGTTTCTCTGGAACTGAATTACAGATAGTTGTGAGCCACCAGGTGGGTGCTCAGTGGTTAAGAGCACTGGCTGACTTTCCCTGGTCCTCTGGAAAATCAGCCAGTGCTCTTAACACTGAGTCACCATCTCTCCAGTCTGGTCAACAAGTCCTTCAAGTAAAGTTTCCATACTTTGCTTTTCCTGGTCTGCAGTTATTTTTAGTCAACCTGCCTGAATCAGTCCTGTGGTTTTCTTACATCCTTCCGCTGTTCGCACATCTTTGCCCCCACGATCTGACCCATGAGAGTGGACGTGGTTGCTAAGGGATCAGGACAGTGTGGCTGGCCAAGTTGCTTCTGTTCTTCTGGAAGTCAGGATATTGAACGCCACTCAACGCTTCGCCTCTCCTTTCTTCCTCTGAGAGTTGTTCTCTAAGACCACGGTGGGCACTTCTGAGAGTCAGCCACAGTCACACTCTTCGTACTACAGTGCAGTTCAGTGAGACAGCAGTAAATTTATTATCTCATTAGAACAATAGCTGAAACCCACCATGTACTTCCTGTGTACCAGAGCTGCTCAAAGAGCTTCACATGGCTTAGATCACATAATCTAAGCAATCCTGTCCTGATATCATGGTCTCCATCTTCCAGACGAGGGGACTCAGCTCCTGAGAGGACAGTAGCTAGTAAATGGCAGAACCAAACTCGAGTGCCAGGACTCCAGAATCCACATGCACTTCATTTTAAGGTCTCTTACTGTGCTTTTATTTTGGGTGCAGTGTTGGTCCTCTATGCTAGTGTCTCGCAGACTTCTGGATTGACTAATACTTCAAGGAGAAGTGTGGCAGAGGGATCTGAGTGTAATGTCTCATCTGTTTTCTCTTAAGACAGAACAAAGAGCTCATAATTACTCCACAACTAAGGGCTAGCATTACTTCATGCAAGAAAAGGAAGGCTGGGGTTAGGGTGTAGCCAAACACCATTTCTCCAGCCTGTCAGTATTGGGAGGTAGAGTCTAGTGAGTGGAAGGAAGGTAAGTTACTGGGGGTATACCCTGGGGTGGGTGTTGTGGGGCTCCAGCATCTTTTACCTGTTTCTCTCCTTCCTCATTGTGAAGATGATAGCAACTGCCTTCACCACAGACTCCCACCACGATAAGCCACCTCCTGGCAGCCTCCAAAGCAGCCATGGCAGAAAGCTTTGAAACCGTCAACTGCAATACAGTTTTCTCCTTTAAGCTGACTGTACTGAGTAGCTTTATGTCAACTTGACACAGTGAACATCAACGGAGAAAATGCAGTCATCAGTCGATTGTAGGGCATTTTCTTAATTACTGATTGATGTGAAGGAACCCAGCCCATTGTGGGTGGTGCCATCCAGGCTGGTGGTTCTGGGTTCTATAAGAAAGCAGGCTGAGCAAGCCATGAAAGCAAAGCCAGTAAGTAGCACCTCTCCATGGCCTCTGCATCAGCTCCCACCCTCAGGTTCCTTCACTGCTTTGAGTTCCTGTCCTGACTTCCCTCGATGATATGGACTATGATGGGGAAGTAAGTATAAGCTAAATAAACCCTTTCCTCCAAACTTGCTTTTGGCCATGGTGTTCCGTCACAGAGGTAGAAGTCCTGACTAGTGTCTTTCTTAAGCACCTGAGAACAGTCGCACAAAGCTACTAGCACGGGAAGAATCGTCTGGACCTTTCCAAATGATTTTCTTTTTGCTACTCAAATATCTGTGGAGCCAGGGAGGTGACTCAGTGGATAAAATCACTTGCTGCATAAACATGACGACCTGTGTTCAATCCCTACATCACACTCACACACACACACACAGACACACACACACACACAAAAGAAAATACAGTTTTAAAAATGTCTTTTTTCCCCCAGTGCTCAAGATTAAACCCAGGACCTCATGAACAATAAGTAGGAGCTACTCCAACACATCCCTTGTACTCTGATGTCTGAAGATATTGCTCTGTGCATTTTGTTTTTCTTTCCAGAAGTCAATGATATGCCCTTGGATTTATAGCACAACCTGCCATCAGCCCCATGAGCGATGACGTGGGTGGAGGTTAATGTGGACTCCAGCAGGTTAAGAAATGGAAGCACAGAGAGGGAAAACAACCTGCTTAAGACCACACAGCAAGCCCAGGAGGGCCAGAGCTTTTAAAACACAAACTCAGCATTTCCCCAGCTGCACTGTCTGGAACATTCCATAGAGTCAGCACTGGTCAACAACTGAAGACTCTCTAAAGATAAGAGCCTTCTAGGGTGTCAGTCTGTCGTTTTAGATCTAGTTGACTAGATTGCCTTGTGTAAAGTCGAGCTCAGCTACTGGCACTCAGTGGGATGGTAACCACCTGACCATTGGCATGCAAAGCAAGACGGTGCTCACACCCCCTGATCCACACAGTGAGGGCTACACAGACCCCCTCCTGAGGCTTAAAATCAATTCATACAGAGGTGAGTAGGAACTCCTCTTGTTGTATCTCCTTGGCTGGTAGAGACCAGTCCTACCTTAGTCTTCCCAGGCAGATCTCTTCCTGTTCCTGTTGGGAACCCAGAGGCAAGAAATGAGATGTGGTACAGCTTCTGGGTCTGAGACAAGCCATTGTCACCTTTCTGTATCAAGTTCTGCACAGTTCTGTATAGGAAGGGGGCTGCATTCAGAAATGTCCAGCATAATTCCTGCACACTGATGGCTGCAGTAAAGGGTGAAGACAGAGGGTGAAGGGACTAGACTGCTAAATTGTCTGGAGGTGGGGAGGAGTGTCTGTGTGTCTAGGTCAGGGGCAGTGGGACCTTGACACACACTTTAGTGCTGTCTTGCAGCTGCCAATATTCCTGACCCTCGTCCTCAGCTTGAATTGCCAAGTTCCTCCAGCTCGCAGAAGGTCTGAGAGCTGTCACTTGTGGGACAATCTCTTAGTGCCAAGAATGACTTCGCTCGTCTTGGGGAATAGACAGAAGGATACTCTGATCCAACGCCCTGCCAAAGCTGTGTGGTGTCTACAGGCAGGGGCAACCTGGAAACTAAAGTTATACATGTGTCTGTGCGTGTGTGTGTGTATGTGTGTGTGCGTGCGTGTCTGTGTGCATGTAAGCATGGGTGTTCCTATCTTTGCCTCAGTTCTGGGGTCCACAGCATTATTAAGTTATGGAGATGACAGAGCTCCAGAGTCAGAGGGAATTTTTAAAATTAGAGTTTAAACTGCTGTTATACTCCTTATCCATGCTCATCTCCCACACAGGCCATTTTACACATGATGTGCCCTGAGCACATTGTTTGCCCCACACATCCTGCTACTCCTTCCTCCCTACGCCCCAGTAGTCTCCCTTGTTCCCCAAGAGAGTTATGGTCCTGTTTTCATATCCTCTGCACTTGTGCGGTTTTATTGGTATATAAATCTAGGACGCACAAGCGAAAGAAAACATTATCTGTTTTTTGAGGCTGGCAATTTACTTAACGATTTCCAGATGCATCCATTTTTTTCCCACAAATGACATAACGTCATCCTTTATGGCTGAAAATACTTCAGTGCATATGTGTGTGCACATGCGTGAAGTGAAAACTTAAGGGTTCTTTGGAGAGTCAGTTATGTTGGATGGTGTTTTGCTGGGGCAAACACGTGAAGGAGTATTTTCCTGACATGGACATAGGTGAAAGACTAAGGTAGACTTGTGAAGGAACAAGTTTCACTGAAGCAGACACAGGAAAGGATGTTCTGCTAAAACAAACACGTGAAAGGACACGTGATGAAGGATTCTTTTATATCAACATTAATGTACTGGTCCACCTTACACTGCATAGTTGAGCTCCATTTGCAGGGTCTCTGTGGACTTGGGCTGATTAGATGCACGTGCTGAGGCAAGGCACGTGGAGGACACGTGATGTGTGGAGGGTAGAAATAGGAGTGACAGAGACAGAGCTTGGCTTGCTGGTACAGCTAGCTGTGGGGTCTCTGGTCTTCACTGATCTTCCTTCTCTGAGAGAGGCACAGCCAAGGACTTCTCCTGGTGTTCCTCCTGGTCCTTCCTGCTGACTTGAGCATAAGCTGAGGCCTGGCTGTCTCTGCTAGGTCCTGTCACCACTGCTGATTCATGTTTGCTAGCCTGACTCTACTGAACTGGATTGCTGGTGTATCCGTGAGGTGTTTGCGAGTGGATCAAGCTGCCACTGCCTGCTAACCTGTGAAGCGAACTGCCGATTTCTAGACAACACAGATGGGAGTTGCTCCAAAGAACCTTTCTAAACGGGTCATCTCTCCCGACCTCCCCCCCTCCCCCGTATCCTTTCTTTTCCACTACTTCTAGTGGGTGATGGGCTACCAGGGAGGTTAAAGGCTTTGAGTACCATGATGAAAAATAGGATTTGAAAAAAATTAAAGTTATATATGTGCATGTGCGTATGTGCGTGCATGCAGGCATGTGTATGTATGTGTGTGTGTGTGTCTATATATGTATGCACATCATGTTTTCTTTCTCCCTCTGTTGCTGAACACCTAGTTCTACAACTGAACTGTTGTGAACAATGCTTCCATCAACACTGATGCCCAGGACCTCAGAAGGAATCTTTTTGACTCCCATTTAAGAAAGAAGTCTTATTGAGTCCGGGGGCCTCACAAGGCCTACCCAGCCAACTACTGCTAGAGTTACTGAGAGCTACAGCTTTACGGGTGCTCACCGTGTGCAACACCAGAGCGGAGTGCAGCAATGCTGAGTGGAGGGAGTCCTTCCACTCCCACTTCACAGACAAGCAAACTGATGCTCAGAATGGTGACACAACTTCCCCGGGCTGTGAGGCTCTAAAAAAGGCAGGAGCCATTCCTGGGCCATGGCTTCAGCTTATGGGTGTCAAGGAGACACTGTTGGGAGTGCTTTGGATAGAAATGAAGGCACAGTAGTTCTCTGCATGTACAGTTTGCTTTCCATAGACTTGGCTACCTGTGGTCAATCATGTTCTAAAAACACTAAGTGGACAATTCTAAAAATCAACGATACACCACAATGGTCGTGTGCCATTCTGTGCAGTGTGAAGAAATTGCACCTCAGATGCAAGCATCCGTGCTGTTGATATTAGTCCTGTCCCTCGACAGGCGTCTGAGTTACTAGTTGAACTGCCATAGTGTTACGGTGCTTGTGGTTGAGTCATCTTCACTTTATTTCCTGATGACCCCAATGCACAGGAAATGCCAGTGGCTCAGGCTATCAACTGACAGCATCTAGAACTGCCAAGGAAACAGAACTCTGGGCGTGCCTGTGAGGGAGTGTTTAGATTGGGTTATTTGAGGTAGAGAGACCCACCCTAACTGTGGAGGGCACCATTTATGGGCTGGCATCCCAGGCTGGACCAAAACGAAAACCGAGCTGACCGGAATCTTTCTTTCTGCTTCCTGATCATGGATCCAACACGACGGTGGCCTCAGGCTCCTGTTGCCTTGACTTCCCTGGCTTGCTGTTGCCTTTCGGTGGTATTTTGTAGTGACAATGTGAAAAGCAGCTCATGCTCAGATGAAAAGGGGAACCATAAAGCCTTCCTCTAGGCCAGTGGTTCTCAACCTTCCTAACGCTGTGATCCTTTAATGCAGTTCCTCATGTGTAGTGACTCCAACCATACAATTTTTTCTGTTGCCAATTCACAAGTGTAATTTTGCTACTGTTCTGAATTTTAATGTAAATATCTGATATGCAGGATATCTTATATGGGACCCCCCCAAAGGAGTCGTGACTCACAGTTGAGAACTGCTGACCTAAGAGAAAAGGTGAAAGTGTTCAATTTCACAAGCGAAGAAAAAAATAATTTTTTTCCGAGGGTCCTAAGATGCACAGGACAATAGATTCTTTGAGACAACGTCGCATACCGACATCGCATACCGAATAGAGGGTATTACTATGTTTGGTCTGTTGTTCATTATCATTGTTAATTTCTTACTGTGCCTATTTAGAAGTTAAATGATCATGCTTGTATGTACAGGAAAAGGTGTATTTGGTATTAGGTTTGGTTCTGTCGGTGGTTTCAGGCATCTCCCGAAAATCTTGGGACGCCCTCCCCATGCAGAAAAGATGCTGAACCCATCTCCCTCTGTTTTGATGGTCCCACGTCGTGTGAAACTAATTTAAGGAAGACTTTTGGGGCCTTGGTGAAGTGGGAATCAGGGGGTCTTGGGTCCCAAGGTTGTTTCATTCAACGTGTGATTCAGGACAACTAGCTTTCTCTTCTCTCCGAGCACCAGTTTCCTCCTTTAGTGTCTGGCGTTGGAGGTGTGGTCCCGAGGAGGAGTGGTCTATGACAGGAAGTACGGATCGCCAGAGCGAGGAGGTGTGGTCTAGGATAGGAAGTGGGGCTGGCCACAGGAGCACTCCTATTGCAGAGTGCTTTGGTCTGGCTTTCAGTAGTACAAAGGGGAAAGGCCACCAGAGGAGATTCCAGGATGTGGCCTCCCAAGAGGCTGGGGCACTCCTGTTTCTGGGCCAGCACAAAACCACTGCTTTGTTTGACTTGGCCCCTTGAGCCTTGTTTAGTTTGCAGAGCTGAGTTTATCCTTCTGCCTTTGTCACAGGCCATTAGTGCCCTCCTAATCCCTAGGGGCTTACAGCTGGCTGCTTTCCCTAGGAATTCAAGAAGGGTGGCAGAGGACTCATTCTTAGGAGTCTTAGCAGGACAGCTTGGCTGAGAACCCCTGGCCAGTAATTCCAGCTGCGAGACTCTTGGCCTATCCACTCCATCTTGAAGGCGGCAACCTAACTGGCTGTGCACAGAGAAGGCTGCCTCAGATGCTCTCAGAGGCACTGGAATTGTATGACGATGGAAATAGGTTTCTACCTGCTCCTCCCTTCCTGAGCCTCCTTGGCCCCTCTGTCATCCCTCCCTCAATCTGTAAGCAATTTGTAGCTTCTGCTGGGTGTTCACTGATCCTTTCCCTGCCCTGAGCCTGGGGCCAATCTCTCTCGCCTTTAACTTGCTGCTTGTAAACTGGGGCTAATGATAGCTAGTAACCCGCCAAGCTGCTCTGAGGATTAACTAATCGGTTGTTATTAAGCAAAGGAGGAACACACACTCTCTTCCCACTGAAGACACTTTCTTCTCTGATTCCTTGTTGCTGCTGGGCCATTTCTGAGTGTGAATCTGAATTCCAGCACCCACTGCACAGGTGGAGAAACAGGCCAAGGAGGGGAAGGAGAGACTGAAGATGCTTTAGCCAGGCGTGGAGGACAGGGCTGGCTTCCTGGTTGACCTGGACATACTGTCTATCACCCTGCTTCCTACTAACTTGTCTGTTAACAGGATGATGGCCTCCTTGAAAGATTGCTGTGGATGTTGGCCCAGTGTAGACATTAGGGAAACAATTACTGAGTTCCCTCTCCTCCCTTCCCCTCCCCTTCGCTTCTCTCTCTTCCCCTCCCACCTCTAGTGTTTTTTTGTTTTTGTTTTTGTTTTTTTCCAACGATAGCAATGTGTATCTGTATTGTCCAGCCAGCAACCAGCACCCAAGTGTGGCTATGGAGCCCTTGAAATGCAGCCAGTGGGCTGAAGGACCTGAACTTTAATTTTATTTATTTAAATAGCCATGTGGCTGCAGGTTTCCACAGTGGGGTCACTTGGCTGTGGAGAAGTCTACAGGAGTACATCCTGCCTCACCAGTATTTGCCTTTCTAGGAAGCTGATGTGGCTTATCCTGTGCTGGACACTACAGAGGTCACCAAGAGAAAGACACACAATCTCTGATTCCATAGAACTCAGGCCTTGCGGGTGAGGGACGAGGAGAACAGGATGATGGCCCCAGGGAGGAGGCTTACAATTCTGCAGCTGGGTGAGGCAAAACAGGAAGCTATCCTTTCAGCTGGGGTTCCTGAACCTGTAGTGTGAGGAGAGAGAAGGGGGGAGAGGCAGGAACAACCTTTCTGAGAAGGGGCCAGCCTAGACCATGGCTTGACCACACAGAGGAATGTGGACTGTCCAGAGTGTAGTAGGAAGGGGGGTGTGGTGACGTGTGCCTGTGATTTGAGATGCTAAAGCAGATTGCTGTGTTTGAAGCCAGCCTGGGCTATAGTGAGTTCTAGTCCAACCGGGGCTATAGAGAGACCCTGTTGGGAGAAAAAATCCAAACAAACAAAAAATAATACAAAACAAAAAGATACTCCCCCCAACATGCATGGTGGTTCTTGCCTCCAGATGTGGAGGCAGGAAGATCGGGAGTTCAAGGTCATCCTTGGCTACATAGAGAGTTTGAGGGCAACCTGGATAATCCAAGACATCGCTTAAAATGAGGACAATAACAATAATGTAAAATAAAAACAATAGCGTTCATACAAAGAACACAAGTTGGATTGTGACTGGATTCCCTGGTCCATGGAACATAACTGAATTGGCAACATAGACATCAGAGGGTTCTGGTTCAAATGACCACACAAGGCCTTCCCTACCCTGCCATACACCGCCTGGCCTCAGTGGTTCTCCCCAATCATAGAAGAAGATGCTACAACCCACTTACTCATGTATCTTTCATGACGCTAAAGCAAGAACCACGTGGATGATGCTAGCTGCCCACAAGCCTGCTCCCCTTGAATTACATTTGTGTTAGCCTTTGTTCCACATTCTTTAGGAGCACAAAATTCCTTAGGCATTTTTCTTTCCACAGGCTGGAAGTTCAGGTGGGTAGAGTCTTACCCTGAGGGCAGCCTCTGCTCCAAACCCTAAATTTCTTGGTGGCATTTTTCCTCTTTAAACTGTAAATATATACAGTATGTACATATACAGTATGTACATATACAGTATACACACATATAATTTAAAAAATTGCCCTACTTGCTTTTTTCATTGTAAACCTACATAAGAGTAATTACTAATAACCATGCAACAAAATTGGACTGTCATGAAATCTCTTCCATGGAAAAAAGAGTCCATTACTGTTTAATTTAGCCTCAAGCAAATTCTTTAGAAACAGGCAAAAAGGCAGGCACACTCTCCATACACTAGGCCTCTAACCTAGTATGCTGACTTATAGTGTTTATTTCCTGTCTCCAGCTAGCAGGTAGCCCCCAAAAGGACAGAATTTTTTCTGTTCACTTTTCTCTGGTGCCCAGGCAGGGTCCTGTACTCTCAGGCACTTAGTATTTGTAGGATGGCTTGAGGAAGAAGGGCTCTGACTTGTTTTGAGTCTCAGCAGTCACTGAGAGCTGTCCCAGGTGCTGTCCTGCTCCCATATGGCTCTTCTGGGGAAGCTTTGTGCTTGACTCCAGCTTCCGTGCTGCTATCAGAGACTCTGTCCCCTGTCCCCTGTCCCCCCTCAGTCCTCAGTGGCCGAATCAGCCATTCAGAGGGCAGTGAGGAGCCACTAAGACAGAGGTGAAGGGCATAGGGACCTGAGGAACCCAACTCCTGAGTGCCATCAGGAATATGTCACATTCCTTCACTAATCCGTCCAATCCCAAGTGTCACCTCCTCCTGCTGCCTGTGCCCACATTTCTGGTCTTCCAACGATGCATTCCATTCTCTCATGCTTCTTTTTCAAAGATGATTTATTTATTTTTATTTTGTGTGCATTTATGTTTTTCCTGCATATATGTCTGTGTGAGGGTGCCAGATCCCCTGGAACTAGGGTCACACAGTTGTAAGCTGCCATATGGGTGCTGGGAATTGAACCCAGGTACTCTGAAAGAGCAGTCAGTGCTCTTAACCATTAAGCCATCTCCCCAGCCCTTGTCCCTGTTTGTTTGTTTCTCTTTTTGTTTTTTGTTTTTTTCGAGACAGGGTTTCTCTGTATAGCCCTGGCTGTCCTGGAACTCACTCTGTAGATCAGGCTGGCCTCGAACTCAGAAATCTGCCTGCCTCTGCCTCGCAAGTGCTGGGATTAAAGGCGTGCGCCACCACTGCCTGGTTTGTCCCTGTTTCTTGAATACTTCCTTGTCTGTTTTTTGAGACAGGATCTTACCACGTAGCCTAGGCTGACTTTGAACTTGGAATCTTCCTGCCTCAGCTGCCCAAGAGCTGAGATTGTGGTTGGGATTGCCACCACACTTAGCCTGTGTCCACTCTTGACTCCAGGCCCCCGACTGTCCTCTCCTCCTGACTCTGCCTAGGCAACTGAGAGCTTCCAATTCGATCCCAAACACCAGTGTCTCTGGAAGGCTTTGTTGGGTTCAGACAAGGCCCTGGCCTTCCTTTGGGCAAGAGTGGCCAAGCTTGTAATTAGCCCTCATCGCTAGTTCCTCCAGATAGACAGTGACTTCAGGAGTCTGTGGTGTGCTCAGCATGGCTAGAGCACGGTGCTCGGCAGAGACAAGTGTGGGTAGTCATAAAGTGAAGGAGGAAGAAGGAAGCCATGGGCAGAACCTCAGAGAGAGAGCACCAGGTCTGGATCCAGCTCTGCCTCTGACAACTGTGTGACCCAGAGGAAGTCACTGGTCCTCTGAGTCTCAATTTTTCATCTCTAGAGTACAGGTCATGACAAGGCTGCCCTGGGCTGGGAAGTCTCATCATGGCTGCATCCGACACTAACTGGAAACCTCGATACTTGGCAAGGCAGTGAATACACGCGACCCACATTAGTGAAGTTCCCACTACGATGTCTCCTCATTCAGCTGCTGAGTTCCAAGATCCTCTGTGGTTTCATTTTCAGCTTTTGGCGTTGGAAGGGGACTTAGAGGAGACAGACTAAACCACTTGACCAGGTCACTCAGCCCTGATGGAGTAGGCTGAGACACACAGCAACAATTCCAGAGTTCCTCTTGTGTGGGTGTTATGTGCACATGTGCGTGTATGTGCAAGTGCCCATGCTCATCTGTGTGCATGCACATGGAGGCCAGAGACTAATGTCAGGTTTTTTGTTTGGTTGCTTTTCAAGACAGGTTCCTCTGTGTAGCCCTGGCTGTTCTGGAACTCCTTGTATAGACTAGGTTGTCCTTGAATTTAGGGATCTCCCTGCCTCAGCCTCATGAATACTGGGGTTAAAGGTGTGTGCCATCACATCCAACTTAGATACTATTTTGAGGCAGGGCCCCATGAAGCCCAGGCTGACCTCAAACTCACTGTGTAGTGTGGGTCTCCGTGTCTCAACTTCCACGTGCTAGGGTAGTGGGCATGCTTCATCTTGTGTGGTGCTGGGGATTGAACCCAGGGCCTTGTGCATGCTGGGCAAGGACTCTACCAACTGATCCAGAGCCCCAGAGCCCCAGTCCCTAATCTGGAGCCTTAATCTGGTTGGCTAGCCAGCCCACCCAGGAGATCCCCTGCCTCCACCTTCCAGGCACCATCACATGCAGCCATTCTAATAGGTGTTGGGGCCTGACCTGAAGTCAGACCCTCATGCTCACGCAGCAAGCATTTTTCTGCCTGAATCTTCTCCCCAGTTCTGCTTTGCATTTTGTCTCCTTGGGCTCAAATTTTAGCAGACTGTAAAGGTCACTTCAGTATGGAACTTAGAGGTCCTGCTATGGGCTCATAGAAAGCAGGCACTAAAAGATGTTCAGTGAGTTGTGTAAACTGGGGCCACCAGTCTCTCCACAGTTCCTGAATTCCCCAGTGGCTGCTCAGTTTAGTGAGACCCTGAGTGCTTCCCATTGGCTATTCTTGGGCTGAAGGCAGGTTCCAGAGAGGCGTGGCAACTTACAAGACAGCTGTGTGCTGACTGAAGTGGGTCCCTGATCCCATTGAGAGACAAGTCAAGTGTGTCCTGGAGCCCTGGCCCTTCTTAGCTGCCCGCCTACCACATCCTCTAGGCCCTGCTTGAGAAGTTAGTGGCCTGTAGCCTGAGTAGGTTACACTGGTGAAGAGAGCCCGGATGCCAGGCATGGCTCCCCACAGCAGCTCTGGGGCTTGATTGCCATCTTAGCCCTTTCAGAACAGCTAGGCATCCAGGCCTGGAGTCTGGGGACAGCCAGGGACGTAGTTTGTAGTCCTGAGTGGGGGTTGATTTACTGGGTGTTCAAGGATTTTAGATGGTTTTCATTTTGTTAGTCCAGAGTATTGTTTTACATCTATTTCCTTCTGAGTCTACAATGTTCAGAAGGGGAAGAGTCTCTGTTGGGGAGAGTTTAAAGCCTGAAGTTTTGTTCTAATTCGGTTCCCACTGTGTGTGTGTGGCGGGGTCCCTGATATAAGTCCTTTTCCCAGGGAGACAGCCAAGGATTAGAGAAACATCTCTGAGAGTCTAGCAGAAGGGGGCCCCTTTCCTTTCTGTTAAAGACACACAGCCAGCCTGCTAAGGAAGACCACTGTATCAGGAGAAGAGACCCTCAGCAACTCAGCCAACCTTATAGTCTCAGTTTGTTTGGCATTTTTAACCACTGTAATGGGAACAAAAATACTTTCCTGACTACCTTGGGCTGTTAGGAGATCTAGAATTTTCATAAATGTCCAGCGTGAAGGACTTTCTTCTGAGCAGAAGGAACAGCCCAGCATAGAAACCTCAATCACTGGCCCTTTAACTTGTTAAGTGAACCAGTGTTTTAAGCACTGACCGTGTGAGCACAACCTGGGGAACAGAGACACACAGATATGTGTCTCAAGAGTTGGAACATTAGAGCTCTGGGTCTTTTGCTGTCTGCAAATCCCAGATGATTCTTTGATGCCATTATATTTACCCGGGAAGCCTCAAGTTGTACTAGATTTCCTGAGGGCTGAGAAAGGTCAGAGGTTGTGCTAGGTTGAGAAGCCACTGTCACTAAAGATCTGCTGGGAATTGGCTGTCATGAACATGTGAAGGCAGCTCTCAGGAGGCAGGCAGCAGCAGCCTATTCGACACAGGTAGCAACTGAGGCTCAGCAAGGGGAAGCAGGTCCTGACTCTGGAGGGACCCCAGTTCTTTTTTTTTTTTTTTTTTTTTTTATTACTTATTTTATTTATGAGTAGTACACTGTAGCTGTCTTCAGACACACCAGAAGAGGGCATCAAATCTCATTACAGATGGTTGTGAGCCACCATGTGGTTGCTGGGATTTGAACTCAGGACCTCTGGAAGAGCAGTCAGTGCTCTTAACCACTGAGCCATCTCTCCAGCCCCCGGGACCCCAGTTCTGATGCTTTAGATTCATAGACTCACTCCTTCCTTCCTTCCTTCTGTAGCCCCTGCAAGTATTCATATGCAGGTAGAAGGATTTGATTTTAGTCTTCACCTTTTCTGCTTCCTCCTCTCTGGGTCTGTCTCCTCTTACAGGCAACACACGTCAGGAGGAATCAAACCCAGGAGCTGGGTGTGGGCTGGGGAGCCTGGCTGGCATCAGGAAGCGAGGGAGGAGGCTGTTTGTTGGAACTTGGTAAGGAAGAAGGTGGTCACCCCTCAACAGTATCGCTTTACATTTCTTAAGAACCTTGCTTACTTAATTAGGGGATGCATATGGCTCAGTGACGCTTCTCTTTAGACGTGGGAAGGTGATTTGTGGTGAGGTGAACTTTGTGGGTATTGATGTGTCAAAGTCCCTGTCAGAGAAAGGGCAGGGTGAATACTGCGACATGCACTAGGCGTGGGACCAGGAGACATGGGTTTAGTTCCTGTGCAAAAACCTGTCGACTGTGTGATCTTAGCCTCCGCGCAGCCGTTCTGTGCTATTGGGTAGAAATGTGCAGCGTTGAGCAATAGTATGAATAAAGACTTGCACAGTTGCTGTAAAGAGAGCAATCCGTAAATCTTACCTGAACAGAGGGAGGAAAGTTCCGTGTGGCCACCATCATATGACAATCATGAGATCACAACCCTCCTTAAAATTCCTCTGCATCATCACGACAACTACAGCTGCTACTGCCCGAGCTTCAACTCTACTTGGTGATCAAAAGGTTACAACAATCCCTGCAGCTACGGTGGCAGCCTCTTCTGGGTTATAAATTACTAAATTTTATTCTAGCTATGTTTAAGGGCCCAGGGAGATCATGCAGCTTTAAGGTCATGAATTCTAATGATAATGTTTTAAATGAACTTCCACTGAGCACTCACATGTGCCAGGCACCAAGCTTGACACCACGCTGAATTTCCTTATGTAATTGTTGTTCCTGTGATCGAGCTAAAGCATGTGGCCCATTTCCACACAGAAAGCTGAGGCAGAGGGAGCGTGAAACTTGCTGCCTCCGTCTGGGGTGGGAGTACGGTCAGAGTTCCCTACAGTGCACATGTGGGCTTTAATGAGCCACAGAGGAGCGGCAGGGGCGAGGGAGGAGATAGTGATACTGAGAGGCTAGCCACAGAGGGAGAGGGAAGGAAGAGTGGGAGGCATGGGTTACCTGTATTGCTGAGAACCAGGGCTGTGGGCACAGATACCTGTGGGAGCTACGGTCTAAAAGAGCTGTAGGCACTGCCAGACTGGAGGTGTCCACCAAAGAAGGGGGTCCAGTAAGAACATGCAGTGGGCTCCTCTCTCCCTCACCCTCTCTGCTCTTGCTGGTACTTTCTGTAGCCTGTGTAGGAGCCAGCAATAGGGGAGCCCAGGAGATGCCATCTGCAGGCTTGATCTCTCAGGACAGAAAAGGGCAAAGCAAGGCTGGAACTGGGGTTTTATTCTAGCTATGCTTTTTGAAGTGGAGCCAATAGAAATACTCACTGGCCTGGAGTGATGCCAAGCCTGGTCCAGATGCCCACCAAAGTGCTATGGCAAAGACACAGACACAACAAAGAGTGAGGGCTACCAAAGGAAGGAAGACAGTGGTGTTGGCTGGTTATGGCCAACTTGGCATAAACCAAGACATATGTGAGAGCAGAGATTTTAATTGAGAAAATACGGCCATAAGATTGGCCTGTGGGCAAGCTGTGGTGCAGTTTTTTGATTGATGATTAATATGGGTGGACCCAGCTTATTATGGGTGGTACCATTTTTGGGTTTGTGGTCCTGGGTTATATAAGAACACAGGCTGGGCACACCATGAGGAGCACACCAGTAAGCAGTATTCCTTCATAGCTTCTAGTTCAGTTCCTGCCTCCAGGTTCCTGCCCTGACTTCCCACAGTGCTGGAATCCCTTTCCTTCTCAAGTTCCTTCTGGTCCTGGTGTTCTATCTCAGCAATAGAAACTGTAAGATGGTAGTGTGATGGATGAAGCACTAGGGGTGTTTAGGACAGTCCATCTCTTCAGTGCACTGTGACCGTGAGCACTTGGCATCTGTGCCTATCACAACCACAGATCTCTGCACAGCTCAAAACAGGAACCCTCCGGGCTGGGGTGTTCCCAGGAGCAGAGTACTTGCCTTTGGTTGAATCCTTAACATGATAAAACAAGACAAAACCCAAAAAGCCAACCTTAATATGAATAAACTATGTGCTTTTGTTAAAATGTATCAGGGTTACCTCATCAATTGTAACAAGTGTACCAAACAATTCACAGATGTTAAGAATAAGGGAAATTTGGGGGGAGGAGGAATAGGAGGAGGAGGAGAAGGAATAGGAGGAGGAAGAGGAGGAAGAGGAAGAAGGGATTCAGAATTTACTCTACTGGCAGTTCAATTTTTCTATAAATATAAAAATATTCTAAATGAGAAATATTTGTTAATTTTAAAAGTTAAATAAAAAGTAATGAGGTCTATCTAATTAGGGCATTTTTATAATTTTTTAAAATTAGGATATACATGGTCACTGAAGGAGTGATGTTATATACATATCAATATCATACTGAAGTTGGGCATGGTAGTACACACCTAAAATCCCAACACTTGGGAGGTGGAGGCAGGGGAATCAGAATTTCAAGGCCAGCCTTAGCTATATCATGAATTTGAGACTAACCTGGGCCATCTCAGTCCCTGACTTGAAAATTTAAAAACAAAAGTCAAACAGAATAGGGCAGGCGAGATGGCTCAGAGTCTAGCGGCATTTGCCACCAAGCATGATGACCTGAGTTCAGTCCCGGACTCCATGTGGTAGAAAAAGAGAACTAACTCTGCAAGTTGTCTTCTGATCTCCACACATGCGTGCCTCTGCCTCTGTCTTTCTTTTATTTTTCATTTATTTTATTTTTTTAATTTTTATTTTAAAATGTTAATCACAGGCTTTATAAGTTTGGTAATGCTCAATAACAAGATGCCCACACAATCAGAAGTGTAACCCAATACTCAATCTAGATATACCAACTATCTTTGACTGGCAGAGACACACGAACATCTGCCTCTATGTTCCCCCCCCCAGCTCCTCTTCCTCTCCTTACTCCTCCTCTTCCTCTCCTTACTCCTCCCACCATAGCTCCTCCTGGATATCACCCTTCCTGTTAAGATAAAACATTTCTCTCAAAATACAATTAGAGCATAACTATACCAATTTGTATCAGTCTGTCTTTTTTTTAAAAGCAAAGAAATGGAAAACAAAACCAAAAATAATCCCAAACAAGCCAATAAACAAAACCCCAAATACGTAAGCAAAACAAAAGGCCACAGCTTGTCCAGCTGCTAGTCTGAACTTTCTTACTTTATAGCCCAGGAAACTGAGAGCCAGGGAAGAGAGAGGTGCTACTATTGAGAAGAGAGCATCAAGAGAGCTTGCTAAGTCAGGATACGAGGTAGCATGGGATATCTTCTCAGTGAAGGGAGACCTCTTTCAGGAAGGCCTGTTATTGGTGGAAGAGGAGCCAATGGGAACAAAGGCTGCGCTACAGAGAGTCCTGCCTCCTACCAGCTTGGGTGGGCTCTCATAGGACAGGATGGGGCAGAGAGAGCCTCCAGGAGCCCGATGCTCTTACAGCCATGTTTATTTAGAGAGAGAACATGTGCTCTCAGCCTGGCGGGTTCCAACTCACTGAGCTGGATACATAAAGGAGTGGACACTTGTATCCGTCGAATGTGCTTCAGGAGAGAAGACTGAGCAGGAGGGCTGTGGTCAACAGAGCCCAAGCTGGAGCTAGAGAATCGTGATATTAGGATCATACTAGCCACTATGAAAGTACAGAGGCACGGCTCTGAGCCTTTCTGCCTCCTCTTCCCTGCTCCTGCCGGGTAGAGAGCAGCAAAACGGAGCCTAGCACAATCCTTTCACCCAGGAGGAGACTGAGATATGGAAGAAGCTAGGCCTTTGCCTCACGCCAACTCAGCCAGAGAGTGACAGACTGAGGATTTGTGATAAAGGCCGAAGAAACGGTTCATAATGTTTGTAAACACAGAACTCTTGATAAAAATTTCTTGCAGGAGCACAGGTTAGCCCTAGGAAAACTGTTTGAATGGATCCCAGGGATGAACAAACACAAGTGAGGATGATAGGAACCTGCCTGCTCTCTGTGGAAGGAAAGAGAGCAGAAGGGAGCACAGAGGTCAGCTGGGGAGGACGCTGGGCTGCTAGTTAGAGTTGGAGCCAACAGTCTCAATCATGGTTGCCTTACTATACACAAGCTGACACAGAAATATATGCACATGTTACCTGCATGTGCATATATAAACACACAGAGAAGCTGAACATTATCGTCATGCTAGGGACCAGAAGTGGTTTAGATTTTTAGATTTTAATTTTTTGAATTTTTACATAGTTAATCGATAGAGCATCTCTACTTCAAAAATCACAACTCTTTTTTTATATAATTTATTTTTTCTCAAATCGTAATTCATTCACACAGGGGTTATAAACACAAAAAGGCAGGATGTGGGGAGGGGAATGACACTGGAGTGTGGGTGATCAGGAGGAATACAGATATCATCAGGACCGGGTATCAGCTGGGTGAAGGTTCGGGGGACAGGTCACTATGACTCTGCCTATGACTCGCTTGACCTTATCTAAGTTGGCATTGTCTGCCCAGGCTACCTATTTACAAGGTCTATGACTACTCAGGCTTGTAGATTTCCACAAAAGCTGCCTGTTTACATTAGCTTATAGCCATCTGTTTCATTGTTTTTCCACTGAGACCCAAGACTTGGTGTTAGTATACATGTATGACAGGCCTATTGCTGAAAAATCACAACTCTTAAAATGCTTCAAAACCTGATTTTTTTCACCCTCTTGGTGCTGAAAAAGATTGGGATTTTGAAGTAGTTCAGATTTGGCCTTTGAGGTTAGAGACTTTCTTGCTCTATCCATCAAGAGGACCCAGAAGCAGTGTGGAAGAAACCAGAGCTCCTTGGAGAATTGGCGAGCTTTAGGACTGAATAGAAGGAAATGATTTCCCTAAAGACTAAGGATGCATTTATAAAAGTTCCAAGATGGGGCCAGTCAACACTTACGGCTGAGTAACAGTGGGAACCGTTGTAGGATGGGATTGTGATCCTGAGAAAAGGCAAAGACTGATGTAATTACAAGATGGGTAGGAAGCATAGATAAATGTACATGTTTGTGTGTGTGTGTGTGGTATATGACAGAAATATGCTCTTCTATTTCTCTCTTCTTTATTTTCGGAGACAGGGCCTCTCACTGAATCTGGCACACACACACACTCCGCTGGCCTTGCTGAGCAGTAAGCCAGGGATCCACTTGTCTCCTCTTCCCTGCCACTGGGGTTAAAGGCATGTGGCACGGCACCCAGTTTTTTTACGTGGGCACTGGAGGCTGAGCCTGGGACCTCATGTATGGCAAACACTTTACCTGCTTAGCCTTCTCCCCCATCCCAGTAAACTATTTCCACAGCAGAACTGAGACCAGTGAATGTTCAAGGATAGAAGAAACAGAGTTGCCCTCGGCACAGCACAGCAATAATTACCCAAGCCCCTGCTGAGGTGAAATTGGCAGGTGAAACTAAGGAGAAACAGGGTATTTGTACAGCATCAAAGAAGCTCCCCCAAAGTTTATTAGCCACTGTGGTGACCTAATAGGTCCGCTACTCTTTGATATCCTCCCCTCTGGGAGGCGGGGCTTACTTCCTCACTCCTTGAACTTGGTGTGTGGCTTCCACTGACCTTGACGAGTCTTCTCTGACTGGAGAGTGGGAAGGGAGAAGCTCCTGACAGTGAAGAAGCTGACGGACTCTACCGCAATCAAGTGACCACGTCAGCCATGAGGCAGGAACTCTGGGAGGGGCATCCTTTGCTCCAGTCCTTCAGCTTCTCATGAGAGGGCAGACTGACAGACCCAAGCTGGAGACACTACACCAAAGGCTTGCACAGCGCTCTTCCAAAGTGTCAGGGTCCTGAGGAACTGCCAGGGACCAAGGGACAGCTTGGTGACATAACAGCCATGTAAAAGCTGATACCCCAGGGTTAGATTTCTGAAACAAGGATGTTAGCAGGAATGCTGGTGGGACTGTAATAAAGCCTGCCCTCAGTTGCTAACACCTTACAATGCATGCCAACGCCAGCAGGATCTGGGCAAGGGCTATGTGGGGTCAGTCAGATATAACTTTGCAACTCTCCCAGCAAGTGAAGAAGCCTTTCAAGATACAAAGGTTTTTTTTAAAAAATAGATTTTTGTTGTTTAGTCTGATGGGAGTCACTACCAAGTGACTGTCCATGTTGGTGAGATTTTTCCATGTTCTATGGTTCTAGCTACCTACCATCAAAATGAGACCTTTGGTTCAGATCTCATTACCTTAAGTTGACTCCGTGGTGATTTTTCTAATGGTAGTGGATGAACTTAGGTAATGTCCATTGCACAGAAGAGTAAACTGAGACACTGGTCCTCGAGTCACATCTCATGCTATAGACAGGGAGGCTAAAGTGCAGAGCACAAAGGGACTTTGCCGCTGGTCGTGAAACTGACAACCCAGGACTAGAACCCCTGAGTCCTCATTCTTAAAACCCTTGGCTACTGACTCAAGACAGCTGCAGACAAAGCACGAATGTGGACTATCCGAGGTGAAGGCGAGCCATTCCCATCTCGCCCCCACCTTCTTCTCACCTTCCAGTTAAGCAATAAAGCTGAAAAGATCCTTCAACAAACAAATCCCTCCTCATTATGGAATCCACAGGTACCGGGTTCTTCAAAAACCTGAAAGGCAGGCTCCCTAGGAGGAGGGCTGTTGGGACATGCCTGTCCGCCTGTCCAGACGCCCACTTCCAGCTTCTTCTAAGAAGGCTGAATGCTTGCTTTGGGGGCAGCAGAGCACTGGACATTCCGAGACTCCCCACCTCCGAGGAGGGACTGAGGTGGGACCAGCCTGGGCAGTGGGGGCAGCTTTTAGGAAGGCTTCTTGACCAATGAACAGCTCATATTCTCCATTCAAAGATGACTTCATCTGGAGGCTGGAAATAGCTCCTGAGAGCCAGTGCGCTGTTGATGGGGAGCGCATCTACGGGTCAGGCCCTGGTGTGTGACAGCACACTACTGCCAGGCAAACGATGACTCTGGAAAACATAGGTCTTTTCTCTCCATATGCAAAGTGAAGCCTATGTGTTTTATACACTGAGACCCAACTGGGCTAGGGGGAGATGGTTCTGGCCCTGAAACTGAAGAGCAGAAACTTTAGGTGAGGTTTGGCTGTGCCAAGAGGTGACAGTGCCTTGGAGAAGGAGAACGTGCGTCTATGTCCTTGAAAGGCATCATGAAGACCTTATGTGGGCATCTTGTTTGAGAGGTGATGAGCACTGGTCCGTCTCCTCACGTCTGTGGAGCAGTAAAGCTTTTTTGTTCAAGACCTGTGCATCTCAGGGGGAAGGGATCTGATCATCCAAGTCATGAGCCGTTCCCTCTAAGAGATGTGGTAGGGTTCACACCTAGATTTCTCCATTTTTGATCCTGTTGGTTCTCAAAAAATGTTATATTCTACTCCGGGGCCCGTGGAAGGGGGATTGTCACCAACAAGAGGACTCCTGTGATGTCAGGGCTCCAAGTCCTTGGCTAAATGGCTCTGAAGATCAGAAGTTAGAGCCGAGGAGATAGATTAAATGCTTGCCCACACAAGCATGCTGACCTGAGTTCAAATCCCTAGAGCCTACATAAAAGTAGTGTGTGGAAGGGCACCTCTGTGAGTCCAGTAAGGTGGAGGTGAGGTAGGAAAACAATCCCTGAAACTCTCAAGCCAGCTAGCCTGCAGTACACAACAGTAGACAGCAAAGACCGTGTCTCAAACAATGTGGAAGGCGAGGACTGCCACACGTCTCATGACACATGCTTATGTACACACATGGGCACACGTACCCACCCAGGCACACTTGCATTCACTCATACACAGTTAAGTAGTTAAGTTTAGAGGCTACAATGTATCTCAAGGGGAGATTATAAAGATCTTATAAATCAGGCCAGCCTAGGCTTGGCTCCTGAACTTCTTTGGAAGCTTCTAGCTGATTGTCGAAGAGCTAGGGAACCGCTCTGACCCTTTGACTTTTCCCCTTTAGCTCAATGAGCAGAGGCCAAGCAGGTGAGAGCTCAGAAGGTATTGACATAGAGCATTCTGAAATATCTTTAAAAATAATTTTTTATTTATGTGTATGGGTGTTTTGTATGCATAGGTGTCCATGGACCATGTGTCTGCCTAGTACTCAAGGACGCCAAAAGTAGGTGTTGGATTCCCTGAGACTGGAGTTATAGACAGTTTTAATTGCCATGTGGGTCTTGGGAATTGATCTCTGATCCCCTGGAAGACCAGCCAGTGCTCCTAGACACTGAGCTATCTCTTCAGCTCCCTGGAATATCTTTATATTCTCTTGAAAGCTCTTGAAGATTTGTTTTCCAGAAATAGGTGTCGATCAAGGGCACCTCACTTTTTATCCTTCAGATAAACAAAAACTCTGCCCTCCCTGCTTTCCTGTTATAATTGCTGCAGGAAACTTCTGAATCTTGTTTTAATGTCCCCTCTCAAAACATCCAGCTGATTAGCCAGCACCTTCTACTGGGAACAAAGCTAATCACCTCTCTGTGTAGCAATTACCACCATTTTAATTGGCTAATTAATTGTGAAATGAATTGTTTAACAAGGATCCGATTTCCCAGAATGCAATCTTCCTGGGGGCAGGGACAGTAGGGACAGTGTCTATCGTGTTCACTGCTGCATCCTCCACACCAGGAGCTGGCTGTGTGGGCACACACATGTGCCCATGTGTGTCTGTGAGTATATCTGTGGATGTGTGCACCCACATATACGCACGTCACACACAATAGAAGTACTATCCTTTTCCTTTGTCATCAAATGCGTCAAACGACATTTCAGGGATTAGCCAACAGTTCATGCATCCTGTATAAACGATCTAGAGAAGAAACAAGGCTTTTGGTAAAGTCTGGACGCTGTATTTATTTTCTTATTCCATCATTAGACTCTTGTCAGCGGCTACAGGTCTGGCAGAGGCTGGTGCTCTCTGGAGCGACCTCTGGCCAGGGGAGAAGCCATAGTCACATCCTGGACCTGCAGGGTAGGCTGAGTGGACCTTTAGAGTGATAGCTGAGCTCTGTACCAGCTGAGGGTTGACTTTGTCCTGTGGCTTTGGACAAGCCCTTCCCTTCTCTGGACCTTTGTGTTGAAGCAGGTGCGTTTAGCAGGACCTGTACATGCGGCTCTGTGGTCTTTGCTTGTCCTATAGTTCTTTGCATTGTATAGTTATCCCTTCTCTCAGTTTCCATCTCTTGAAGCCTGGGCGGCCTCTACAGGAGGGTGTGTGAATTCCACCTGATTCTTGGAGGGAAGGCCTGTGCTGACCCTGGGGAGAGAGCCAGGACTTGTTTCTTTTCTTACTGGGCTGGGTTGTGCAACCTGCGGAGAGCACTGGCCACTCTCTGGGGCTCAGAATCCCTTGTATATTATAACATGGGGGCTCTGGGCTCCCTTACACCTCCATCCTGGTCTTAGGTAATTAGCCTTTCACAAACCGCGTTCAGCAGAGCACCAGTGCTCTGTGGGATGGCAATGGGATTCAGCGAAAGTAGAAATGAGGAGACAGTTGCCCTGACCCAATTACATGTGGGAACACTTACTTCTACTCATACAAGACTCTTTAGGATGTTTGATGTGCTAATTTGTCCTCAAAGGACACTGCCGTGGACAGAAAGATAGACTTACAGTGTGGTGACAGAGACTGGTTGGAGTCCTGGCTGGTTCAGAGTTTACTGCCCTTTCTGGGGTTGTATGTTTTTTTTTCGGTTTAGAGAAACATGAACCTTGCCTTCTCAGGATTGGGTGGGATGAGATGCAGCATTGCATTGGAGATTCTGCGCACGGTTCTTGCATTAGTCAGAGTTCTCTAGAGTCACACAATTATGGAATGTCTCTATATATTAAGAGAATTTATTGGAATGACTTACAGACTGGAGTCCAGCTAACCAAATAATGGTCAACTGTGGATGGTAAGTCCAATAATCTAGTAGTTGCTCAGTTTCACGAGGCTGGGTGTTTCAGCTGGTCGTCCGTCCGTACAAGCTGGAATCCTGAAGAAGTAGGCTCCAACAGATGTGCCAGCAGGGGGAGGAGGAGGAGGAGGAGGAGGAGGAGGAGGAGGAGGAGGAGGAGGAGAAGAAGAAGAAGAAGAAGAAGAAGAAGAAGAAGAAGAAGTCATCTTCCATTTTACAATATTCTTATGTAGGCCTCCAGTAGAAGGTATATCCCAGATTAAAGGTGTGTACCACCATACCTAGGCTTAAACTGTTCTTTACTTGGAACTTGCTCTGTCCCAGGCTGGGCTTGAACTCAGAGATCTGCTTGACTCTGTCTCCTGGGATTAAAGGCATGTTTCACCTTGTCTGGGCCTAAGCTTTTCATAGCCACTATGCTTCAATGACCAGATCAAATGTGTGTGTGTCATCCTACACCAAGATCCAAATCAAAAGCCTGTGTCTTCCAGCCTCAAGCTCTGGATTACAGGTTCACGGGTGTGCTCTGCATTTCTGGATTGTAGTTCATTCCAGATATAGTCAAGTTGACAACTGGGAATTGCTGTCACAGTGCCTGATGCATGTCAGGCATGTGATATTTTGGGGAGGGACAGCTAAGTCACACAGCTCGAGAGGTGCTCATCCAGATGTTTTATTCTGGATTTATTTGTTCTTCCACCACTTGGACACTAGAAGACCCAGTAGGCATCAGCTCCACTCCTTCCTTCATCCAGCAGCTCTGACCTTGGGGTCCTGGCACACAAAGCTGCAGATTTACAGGCTTGTGTGTTGAGTCTAGTACCAGCTGATGGTCCTACAGGAGGTTAGGAACCTTCAGACACTGACTTGGCTTGTAGATGGAAGGCTAGAAGCAGGGCTGACCTGTAATAGCCTGGCCCTCATTTTACCCAAGTCCTCTCTACTTCCTGATCTGTCAAGAGGCAAGTAAGCTGCTTCATAGACCTATTGTCACAGGCGAGGGCTGCTGTGGCTAAATGCCTTCCCCAGCAGGACGGACTGTATCTCTCAAACCACAGATCAAATTGCCCTTCCCTTTAGTTGTTTGCTCTGGGTTTTGGGTGAGAATAACATAACAGTAACCAATACAGAGAAGACAGAGGTGTGTGTCTCAGCAGGAACACTTAGTAAGGAGTGAGGACTGAGGATGGAGAGGTGGTTAGAAGAGGCCAGAAGGCCTTGGTCCAGGACAAAGGATTTGAGTGAGGATCCAGAATACTAATTGCTTGGGTGGGCATATTAAAGTGAGGTCCTACTGTGTGGTACATTCATGTTTAGTGCTGGGAAGATTGAAAATATTGCCCTCAAAGAGCCCCCCCCCCCAGTCTGCTCATTATAATGTGTTTGTCACCTGCTGTGGGGAGAGGGGCTTCCAGAAAGTTTCCCTGGAGGGCATGTCTTCCTGGCTGAATCCTGCGTCACAGATGGGAATTGGTGGGTGGAAGAGAAAGGAAGAAGTCTCCAGGCAGAGGAAACAGCATGTGAAGCGGCAGGAAGATGAAATATCACCTTCCATATGGGTGAGCTGCCAGTAGGATTATTAGGACCCGCTGACCTTCCTGCGTGTTTGTGGGTGTGTTGGTTGGTTGGTTAGTTGGTTTCTTCCTTCCTACTTGCCTGCCTACCTTCCTGTGGTGCTGGGGATTACATGCTGGGCCTCCTGGTGTACATTTTACGCTAAACTGAGGTTCCAGATATTATTATAACTTCAGATCTGAGCCATGACATAGAAAACCCAATGGCACAGCTGGCTGGAATAGTGATTGGGTTTAAACAGAGGACTCAGCCCAAAGCTGGAGAAGTGAAGTTCCCACTGCAGAATCCCAGTAATTGGCTGACTGGAAGCTTTTCTGGGTCCCCTGACAGGGCAGTCTCTTCTGGTCCCTTCGGTGTCTGTGATGTAGCAGTGTTGGAGGGCAGACCACAGGCTCTGTGCCCTGTGCACCAGACTGAGGTGTTTGCTCTGTCATTTGCAGGCTAATGGGAGACTCAGTCAGGAAAGCCAGGGATTTAGAATGGAATCCATGGCATGCCCCACACGTACAGAACTGGCTGAGTGAAGAGTCTCCCAGAAGAAACACAGAGAGACCTTTGCCCTCCTCCTGCACTTAGGTGAAAGACAGAGTTAGCACAAGGTCTCCTGAGTGACCCAGCTATTGTGGCTTTGCACCAGGCTTCAGGGTCCAATCTGCCATAGTGCAAGGGCTTAAGACGTGCTCCCCTGGAAGCCAGGCTATAAGCCTCAACCACTACAGAGGCTTTGGGGAGATACTCCAGGCAATCAAGCCTGAGCGGCTAATGGTTCCCTTGTTACCAAAAGAAAGGGACAACTGGAGCTGAGGAATATCTTCCAGCTTGCAACTTCAGTCACTCTGCAGAGTGAGCATGGCATGAAAAGCCATGTTCTCTCACAAGTTGTCCTCTGACCTACACACACACACACACACACACACACACACACACACACACACACTAAACAGAAATGCAATAAAAATCATTTTATATTACAAAGGGACACACAGAAACACTTGTGGACAAAGTGACAGAATATCTGAGATATGATCCTGTCTCAGGAAAAGGTGATTCACATATGCAGGAAGATGAAGCGAGTTTGTTGTGGTCACGCATGCACAGAGGGCCACGAGTGACCACTCGTGTACATGTTCACATTTTCCTGGAGTGAGGAGATAAATCGTGGAGCACGACATAGAGTCAGATTCGCCTGTCTCCACCTCACATCTGTGAACCAGTCACCTCTGAACCTCAAGTGTGACGTTAGTGAGGGCACCTAATGGTTCTCCATTGTCCATGATGGCTATGGATGATGGCGCTCAGTCCATGATGACACAGGCGACCATGCTTGCCGTCCATCCCCTTAGGGACAGTCAGTTATCATGTCACCGGGCTTTGTTGGATGTAGCTGGGCTGTGGCTTGCCTCTGCAGGTGGGGAGGAGGCCAAGCAAGGCCTTAGGCTTTCCATAGCTCTGATGAACAGGTAGCACAGTGAACTTGTTGGTGGGGGGGTGGTGAAGGGGGAGACAGCTTTCTTCTCCACCTGGGAGACAGAAGACTTGGATGGAGCATCTCCTCAGTAGTGAACACTGAGCTTTAGGGCACTGGGAGGCCGGGCTGTCTCTCAGAGAGTTAAGAAAGTTGCAAGTGGTTGCACAGAGCGGGCGAAGGGAAGAGGGAGCTAGCAGTGGAGAAGGAGAGAGATGGAGAGAAACTGATTATAGAGGAATAAAGGAAAGAGCCCCAGGGCCATGGTGTGGGGAGAACCTGTGGGCAGAAGTGGCCAGGCCTTTCTTTTCTTCCCTCCTTCCCTCCCTCTCTCTCTCCCTCCCTCCCTCCCACCCCCCCTCCCTCTCTCCCTCCCCCTTCCCTCCCCCCTTTCCCTCCCTCAGAGCACTGCTTCTGACCTTCTTGGTTAGTAAAGAAGGGTGATGGGAAGACCAATCGTAGCAGTCTGTAGATCTGCCTTTTCCCAGCAGCACCCTGGCTGCACCTAGCCTGGAGTGGGTGTCGGCCTCATTCCCTAGATCAATCTTCATTTTCAGCTTTTAAAAGTGTTTTAATTGTGTATATTAATCACCAACGTGAGCTTCATTATGACATTTTCATGCATGTACGAAATGTATGCATCTCCCTGCTACCCATCTTCCTTTTCCCAATTGCCTTCTTTTCTATTTTCAGATCTTTGTGTGTGAGTGCCTGTGTGTGTGCATATGTGTGTGTACATGCATGTGCTTTCGTGTGTATGTGTGTGTGTATGTGCATGCATGCATGTGTGAGTGTGTGTGTGAGTGCAGCATGCGTGGATGTCTGTGTGTGTGTGTATGTGTGAGTTTCATTAGGGCTGTTATCAGGAGCATGGCTTACTAGTGGCTACACTACTGACATAGCATATCAACAGTTAACTGAGTTTAGATCCTCAGGGAGGAGGGTTCCCATGAGCGCCTCCTGCTGGCACGATTGCATGTTGACAGCCCCAATCTTACGCAGATCTTATGCGTGTAATCCTGAATGCTGTGAATTCAGGCCTGTCACAGCCATGCCACGGCTGAAATTTGATTTCGAGCACTGCTCCCTCTTTTGCTTTGGTGCTCACAATCTTTCTGCCCCTTTTGTTTTTTGAAACATGGCGGGGATTATACAGATGTTCCTCTTATGGCTGCATAGTCAACAATCATTTATTCTCAATCCTTGGCTAGTTACCAGTCTCTGCATTTGCCATTGACTCGTGTATATGCATATACTCAGGCACACACATATACAGATTAAATAAACCAGTAAAAAACAAGGTTTAGACAGGGTTTCTCTGTGTAGTCCTGGCTGTCCTGGAACTCACTCTGTAGACCAGGCTGGCCTCGATCTCAGAAATCTGCCTGTCTCTGCCTCCTAGTAAAAATTTTAAACAAACAAACAAACAAACTATGGATCTTGGGAGCAGATTCATTCATCCACATAGGGGTGCCCTGGACATACCTCTAGTGGAAGGTGTGTTGGTCTCATTTTTGGGTCTTTTTGCAGTGCTGACTCTGGGCTCCAGTCCCCAGATCTTTCTCCTGACATGACTGTTCTCCTCTAGCCTGAGACCTGGCTTACAAGACCAGGTGTGGAATGTGGCCTGTCCTGGGCAGAGCCTGAAACCATGGTTAAGACACTTCTCAGCCACCAGCCTTAGTCCAGGTAGCCCAGTTTCTTAAAATATCAAATGGGAGCCTTTCCCACAAAGACATAGAGTATTTGCAGAGATTAAAACAGACCTGTAGGAAATCCTTGTAGAAAAACACAATGTACTTGTGCTAAAAAGCAAACTGGGAGACCTGTCCTTGGAGGCTTGTGAGCCCAGCCCTGCCACTCAAAGGCATGTGACCTTGGGGAACACTCTATAAGCCTTGGTTTTGACGTCTGTCTTTGTTCTGCTGGGGTATGGTATGCTGCAGACTCTCTCCTGCAGGGCTGTTAGAAGCTAGCTGAGTACCTGTAGGGTGATGGATGTGGCTCTGGCATGCTGAGTCCATGTGAGGACTTGATCGTGGGTACCAGTCAGGATGATGAGCTGTGGGGTTTGTGGTTTTTTGGGGGGTGGGTTGTAGTTTTTATTCAGAGATGACACAGAAATCTTCATACTAGGGTAGACTTAGATCCCTAAGTCACTAGTGGATAGCATGTCTTGTCTTGTTTTATGTCTCTTGCATAAAGACATACTCTTAGTTACAGGAGGAGAAAAAGATGGGCATTTCTTTTTCTTTAAAAAAATTAAGTTAAAATGTAAAGCAATGTGCTCTACACACACACACAGACACACACAGACACACACACAGACACACACATACGCACACGTGCACACACACCGTTATACTTTATTTTTATTCATCTTCTCTGTCTTCCTCATCTTTCCTGCCCACATTCTACTAATCCCCTTCTTCTTTCAAAATAGTTCTGCCTTCCGTTTTCATAGCACGTGTATTTCATTTCCTTTTCTTTCTCCAGCCTCCCTTCAGATAGCTTGTTCACCACTCAGGGTCCTTTGACTTTCATGACTCCTCCGGCCTCCCCACCCCCATACGTGTACACGGGCTCTCTCCTCTCTCTTAAATCTAGGCTCCACATCTGAGAGAAAATGCTCAGTATTCCTCTAAGTCTGGCTTATTTTGCTTAACACAGTGATCTCCAGTTTCATCCGTTTTTCTGCATATTTTATAATTTCATTTTCCTTTGTGGCTGAATGAAATTCTTTGGTGCGTATGAAACAGGTCTTGTTTATCTCTTCGTCTGATACCAGCATCAAGACTGAGTCTGTTTCTTAGCTGTTGTGTGTAGTGGAGGAAGAAACACAAATATACAAGCACCTCGGTGGTGTGTGCCTGGAGACCCCGGGTGTGCAGTGGATTGACAGGGCCCTTCTGTTTTAGTGTTTGAGGGCCCTCCTCACTGATTTCCACAGTGATGGCAGCAGGTTGCATTTCTACCAGCAGTGTGTAAGGGGCAGATGGTGAAAAGGGGCAGGCTGGGAATTGAACTCAGGACCTCTGGAAGAGCAGTTAGTGTTCTAAACCACTGAGCCATCTCTCCAGCCCTGTGATTTTTCTTGATGGCAGCCATTTTGATTGGGCTGAGCTGGACTCTCAAAGGAGTTTGACTTTCCCAAACAGCTAAGAATGTTTAACACTTTCGAGCATGTACTGGCCAGTTGTATTTCTCCTGAGAACCACTTATTCGGGTTATGATCTCATGTGTTGGATGTTTATTGGTAGTAACTATTTTTCATTTTTTTATGGATTTGAGATGTTACTGGAGCGCCAGTTCGGCAGTGTCTCTTCACTCTGCTCGTTGTTCTCATTGCTGTTCAGAAGTTTAGTTTCAACTGATCCCACTGACCAGTTCTTGGAATTATTTTCTGTGCTAGTAAAGTCCCTTTGAGAAAGTCCTTTCTTATATATACTGATTTAAGAGTTTTACCTTGTGGGTTTCTGTGGAGTCTGCAAAGTCTTTTGTGTACAGAGTCATGCCATCATCAAAAGGGCTCCACTGACTTTTTCCCTTCCCTGTTGGTATTCCTTCCATGTTTTCTTATCTCACAGCCCTGATGAAGACATTAAGCGTTGTAGCAATGCAAGTACACCCTTTCCTAGTCCCTGACTTTAGGGAAAATGCTCTCAGGGGTTTTGTTTTGTTTTGGTTTGTTTGTTCGTTTGCCAGTTAGTACAATGTTGGCTATAGATTTGTCATATAGATCCTTTGCCGTGTTGACATATGAAGTGGAAGTTTCAGATAACGCAGACTCACGATGTGTTTTGCTTATACAGACTCACATGTGAAGTGGAGAGAGTGTAAACAGGTCTCAATGGATAATGACGGCACACTGGCATAGCTAGCCTTGCAACGCTTCGCTGGTCTCAAGTCTTCGTCTTCACTGATCTTCACTTCGTTGAGAGAGGCACAGCAGAAAACTACTCCTGGCAACGCTGGGGGAGGCGGATGATAAGCAATGTTGTTAGGGTGGTGGTGGTGCTGGTGGTGGTGGATGGTTTTGTGCAGTGCGCACTAAGATGCTGATTTCTATGCCCAGACATTTGGTTGCTGTCTGAAGGTTAGCAAGGTCTAGCATCTCGGGTCTCAATGTTATGTAAAAACTGTTTTCCATCACCTCTGATTGGCTAATAAAGTGCTGAGCAGCCAATTAGCTGGGCAGAAGAGAATAAGGCAGGACTTCCAATCATGGAGGGAGAGGGTCAAGGAAAGAGTGAGGAGGCAGAGAAGGAGGGGATGGACCAGGAGGATGGACCATGAGGTTACGATGAGAGAGCAGCCCTGAGGCTACACACACATGGGCTAGAGTGAGAGAGTGAGCCAGCTTGTTCATAAATTGATTAAATCTCCATGTCATTTGTTTGGAAGCTAAAAGGGGCTAGAGTGGCAGGGCATAGAAACATCCTGCAGTTATTTCAGAGTAAGGGCTGGAGTAGAGCACCGCCCCCACCCAGAATTACATTTACAGATGGTTGGTTAGAATGGTTGTATGATGGCTGGCCAGTCCTGGGCTTAGTCCTAACACTTTCAATAGGGAGGAGAGGATTCTCTACTCTCAGCTCCAATTTAAAATTCTAACAAAACTCTGATTAGTCTGTTTGGGGTCACATGATTGATTTATGGACCAATCATCATAGCCCAGGAGATGTGACATCATGACCCAGTTTACTCCATTCCTGTGCCTAGAAAACAGATTTTAGTTGAAGTCAGGAGAGAACGTTTTTCAAAAGAAAGAAAAGGTGATATTATTAGAAAAGAAGTAACTTGGGAAGATAAAGTGAATTTTCCAACAGAAAAGATCAGATGGTGCCTTGCAAAAGGGATGCAAGGACTGTGTATTCAACTGCTGGCTGCTGTTGCAAGGGTCTGGCTGCTCTCCTCAGCTGCCTTGCAGTCTGAGCTCGGACATATGGACTTGCTCTGGCTGGTGGATATATATTTATCAGTGTGATTGATGTAAGCAAAGATCTGGCAAACACCAGATGCATTTATATTTAGTATTACTGCTGGTGCACTCCTGAGTCCTCCTCACAAGTCCAAGCCAGCCCACAGGAGGATTCAATCATGCCAAGACAGACTGAGCCTGCTCAGGTGGTCATCCTACATTTCACCGGAGGTCCCAGGTGTGCGCCAGGCCAACCCAGGCAGAAGCACCCACCAACCCTCAGAATCAAGGAGATACTTGTCCTGAACCATGATTTTGGACACAGTTGAGTAGTATCTTGACTTGGAAGACACTGGAGGTTAGGGGGTGGAGGTGAGGACAGAGGAAGCAGACCTGGCAGAAGAGCTAGAATTGTCAGGAGCTGTCTACCGATTCTCTGAAGCAGAGTTTTAAAAAAAAGTAAGAAAGAAAGAAAAGGAAAAGAAAAGAAAAGTCTGCCTGCCAGGCGGAGTCAAGGCAGGGTCTGTTGGCAGATCTCCTGCCCTGCTGAGGCACGGAATGAAGAGAGGAAGGATGGAGGCATGGCTCAGGGGTTAAGAACACTGACTGCTCTTCCAGAGATCCACTTGAGAGGCTCAAGGCGAGGGGCTGAAAATTCTATTGACCTTGGTGGAAGGAACAAGGGGGCTTTTGGATGGGAACAGATGTCTTATGTGTATATTTTAATAGATTGTTTCCATTGGCCGGACAGTGGTGGCGCACGCCTTTAATTCCAGCACTTGGGAGGCAGCGGCAGGAGAATTTCTGAGTTCGAGGCCAGCCTGGTCTACAGAGTGAGTTCCAGGGCAGCCCGGGCTACACAGAGAAACCCTGTCTTGAAAAACCACAAGAAGAAAAAAAAAAGATTGTTTCCGTTGGCTTGTGGCTTTGCTTTCCAAGGTACTGTAGTATAAAAAGGCCATGAGAAATATGCTTGCTGCTGGTGTGGTATCAACCTGTAGCCCTCCCATATCTGTATCTTGCATCTTTTTTTTATCTTTCATATAGCCATCCTCACTCCCTGCTCAGAGGCTGTTCCACTTTGTATTGGCTGGCCCTGTACACAGAATCAGACACAAAACCATGTGGTACATGCGGACACCCCAGGGTCTGGCACCCCTGCAGCACAGAGAACCCTGGTAAACTACAGGAAACACAGCCAAAGGAGTAGGCAAGAGATGGGCCAGAAACAGCATTTCATATAAGGCTAAAGAAATACCTTTGAGGGCTGGAGGGCTGGCTCAGGGGTTAAGAGCACCGGCTGCTCTTGCAGAGGACGCAGCACTCCTATGATGGTTTACAATTCTGTTTCCAGCTCCAGGGACTCAGTGCCCTCTTGTGGTCTTTCAAGCACTAGGCACATAGGTTCTGTGCTGTTATGTGATGAAATGTTTCCTGGGGAGACACAACACACACACCTACTCACCCCAGATAGGGAGCCCACAGTGGACTAAAGAACAGAAAACACCAAAGAACAACTTGATAAGCTAATCAGTTTTATTGGAGTTACTTGGGAGAGTGTGAGTGAGGGGTTAATTACAGAAACAGAAATGACTCAAAGTCAGCTGCCTTACCAGTGCCTACCACAGCACTGTGACAGCTCACCAAAGCCAGGAAATCTGGAGCACACTGCACAGCTTGTAGACAGCTCAAAAGATTGGAGAATGTCCTTTCTAAGCGACTAGTTCTAAAGCTCTTCCAGGCAATTCTGCTGGCTTCTGCTTCTCTCGGGCAACTTGTCTGGTCTCAAAATCTTCTTTGCAACTCCACTCTACTCATCTGAGAGGGACTTTTAACTTTTATTTGACATGGAGGGGCCTAGTGAATCTGATCAGTTTCAGGGACTTCCTAAATCTGTTTTTGAGTTGTTTACCTTTCTGTTTAAGGAATTTCCTGCAGGAAGAACAGTTTCAATCTCAGGGGACACTGTTATACAACAAGCATGTGCATGTGTGTGCGTGCGTGCGTGCACACACACACACACACACACACACACACACACACAGAGGCAAAATACCCATGCACATTAAGTAGCCATGATAATAAGAAGAAATGCATTTAATCCTGTGGGCCATGAGAGAAACTGCAAAGCTTTGATGCAGTGAAGAGACATGATTAAACTTGTACCTGCAGTGAGGAGACATGATTAAACTTGTACCTTTAAAAGCCCGCAGCTATCATTAATGTTCACCAGAGATTCGCTTGGCAGGAAGGGTGCCCTGGCTGCAGGACTGGAGGTGGGCAGACATGCCAAAGAGGAGGTCGTCACAGGGACTCTAGGGCCTGGATAAAAGCCTGAACCTCAGGGGTGAGGAAGAGCCAGCTATCTCAGAAGAATCTTGAAGGTCTGTCTTAGATGAATGTTGAGAATCTTGAATCAACAACACGGTAGGCTCAGCACTGTAGACCCAGCTCCCGGGAGAAGGGAGCTAGAGACTCTGCGAGTCCATCTGTCAACTTTACATATCACCAGTCACTCCCGAGCTGGTTTTAAGGGCTATGGGATGTAAAGGTGTAGTGGTGCTTGCCTGTAATCCAGCACATAGAAGCAGAAGGATCGTGAGTCCCAGGCCGGCCTGAGCAACATAGTGTCTTCCAGGCAGGTATGGACTACAGAGCAAGACATTGTCTCAAAAAAAAAAAAGTTAAGTTGTATAGGGAAAATTTTTATGGTTGGAACACATTTCTGTTGAATTTAGAGGACATAAACCCCATGACTTCAAAGACACTGCTTACTAAAGACTAAACTTTCTACTTAAGCTAGTTGATATAACGAAAAGCATTGAATCAATATTAGTACAGATGACAAAGTGGATTCAGTATGCAATAGTTACCCTGCGAGATGCGAGACGCACACACACACACACACACACACACACACACACACACACGCTGCCCCTGGGAAACTAGTCTGTTGTCCTTTGTAGTGTGTCTATAAGCACTAACATTGCTTTATGCAACTTCTGTACGTGCATGTGTACACGGGTGTGCAAGTGTGCGTGAATGAGTGTGTGTGTATGAACTTCACTTACTATCAATCATTCCCAAGCAGATTTTAAGGTTCAGGGATGACGGAGGGTTATGGCTGCATGCCTAGAATCCTAGCACTAGGGTTGAGCCATGAGCTCTGGCCCACTGTCCTTTGGAGCCACTGAGGCTGTCTCCTTCTAGAGGAGCATGGTGCCACAGGCCCAGGGTGAGGATTTGGTGGAAAGGTTGCAGTGAGGCAGAGAATTAATGTGTTGATTTCCCAGAGCCCTCAGGGGCTGGCGCCTGTTGACATGGACTTGTCCTCCAGCCCGCCTTCCTGCAGCCATACAGTTTGTGTAGGAGAACCACTCCTGTTCGCAGGCAGCACTGGACACTTCCTGCCGTCCGAGAGGCTCTGGGTCTGGCTGGCCAGCCTGTGGGGCCTGCTGTGCAGCCTACAGACCAGTCCAGGGCGGGCCTTTCCCACTGCCCCTGTGTGCTGGAACTCACTCTGGGCACTTCCCCAGAACATGCTCACCCTGTCCTGCAGAACTCACCTCACTTCCTATCCTGCTGGTGGTGTAGGTGAATACCAGGCCCATACTTAATCCCTAGCCATTGGTTGTCCCCACTGTAGCCACAGGAGGTGGCAGGGGAGGATGGCTGCCTTGTCTTCTCTGCAGGTGGGTGGGCCCAGTCTCTTCTATTTCTCCTTCCCTTCAAGAGCAAGCCTGGACAACAGCTTTAGGACTGTTGTCAGATGTAGCCCTTCTTTGTACCACTTGTCTTGTTCCAAGGACTGTCTTTGGCCAGAGCTGGCCAACAGTCACAAGCCAGAAGCTGAGGATAGAACTCTTTCAGATCCCAATCCATCAGATTACAAGTACCCTCCGGAACTCCACTCCCTCTGTCATTTAACACAAGGGACATTGATACAAAGTTCAAGAACATGTAGAAGCTCACACTCTGTGTAAGTGGCAGTATAGAATAAAAAACCATGGTTCCTGGCCAGCCAGGTGGCCTTTCTGTCTTGAGACATCCCTTGTCACCACCAGGCAGTCTGCACACCAGCAGCAAAGACTCTGAGAAGTCCTGCCTAATGTCAGCTTGCCTGCTGTTCCAGCAGCCGTTTCCAAGCTCCTCTGGTGTGACCCTTCCTTCCTTCTTCACATTGCTTTCCACGCTGCAGCAGAACCCGGAAGCACAGTCTGGAAATTCCACATCATGCCTGCTGCGAGCATTCCAGGAATGGTTATGAAGAGGACGAGGGGATTTCTGCTCCACCCCCTCAGAGTATCACCCACGGTGAAATGAGGACTCCTTAGGTCCAGCGTCAACCGGTATTTAGTGAGCATCTATTAACACCAGGTGCTTTCCACCACAGTACTCCCTGTCAGGTCTGCCAGCATCTCTAACCTCATAATCTTGGAAACCAAGGCACATGGTACCTGTCACAGATAACAGCCGATTCGATGTCAAGGTCCTTGAATCCGGTCCCTTGTTGTTCTGCATCACACCGCTTCCTTCTGTATGGTCTGACAACAAGAAGAAAAACACGGACCTGAGAAATAAAGAAAATGCTGGGGTCAGATTGCATTCCTGCTGCACTGCGTGACCTTGGACAAGACCTGTCTCCCAGTCTGTGTCCTCCCACAATGGGGGTTCAGGCAGGATGCCCAGCCCTGATGTTCTCCCCAGCTATGGATTTCTGTGACCCCTGTGGTCCTGATCCTCACACCCAGAGCAGGGTGTGGAGACATAGGTTATCCTAAAAGTTACTCAGGGGCCGAGAGCTAACTCCAGGTTGGTGTGTGGCACAGAGTCAGAGAAGGTGGCTGTTGGGGAAGGCAGGACACACACAGTTCATCCCTGCTATCAGTCAGAACCTCAAGAACTGCTGGCAGGGTTCAGGAGGGAGTCAAGCCCTGAATGGTGCAGGATCTTGGCAGCGTGGCCTGTGACATCCTCAGGGTCACAGGTGCCCACTCCTTAATGGATGATGGAGAAACTGGCCAGACTGGTGAGGGTGGGGCCCAGAAAGGAGCAGTGGGCATTGAGGAGGCATAAAACCACCCTGTGCTTTGTATACTGTTTGTCACTAGTCAGCAGCCCCACCCCTTTGTGGTATGTGGAAGCAATGACCATGTCCATAGTAGGTCAGTGGTCCACTTCAGATCAACCCTCCTAGTCCTTGGTTTACTGAGACAAGGTCTCACTGTCTAGCTCAGGCTAACCTTGAATTTGTGAGTTTCCTGCCCCAGTCTCCTGGAATGACAGGCCTATGAACTGTTTTGTTTTTATATTTTAAAGAAGGCAGTTGCCTTCCTTTGGGTTATTCTGTTGGAAGATCCTGCTATTTAAAATTCGTAGTCTATGGCATCCGGCCCCTGAGCTCAGTACAAAATGGAGACTGCCTTTCCCAACAAGACTTCCTCTTCTCTACCTTATCTGAGGAGCCCGACCCCAACACTCTACCTGAGGAATATCACTTAATCCTTGGTGAGATTACCAGTTCAACTTCCTGGAACACTTCCCCAAGCCAGTGAGGTCTCCCCAGAACATTAAGCCTCAGCCAATGAAAGTTTAAGAAGACCTCTTTCCTACTTTTCAAGGTTTATACAGTCCTCGTTTTTCCTGAATAAAGAGCACATGCATTTTCATTGACTATTATCTAAGACAGCTGTTTTTTAAAAGATCTGTATCACTGAAATCTTCAGAGATGCCTCCCTCCCACCCTGCTTCCCAGCATTTATTGAGGGACCAGGATCCTGCTGACCCACCTGTCCAGACTTCACTTCATGCTTTCCTGCCCAGTGTGCAGTGGTGCCTGGACACCAAAGGGGAAGAAGAGACAAACAGAATCACATTCGTTTACAAGCAGACGCTGACACAAAGGTTGAAATGGAGGCAGTTCCTCTGGAAGGGATAACAGAACGGTGTGGAGGAGTAGAGAGGGAAGCAAAGGGAGTTGTTAATGAAACAAGAGCCTCTGGATGGTTAGGCTTGACTGCTGGGGGTGTGGAGCCAGCATATGTCTGAGCAGTCTTAGGATGACTCTGTTGTGGGGTGGGGTGGTAAGACACTGTAGCCATCACCTCAGGTCACACACTGTAGGGAGGGCGCTCAGTCGATTCCCCAGCAACAGTGCTGGGGATGTCCCTCAGGAAGACACCCCAGGCAGAGCAACAGGTGCCGAGGATGTGCATTGTCTGCCACAGACAGTTGGAGAAACAGAAGGGGGGGTGTGTCAAGCCCACACCAGTCACTGAAGACTGAGCTGTAGTAGGTCACCTGCCTTCTCTGAACTTTGGAGCACTGAGGAATCTCTCAGAAACCCTCCTGTCCATCAGATGTGAATGGGAGTCACCTTGTCTCCAAAGGACACCAAACTGATCTAAGAGGACAGATGCAGATACTGACACGCCCCTCTCCAAGCCACTCCACCTGCCTGCCCCCTTGTCCTGTGAACTTTTCACAGGGACCGTGGACACTCGCCAAGCCTGAAGCCCTACTCCCTCCTCCCCCTAGCCCCTGATGTAACTTCTAGAATGGGGAAGGACTTTACATCAGGAAGATGTAAGATTTCTATATTTGAGGGATGTGGATTGGCATGGCAGATATAATACAGGCCTAGATATCAGGAGGCCTGGATTCAAATATTTGCTCATTCAGTGGTGTGTGTGTGTGTGTGTGTGTGTGTGTGTGTGTGTGTGTGTAAGTAACTGGGAATTTAATGCAGAGCCTTATGCATCCTAGACAAGCGCTCTACCACCAGCTACACTCCCACTCCTTTATTTAACCCTCTGTTTATCTCTGATGCAGCAAATGCGTGGGGCTGAAGGTGCTCCATGAGATTCTTGCCCTCTCTCGGGCTGTGTGATTCCAGAGGTCTGTCCCTTCCAACATTGTCATTCTTGCTTCAGGCTCATGCCTGTCTGTCTCCTTGAGATCTGCCAGGGCCAACGGAGAAAAAGAGTGTTGCTGAAGTTGAGGAGATGTTTGGGGATGGGAGGGGGCGTAGGGAAGGCTTATGATGGCCCCTCCAGGAAGCCTGCCTAGATGCCCCGGTCTTGTCTACCGTGAACACAGTGTAAGCTCTGCCAACAGCAGCTGAGGAAGCTGGATTTAGTTAGCATTAAACTGTATTAGGTTGTGTTGTTTCTACAAAGAGTGTGTTTTAGGATAAACACGATGCCAAAGGCACTCTGAGAGGAAGTGGCTTCATGCCATCCATCCCTAGTGCAAAGAGCCGGTCTCCTACATACCCACGTGCACTCAGAACAGAAAACCCAGTTTCAGCCTTTCTGGTTTCCTCCAGGAAAACACCACCCAGGGCTAAGCATTTGACCCAGGCTGGGCCTATCCAGATCCTCCAGCTCCAGCCTAATGTGACTATCCCAGACACCGACACAATCAAGGCACAGCACTCTCTTGGGGTCCTTTCCACTGCTGGAAAACCCTGGTTGCAGAACTGTTGGGAGTCATGTGATCACCCCCCTCCCCCAGAGCACCTCTGTGGTAGGACAGAAGGAAGCAGCTGTTAGAGAAGAGAGGTGAATCTTGCTGGTGTCTGAACCCCTGACCTCAGACCTCCCAAAGCCAGCTCCATTCCTGAGCTTCCTGAGTCCTTAATAAAGTAATGTATTTAAATTGGTATTTGATTTTTAACACTCCAAATAAGAGAAGTCTATATGAGATCGGTGGCCACTTAGTTCAGAGTGGTGAAGCAACTCACCTAGGCTTACCCAGCACATCTGGGGCAGAAAGAACCGGGGACCCAACTCTTCCCTTGGTGTAGTCTCTTTTCTGATAAATGTCCTTTCAACTCAGGATTCCAAACCCTCTGCCACAGGGCCCAGGTGACAGTGGCAACTGTACAGAAAGCATCTACTCCCCTGAGGGGGCTGTGACAAAGCTATGAGCACAGTATATGCACTTGGATTCAACAAGAGACAGCTCCATGCCAGTGTGGGCCACAGCAACCCCTCCCTCGACCGCCACATCCTCTCCTTCCAAGAGAAGACACTCATCACCTTTACAGAACAGCTTATAGACGGAGGCATTCACACTGCCCAGCAAGAGGGACTGCTGTCCCTCCTCACAACAAGTGACAAACCTGAGCCTTGGATCAATTACAGAGCGTGCCTGAAACACGCCATGTCACCCACAAGCACACGCCTGGGGTGTGAACCCAGCCCTCTGTGCCCAGTCCTTTCTCAGTCATTTTATTTTATGTTGTAGAGATGGTGTCTCATATTCCCCAGGCTGGCCTCACACGCCTGGGCTCAAGCTATCCTCCTGCCTCAGCTTCTTGAATATCTGACCCTACTGACGGGAAGCATTGAACAGATACCTCCATGTAGCATCTTCTTCTAGAACCATGAGTCAGAGTATCTGGACATTAGGCTAATCTGGTTTGCGGAGGGGGAGGGCATGGCAGGTGTTTAGAGGTTGAGGTCAGCAAGTCTGTGTTTTGGGTAGTATCATCCGTGGATTAGAGTACACTTATCTATCAGGTACTTCAAGGACATCTATGTGGCTTATACTATCACTTAAGAAAGGGGGGGCACTTTACTCTTTTCTATTCTCTGGGGCTGACAGGATGAGCATTGTTTCAGTGGGGTCTTCCCAGTACTGTATGGGTTGCAAGGCAAACTACAGTGACCCTGGCTTGTAAGAATCTTCTGGGAAGGCAAGAGTAGCTGAAGCCTGAGAGGGGTCTATGCTGTTCTCGAGTGTGCGAATGTGCGGGTGGTGTGCGGGTGCGTCTTCACATGCATGTGCTTTTGTGTATAAGAAGGGTTGTGATTGCTCCTGTGAGGACAAATTCCAGCTGTGAAGAGCTTGTCAGCATGGAGGGGAGCGTTCCACCCATTGCCCATGTTTGGAGTCACTCAGGCTTAGCTAAGTACACAGCAGCCGGGAGCCTAATTTCGGCAGCTGACATCAGTAAGCAGCACAAAAATGTAGGTGCAGTCCTCCCCCTTCCTTCTCCCCCTTCATGGAACAGGCCTAGCCTGGTCAACAAGTCTGCACGCGCTGCGTCCAAGGAACGAGTGCAGAACAGCTCTGGACCCACGTGGAAACACACACTCGTGTGTGCATACATGTACTTACAAGTGGCTTTCTGGGATACATGTGTGGGAAGGTGTGGGCTGTGGCTTCTGGTCCGGCTCAGCTCCGACGCTTCCCTCTGAGCTTTGAGGGGGCCTTTAAGCTTATGCAGTGGTCTGAACGATGCCTGCCTCTTGGAACTGCTGTTCTCTACAGAGAGAATGGGGCTTCAGAACCCTGGTTTGAAAGAGCCCGGGGAGACAATTAGTCTCCTACTTTCATTTCGTGGACAGGGATGAAATGGTCTTATGACCAGGATGGAGACAGGGAAATGTCCGGGTTACGCACAAAGCAAGTCCGGTATAGACTGACTAGAAGTCTGGCCTCCAGGAATGATGGGCTAAGCACAAGCCAGTCCTGAAAGACAGAGCAAGATGCTGTCAAGGGCGAGCTCCTACTGGCTTCCCTGGCCTTCCATGCCCGTGTCATTTTGAGGGCAGCAGTCTGTAAACATCGCTTATGAGCTCAGACTGACATGGATTCTGCCAGAGGGGTCTGTCTTGTGGATTATTAGCTCAGAGAGATGTACAAAGGACGGTATGACTCTGGTTTGCTGAGTGTGTTTGATTTACTTTAAGATTACAAGTTCACACAGAGTTCTCAAGGATCCTCTGGCCCCCTTATCAACACTGCATGAACCCAGCTTTTCCTAAAAGAAATTATAAAAGACATGGAGCTGTGCAGGCTGGGTTTAGGACCACTTGTCATTTGCTTTAGTATCACCCAGGCAGCGGCCATCTGTAAACTGCTAGGCCGGTCCTCTTCCAGGTGCTAGCTCTGCCCACATCTGCCCACATCTGTCCACTGAAGCCCTCAAGTCATCACCATGTCTTTTCTTGAACTTGCCTCTCACCCTCTGCACTGTGCCACCCACATGGGAATCCGTCCACCAGCCCAGATTGCTCCTAAAGACAGGAACTAAAACCCATCCCACCTCAGGATCCCCAGTGGAAATGGGATGGCTCCCAGGAGAACTCAGAGTCAAGACATGCAGGTTCTCAGCCACCATTCAGCCTATATGACATTTTAGGCAGCATGATGATACTTCCTGGCTGATCTGACCCTCAACATACAAGTTACATGCATCTTTTTGGTACACATCAGGTTCTTTATGCATATTAATGTGGTTCCTGACACCAGCCACACCCCCATGTTCATCATGAGCCAACCAAGGCTCAGAGACATCATCGTAGCAAAGGACCTTCAGACCTTCAGACAGGGCTGATTTCCTGGTCCAGACTCATACAGCGATAGCACAGGGCTTCTCTCAGTGTGCTGTGTTCCCAGGAGATTAGAACCTAGGACCTTCACTGTGCAGCACCTCTTCTCTTAGAGTGTGAGGTGGCTTTTCCCTGATGTGGACTCCATGTGTCCTTGGCCATGTTAGCCTTCATTTTTCATACGAGCAGGAAGTAAGGGAACCACGTGGACCAGTTACTCTGGTAGACTGTCCAGTTTTCTCTGTGGCTTTTTACAGCAGAGGCAGTGCACAGGGTGTGGATTCAGTTTTATCTGTTACCCTTAAATGGGGTTGGGGGAATTAGAACTCTTCGGGATGTGCTAACTTACCCTCTCACACCTGCTGAGTGCAGAATTGCCTTGGGATTTCTGCCATGTGGATGCCTGTGTTCTGCTTCTGAGGGGACATGGTGTGTGTGTCTTAGTTAGGGTTTTACTGCCATGAACAGATACCATGACCAAGGCAACTCTTCTAACGACAACATTTAATTGAGATTACAGATTCAGAGGTTCAGTCCATTATCAAGGTGGGAGCATGGGAGCATCCAGGCAGGCAAGGTGCAGGAGGAGCCAAGAGTTCTACATCTTCATCTGAAGGCCACTAGGAGAAGACTGGCTCCCAAGTACTTAGGGAGGAGAGTCTCATTGTCTATCCCCACAGTGACACACTTCCTCCAACAAGGCCACACCTCCTAATTGTGTCACTCCCGGGGCCAAGCATATCTAAACCACCAGAGTGGGACTTTCACAGTGTTCTGAGGAGCAAACTCAGGTTGACAAGCACCACAGACATGCTCTCTACCTCTGAGTCACAGTTTTTACACACTCAGTGACTGGAAGTAGACGTTTAGGAGCCTCTGCCTGAGGATCTGGGCCTTGGGATCTTTCGGAGGCAACACTACTGTACACTAAAGCCTCAAACCATTTAACATAGCTGTAGTAACAAGATTTTGTTGTTCTACTTTGATTCTAATAAGGTTTAAGTGATAGAGAAAAATAACCCTAAGATTTTAAAATTAAAAAATTAGTGTTTCCAAATATGCCCTATAATACATGCACGTATATAGGAGGCATAAACTGTTCATAATTGCACCCTTATAGCAGCCATGGGTGCTTAGCAACCTAAGTGTCTTGTAATGGAGTGGTATGGAGAATGACTGAACTGTGGTGAATTTGCTTCTTAAAATATTATTCTTATTATTTTATTATTCATGTATATGGATATATGTCTGTGTGGGGTGTGTGCACGTAAGTACAGTGTCTAAAAAGGCCAGACAGAAGCCCAGGAGCTTGAGTTACTTTCAGGTGGCTGGGAGCTAACCTTGGTTCTTCTGCAAGAGCAGAACTGCTGAGCCATCATTCCAGATTACAGAGAGTTTTAAACGTGTGCGTGTGCGTGTGTGTGTGTGTGTGTATGTGTGTGTGTGTGTGTGTGTGTGTGTGTGTGTGTGTGAGAGAGAGAGAGAGAGAGAGAGAGAGAGTTGTTGGATACCTTGGAGCTGGAGACATGGGCTGAACCAGTCCTGGATCATCTAGAAGCACAGTATGTACCCTTAACTGCAGAGCCATCTCTTCAGCCCATAAAGTAGAATGCATTTGTACAGTAGGCTTCTTTCTATGCATCAGAGAAAACGGAACAGGCAGTTGTTTTCTGCAAATGAATGTGAATGAATCTTCAAACAGTGTAGAGAGTAAATATCATAAGATATCCCTTCCTTATAAGATTTCCCAATGTTTATAAATGGAAAACTTCGAGAGTGTTGATTTCTAAGGTGTGGGAATGTTCTGTGACTCATGTGGCAGGGATGCTAGTGCCTGCTTTGGTGGAAACATCAAACTGTACACATGGTATGCACACCTTACTATGTGGGTATTATACTTCAGGTAAAAAGAGTAAGCAGTGGAAATCCTAATGTATTCTAAAACTTTGACAGCCACCCACAGACCAGATAACAAAGCAATTGACCTATTGAATGGTAGCCTTAGAAGTCCATGCACCTGGTCACAGGACTCCACAGGCGAATAAATAACCGTATAATAGAAAGTGCGCTGATTAGAACCAAGTGGAGAGAGCACCATTAGTTCCTGACACAGGTAAGTACTCAGACATTTTGGGACCGCATGATCTCAGTTACCTGTGGAGTCTCCAATAGAGTAAACTCAGAGTCATAGCGTCATGGAGATTAGCAGGAGCTAGGGAAGGTCAGCTGAAGTCGTCTTTGGCTGTATGAGATGAGTAAGTTCTTGAGATTTAATGTCGAACATGGTGCCTGGTTAATGATGATGTGTTCTATAAGTGAAATTTACCTCACATGTTCTAATACACATGTGCACACATACACGCACACATACACACTTACCACATATCACACACACATGTACACACACATATAGACTTACCATGTACTGTACATACACATACACGCACACTCACACACACTTATAGGCACAGTAATTTGGTGAAACATTTTCTATGCTCATTAGCTTGATTATGCAAATAATTTCAAAATGTAACCACAGGTGAGAACCTAAATGTGTAGTTTTACTTGTCAACTATACTTCCGTAAAACTAGAAATAACATTTGTTGGGTGAGCAGACGGCAGATTTGTTAGATTTTGCCAAAGTGGTGTCCAGGGAGAACTTTCTAGCTTTATTGTCCTCACTCTTAACAGTGACATGAAGATGACATGAGGCCAGATGTGGTGGTGCACACATTCAATCCCAGCATCCTCACAGTAAGGCCAGCCTGGGCTACGCAGTGAGTCTCAAGGTCAGCATGGGCTACCTAAAGAGATAAGGTCTCAAAAATGAAACAAAGTGAGACCGGCTAAAACTTCAGTCCACGAGATTAGTGAAAATGATAAAAAAACAGACTCAGGGGAAGAAGCAAGAGATGAAGTCAATGCTACAAACACCAAACCTGACAACCGAACTCAGGGCTGGGGCTGGAGCGCAGCAGCGAGTGGAACTCTTGCCTGGCATGCGCAAGGCCCTCAGTCCATTCCCTAGGACTTCAGCAAGCAAACAACAGCAAAGTCCCCAAATCAAACCAAAGCAGTATAGCAGATCAGCCAGACATAAACCAGGCCAGCCTTAGGAATAATATATATGGAAATAACAATAGATAATGCTAACAATAAAAGGGTCAGGGAAGAAGCCACGGGCTTGCAGATTTACAAACAGGTAAAAAAAAAGCACACGAAGTGGTGGGGGAGGGGGTATAAAAGGTCAGGACAGGCCTTCAGCAAGGAGTGAGGACATTTTAGTATCCCAGGTAAAGGTGAAGGCCAGGTTCAGTGTGCTGTGTGGCCATGACAAACAGGTTGTATGAGACATGGGAGATTTCTAGAGCCAGCCAGCCTGTCTGGACCTTTCTTCCTCACCCTAGTTTCCTTTTTCTGAGTTGTCATCCGAAGAGAGTTGGCATCAGGTCTCCATCCACTTCAGAGATGCCCTATAGAAGACTGGCTCTCTTTAAGGGCCTCAAGCCATTTCCTCCAGGGTTGACAGGCTCAGCCCAGCCTCCCTCAGTGGGAGGTTGAGAGGACCACACCCAAGAACTCCTCCTGATTCCCCAGAGCTGTGTGGGCCAGGGGCCAGGTCCTGAGGAACCCAGGTCGTGGTTGGGGCTCCAGGAGACAGTAGCCACCTCCTCCCGCACTGTCTCCGTGCTGTGAAACCTGTTTCCCCTCACTCCTGCTCCTTCCTCTACCTGCTCTGCTCCTGCCTGTCTTCTTCTGTCCCTCTTCCTACCTCATGCTTCCTGGAGTGTGAGGCCAGTGTTTAGTGATGGCTGTGCCCCCACCCCCCAGCTGTATACAGATTGATGACAAGTCATCCTGAAACCAGGAGTACCTCACTTGCAAAGCACAAATGTTACACTGTGTTCTGTTCTTTACCCCCCACAACCCCACACACCTCTGAACTCCAGTCCTCTCGCCCTGTAAACCCGCTACTGGGTTTTGAGCTCCTATTGCCAAGATTGTTGGTATGCAGTTGCCTCTGAGCACATGCCCGCTTGCTCTCCACTCAGGTAAGAGGGGCCCCTTCTGCCACTCTCTTTCATGATGACAACCAACGTCCTCATTTATAACTCAGTGCGATCAGGAGACCAGGGCCACACGTGATGGACCCTCATCAGGGACAGAGATAAGGTTTTGCTAATTCAGACAATGGTTTAAATGCTATAGGTTCATCTTCTGTGCTGTTTGCAGTTTTAAAAGCTATAAATATCACAGTTTTTCCTCTTAAAAGATGGTATCTTACATGTCAGGCTCATGCCTGTAATTCCTGCACATGGGAGGCTGAGGCAGGAGGATTGCTGTGAGTTCTGAGCTAAGTACAGTGTGAGACTGTGTCTCAGCAATATAAAAGAAAACAGAGAGGAGAGGAAGGGAGGAAAGAAGGAAGGAAGAGGGAAGGTGGACTTGAACTCGGAGTTCAAGTGATCCTCCTGCCTCAGCCTTCTGAGAATCTGTGGTTACACCTAGCTTGAGACCTTTAACTTTTATTTGCATTGTGAGTGTTTTCTGTTCCTGTCTGAGGTCCAGAGTCTAGACTGGAGACAACCAATGAAACAGTAAATCACGTCCTGATCATGGAATTTGTGGCCACAATGGCCACCATGTCACTGAGTATAGAATATGACAGGAGTGTGTCATTGTATAATCTTTCCACTGTGAGAGGCAAAAAGTTGAGTGTCACAGAGGTAAGAATGAATGTAGAAAAAGTATTCAGACTTGATGAGTTTCAGAATTGCCATTGTTTCAGATAGTGTTTAATGAGTTGTAAATGTGGGATGAGGAGGAGGAGGATGATAATTGAAACGGTCTTATGTAGCCCAGGCTGGCCTCAAGCTCACTCAGTAGCTTAGGATCACACTTTTGTTTACTAATTATTCATGTACTTATTTATTTAAAGCAAGTGTGTGTGTGTGTGTGTGTGTGTGTGTGTGTGTGTACACTAACACTCATGCACCCCACAGTACACAGGGTGATATTACAGGGCAATTCTTGGGGCTGGGTTCTCTCTTGCTACCTGTGAGATCCAGAGATCTAGCTCTGGTCCTCAGGCCTGGGTGCAAGTGTCTCTACTCACTGAATGAACCCTATTTATTTATATTTTAATTTTATTTTATTTTGGTTTTTCGAGACAGGGTTTCTCTGTATAGCCCTGGCTGTCCTGGAACTCACTCTGTAGACCAGGCTGGCCTCGAACTCAGAAATCCACCTGCCTCTGCCTCCAAGTGCTGGGATTACAGGCGTGCGCCACCACTGCCCGGCTTGAACCCTATTTATTTTTAATACCAGAGTCTAGGCACTGAAAACAGCTTTCTGGGCTCACTAACCCTCGGGAGCAGGTTGTGTCCTTGCCCTGTCTCAAGATCCCAGGCCACATACTCTTGCTCATGTCTGCCACTGACCACAGCTTCCCCTCATGTTTGTGTGAGGGTCACAGCTCTGATCTGCCTCTGTGTCTTGGGGACTGATACCGAGTAGATACCTTGTGTAGGTGTGTTCTGAAGCCACATCTTGGACCAATCCTCTCCACCCTAGACTCAAGCATCTTCATGACCCTCTCTCCTCTGGGGCAGGGACAGATTCCCAACAGTGAGAACAGCCATTCAGTCTCAATTTTCCCATCATCCAAGTGCTGAGGAACTAGAGGCTGGGAAGGGGCAGCGTTCAGACATCTTCTCGGTCTCTTTCTGAGGCTTGTGGGTGTAGGTACCTATATTTGCCCTAATCATGTATCTTGGCTTCTCATGGAAGGTACCAGAAGAAATTTCCTACACTTCCTGGTTTTTGTGCTTGTTTTTGTTTCTGTTAATAATAAATGGTTTCTACTCTGGCTAAACCTAATTCACTGTTTGTTTGTTGTTTGTTAAGCACATACAATTTTTGATTTTGTAGATTCACTAGTGCTGTGTCATTGCCAATAGTGTTTTTAATTCAGTGTGGCTTCATTGATCATCTATGGTTTTGTCTCAGTGAATAATGCTGTTGGATTTTTCTCCTGTGTGTCTCTTAAGCTGAGAGTAAAGTCTTGAGTCATCACCAGCCCCAGGGCCCTGGGATGAGGAGGCCTTTGACCGTGGACTGTGGTTTTGGGTACAGCTGCCATGCCTACTCTTTGGGGAACTTCTTCTGTAGGTTTGTTAAATACTTCTTTTTGCTGGGGTTAGTGAGCCAGCTTCTGAGTCTTTGTTCTACCCTGAGAAGACAGAAATAATCACCAAGCTTGTTAGATGGCCTAGGACACCCACACCCACTCCCCCACACCCCTACTCTCACACTGACTCCCACAAAACTCACACTCACACACACACACACACACACACACACACTGAGCATTACAACTTGGTCGATTCATTATAAGGAAGATGTGTAGCTTCCTGCTATTTTTTTGCAGCTTCCCAACAGCATGACACTATTTAGCTCTTGACTAAATTTTGAGTGTCCCAAGACATTGGATCAATCATCCTAAGAAACAAAGGCGTCTCCCTTTGATTTTATTAAAGTCAGGTAAATGACAATATGGTTATTTAATGTGACCTTGTGCTGTGCTTTTTAGATGCATCTCTAACCCCCATAGCCTTGGGACAGGCAGGGTGTTACAGTTTTACCAGCGAGGCTGTGTAGCTCTTACAGAGCAGGGCAGCCGTTGAGCGCTGCGAGGGACGAGGCTGCTGAGCTGCGTGTGCGGTCTGCGTGACTCGGGCTCCTGTGCTTGGCTCCCTCGCATGTTTGCTCATGTTCAAAATGCAGGATGTGGGGAAATTTCTCTTACGGACAATAAAGGAGCATTGAGCGGATGAACTCACAGGGCTTTTTGTTTAGGATGGTACTTGTTTATCTAAGGGACTCTCCTCAGATCACTCAGACTGCCTTTGTAGCCAATAGCTGGGCCACCCTGCACCCGAGACATAGGCGTTTCTCATTGGAGTTCATAAGGTCACGAGTCAATCTATCTTGATGTCTTGTTATAGGCAAATTCGAGAGGAAGGGACCATTATTGCCATTCTGGTGATGCCCAGAGGCCTCCGAGGTTTCTGAGGACAGATGGGGTTGGTAGAATGCTGTGGGGCTTGAAGGACTCCCCATGGGTGGCCCTCACAGACGAGGCACCTAGTTCCACGTGGCATAGTAGTGCCGCTCGGTGAAGGGAGTGGATTTGAGTCAGAAAGACGTGCCGTTAGTGTGACCCTGGGTGGGTCACTGAACCTCTCTATTGGCACAGTCTCCATGTGCTGAGCTGTGGTGCTTGGCAGAGCACCTGTCCTGTGTTGACACTGGGTCTCACTTTACTTCAGCCTTAGGACTTGGCCTCTTTTTCAGGTTGATGTCACTGCTTACCTTCACATTCCTTAGTATTTGGGGGCTTGTCTGCAGCCACACCTACCTTGTCAGAGGACAGAGCTCAAGACTGCTGGGGCACCGGGGTGGGGTGGGGGGACTGCTGCTGAAGTCCTGGGAATTTCTTCAGCCCCTCCAATGACTGACAGTGTAGTCTCCAGATCCCTTGTTCTTGACATGGGCAACCCAAGAATGTGACGTCCACAGAGATCCCTGGTGGGACTTCCCCACAGTTGTTCCTGAGAGGCTGAGTGGTTTGCTAAGTAGCCCATCCTATTCACCCACCTCCAGGTTCCTGGGAGCACTTGCTAATGTGCTACATTTACAAGATTCCTCCTCCCAGGGAGCCTTTATGGACCTGGACTCTGTATGCAGCTGTAAGGTGGATTCCCTGTGGGCTTGCTTACACCCCTGGGACATCTCTGCTCAGACTCAAAAGCTATCCTAACCAGCCACTCATGGGGAGAGAGGGAGAGAGAGAGAGAGAGAGAGAGAGAGCGCCCAAGATGGGTGTCGTGGTGAGCGCCTGCAATCCCAGCACTCAGGAGGTGGAGACAGAAGGATCAGAAGTTCAAGGTCATCCTCCACTACATAGGAAGTTTAAGCCTGGACTACCAACCAAACATGAAATAGCCACGTTCTTAGAAGCTCTTTAGGAAAACCATTTATGAGCCATTAAGATGGCTCAGTGGGTAAAGACAATTACCACCAAACCTGATGACTTGAGTTCAATCCCTGGGACTCACATGGTGGAAGGAGAGAACCTGTGCGGGGCGCGCGCGTGTAGTGATCTCGCCGGCAAAAAACACACACACACGCACACACACATACACACCAGAATCCTTCCGTAGAAACACGTTTATTTCCCTAAACCAAAATGGTGGTAGAAGACGAAGAAGGCGTGGGAAAGCACTGCCTATATACCCCAGAGCGGGGTATTCACCCCCTGATTGGCTGCTTACTCGTAGCGCGCCAAACGCCGTGGGATGGGCTTAGTTTTGGCGGGCTTACCATGGCACATGCGCAGTTTACTTGGTACTAGGAAGAATTACGGGCGACAGCGCCACCTAGCGATGGCGGACTTTGTCAGCTCTCGTGGCGGCTCCCAACAAGAACCCACTCCTGCAAGGTGCCCTCTGACCTCCACACATGTATCATGACACAGACATACCCACACACAAGCATGTCCCCACACATACAATAAACAAACAAAACAAACATTTAAAAATAACAATTGTGGTGGTTTGAATATGCTTGGCCCATGGGAAGTGGCACTATCAGGAGGCGTGGCCTTGGTAGAATAGGTGTGGCCTTAGGGGAGGAAGTATGTTATTGTGAGATGAGCTTTGAGGGCTCTTAAACTCAAGCTCTGCCCAATGTGGAATGAGAGCTGCTTCCTGTGGAATAGAGTCCTCTGATGGCTGCCTTTGGATCAAGATGTAGAACTCTCAGCTCTTCCAGCACTAAGTCTGCCTGCATGCTGTCATGCTTTCTGCCATGATAATAATGGACTGAACCTCTGAAACTGTAAGCTGGCCCCAGTTAAATGCTGTCCTTTATAAGAGTTGCCTTGGTCATGGTGTCTCTTCACAGCAATGAAACCCTAACTAAGGCAGTAATAATAACAATAGAGTAATGATGTTATCTTTGTTTGTAAAGTTTAAGCCATTTCCACCCACATGGTGTCATTTGAGTCTTGCTGCGTTGTCAGTGTAGGAAGAGATTATTAGCCCCCTTCTCAGAGACAATCTGCTCCTATTCTGTTCAAAGGGAAAACTGTTTTAAGTAAATTTTTGCCATTATAAAAATATTTTTTCAGCACATAAAATTTGGGGTATACAGAAAAAAAAAGAGCAATATGATTTTTTCCCCTTGTAGCTCCAGAGCTAGCTTCCAGTCTGTCAGCCATTTCTTTTTAAAATCTGTATTAGGTTATTTGTTTCTTGGCTGTAAACTCAAGAGTAATTACTCTTCACTGACTCATAGCTATCAGTGCAGAGCCCATCCAGGCTGATCTTCAAGGCCCGTGTCCATTCATGCTTGTCTTTTACAAGATGAGCTTGTACAGGATGCTCATGAGACCTTAAAGTGTCTGTCCACGGACTGTTAGTTGCAAGGGAAGAAAATGAGAGCTGGGTGGTACCAAGGCTCGATCTCACTGGTGATGGATGGGCACCATATCCCTGTTGAGCATTAGCATATCCTGGGAGGACACGGATTCACTTATGTACCAACTCAGGAACATAGAACCCAAATCTAACTGGATGAGGACACATCAGAAGCCAAAAGAGGTATCCCAGGCCTGTAATTCCAGCACTCACAAGTACTGGGTCAGCCTGGGCTATGCAACAGTTTTTGTTTCTGGATTGTCTTGTGGACTGAGGGCAAGTGGCTAGAAAGGGTGTTGTTAGAAACATGGAGTGTTTGAAACACGCACAATGGGCTGATTAGAATTATTACATCTACTGCTACTTCTTTTTCAATTTTAAACTTAGATTTCTCTATCTATCCTGGGGCATGCTACCACAGTGCACATGTGGAGGTCACAGGATGACCTTCTCCATTCAGTTCTCTCCTTCCTGCATGTGGGCCCTGGGAATCAAACTCAGGTCTCCAGGCTTGGAAGTTAACACCTTTACCCTGACACAGCTTACTAGTCCCGGTTGTCAATTTTCTTGATGTTGGCCTCTCTATTGTGTTTATATGATGCGTGTGTGTGTGTGTGTGTGTGTGTGTGGTTGGTGTGAGAGTTGTGTATTATGTAGTGTGTGGGTGTGTGTATGTGTGCTATATGTGTGTGTGTGGTGTATGTGTGTGTGGTGTATGTGTGTGTAATTGTGTGTGTGTGCATGTATGCGTGTGTAAGACACTGAAGAACGTAGAGTTTAAGAGGCATGATGTTATAGCTTACCCTTGGATGTTTGTTGCTCAAGTGGGTTTAATACGGAATGCAGAAAATGAAAAAGAAAGGTCAAAGTGTACGAATTAGTGAATCTAAGCGAAGGGCACAAAGAAGTCTATGTTCTAGTCTTTTCCATAAGCTGGACATTATTTCCAGATAAAAAGTTAAATGTTGTATATATATTTGATATCATCAGAGGACACCATGGGGTGTTACATGTGACCTTATGTTCACATTTCTCCACGAAGACAACATAGGTGGTTGGAGTTTTAGGTGTAGAAGAGCCTGGCAGCCCAGACTGGGAAGAGAGAGGGGCAGTCTTAGTCTTGCCACTGTATTCCAGAAACAGGAACAGCTATGGGGTGCAAGCTCAGTCGGCTGAGTGCAGCCAGGAGAAAAAGCCAGAGGGCTGGAGAGATGGCTCAGCTGTTCTTGCTGAGGACCCAGGTTCAATTCCCAGCATGCACACAACATCTCACAACTGTCTAAAGCTGCATTCCATGAGATCTGAAGCTCTCTCCTGACTGCTCTGGGTACCAGGCACGCATGTGGTGCAAGGACATAGATCTTGGCAATACACCTTATACACATAATGCACTAATATTATAATTATTGAAATATAATATAATAAAAATAAAGAATAAATAAAAGAAAGAAGGAGGGAAAGACAGAAATAGATAGGTAAGTATGGACAGACAGACAGAGCTGCTGGAAGGTAGACTGGCAAGCAGGGAAAGAAGGGCCCTTGCCCATTGGAGGAAGTGTGTGTTTCTTTGTGATCAAGAGCATGCCTGTTGAGCCCATCAATCAGCTAGGAAGAGCAAGCAGTCCAGGAGGAGCAGAGCGCTGGCCCAGACCCGGGACAGGCAGCGACTCTACCCAGAGCAGTAAGCCGGAGCACTGGCTCCTTCTGGAGCCAGACAGAGGCAGCTCTCTCCCCGGGGGCTCAGGCTCGGGCCCTCTCAGTCCAGTGTGCTGAGCACCTGCCCTAGCTCAGTGTTGTGCTAAGTGCCTTGTATGTGCTTTGTATTTTGTCTCCCAAAACCCCTATAGATGCCGACTGCCGCCTATCCTTTGTCGTACAGAGAAAGAGTCAGACAAGTCAGGTGTTGTCCTCGAGCACCTGTGAGTAGGGATGAAGCCCTAGGCAGACTGGCTGATCTCTGGAGCCATGATGCCCTCCCCCAGTGGTTGTAACTCAGAAACCAACATCTCAGTGCAGGCAGGGGCTCTGCTGACCCATGGCCAGCCCTGCAGAGTCACAGGTAAGGCCTGCTTGGGGTGAGATGAGTTTTACCTCCTGTCCCCTATTTCACCTCCCCTAGAACTCTGCTACCACCTACAACTTCTGAACATCAAGCCTAGTCCTCAAAACCTAACTCTGGTCCACTCTCCCCTCCCACATCAGGAATCGCTTCCTAAAAGTCTTGTCACTATGTCTCACTTCTCAACAAAGTGGCACAATTCCACTCTTCCTGATGACATCATTCCTTCTGACTATATAATTTCCTCTAATGACATCACTTCCTGCTAAGATACTTTTAAGAATCAGCACTTACACAGTGAAGACCACCTTTCAATCCCTGGTACCCTAGGTCCTCAGGGTATGACACAGCCAGGTGCTCCTTTCTTCCTCCTCCCTATTCCTCAATGTTTATATTTCCATGTTTCTTCAAACTGAAGTGTCTAACCTATTCTCCACCACTCAGAACCATCCTGACACAGCTCTGTCTCCTCCACGAAGCTCTCTCATTAGTTCCTTCAAATCCGAGATACTGTCCTATTTGATGTTGCCCTTGTCTGCTTAATACTGACTGTGCTGTGCCTCGGAATGAAGTTGATCCCTTTCCTCTTCTCTTACAGAAGAGAGAGGGGGCCACGTTCTAGGATACACAGCACTCAGAGACTGGGACAGGAACAGTGTGCTTTTGAAGTTAGCCTGGACTGCACACAGAGTTTGGAGCTAGCCTGAGTTACGTAGAATTCAAGGCCTGTCCCAGAACCCAAATCCAATCCAAATTGAAACAACAGAAAGAAAGAGAAGGCAATATAACTTCATCCCACACACTCTGAGGAGAGTAGTTTCTCAGTGGCCGTTAGTGCAGGAATTAGAAGGGAGCTGGCAGGAATTTCAGCAATGGCAGCCCTTAATACTTTGTAAACCTCACTGCTATCAGTCGGTGTAGGACAGCCAGGGATTGGCTGTAATGTCCTCACGTTGCATTTGCTACTGTGCAGAAGCCAGCTGCTGACCCGGATTGATATCCCTTCAGTACGCTGACATCTAGGGATTGGACTCACTGCAATGGAAGACCAGTAAACATGGCTGCCTCTGGGACCCATCTGGGTAGCATTCCTGGGCATCCGCATCCCCGAGCACCCGTATCCCCGAGCATCCAGAAGATCTCTCTCAGTTACCATTTCAGCCTCGACCACCTCATGGGGGACTGGGCAAGAATTGTTGGATTCCTTTAGCTTGGCCGAGTTTCATTCTTTTTTAAATTTTATCTTAATTTCTTAAATTTAGTTAATTGTTTTTTACTTAATCATTTAACATCCTGCTCACTGCCCCCTCCCAGTCACCACCTCTCACAATTTTTCCCCATCCCTGCTCCCCTTCTCCTCTGAGAGAGTGGAGCCCTCCCTGGGTATCCCTCCACCCTGGTACTTCAAGTCTCTGCAAGGCACTTCCTCTTCCACTGAGGCCAGCCAGACAAGGCAACTCAGCTAGTAGAACATATCCCACGTACAGGCAACAGCTTTTAGGACAGCCCCTGCTCCAATTGTTTGGGATCTACATGAAGGCCAAGCTGCACATCTGCTACATATGAGCATAGAGGCCTAGGTCCAGTCCGTGTATGTTCTTTGGTTGGTGGTTCAGACTCTGAGAGATCGAAGGGTCCAGGTTAGTTGACTCTGTTGGTCTTCCTGTGGAGTTTCTATCCCCTTTGGGGCCTATTATCTTAATTTTTAAAAATCATATACTTGATGTGTGTACCTGTGTGTGCGCATGCGTGCATGCATGCCTGTGTGAATGTGTACAGGCACATATGTGCTACATTGTGTGTTCGGAGGTGGAGAGGGGACAAGCTTGGGTGTTGGCCTCAGCCTTCCACGTTGGTTGAGGCAGGGTCTCTTGTTGGGTGTTACATCAGCCAGGCTAGCTGGCCCTCCATCCTGCCTGCTCTCCGGTCTGTGCTCCCGTTTCCCTGTGGATGTGTCAGGATTGCAGAAGCACATGCTGCCACATGAGCTAACTTGGACTCCAGAGGTTTTTGTTGTTGTTGTTGTTGCTTTTGTTTTTGTTTTTCAAGACAGGGTTTCTCTGTGTAGCCCTGGAACTCACTGTGTAGACCAGGCTAGCCTCAAACTCTCAAACTCAGAAATCCGCCTGCCTCTGCCTCCCAAGTGCTGGGATAAAGGCGTGCACCACCACTGCCCAGCTCAGAGTTTTAAACTAGGGAACTTTTGCTTTCATGGCAAGTGCTTTGCCCATTGAACTCCCAGGAGATTTTTTTTTCTTGATGTTCTAAGTATGAGAGAAGGGCTCTAGGGTGTCAGGTAGCTTTACTTGTCTTAGAGTAAGGCTTTGGACTTTTAATCAATAAGAGTGTATTCTGTTGTTTTGGCTTTGGGGATGGAAGCAGACAAAAAAAACAAAACAAAAAACAAAACAACAACAACAAAAAAAAAAACAGGAAGAGGTTTTTTTCATCCCATATCACAGTAACCGTGGGTTGTTTTCTAGTTTTATACAACCTGGCAAGAATGAAGCCAGGGAGACAAACATCTGAAAGTGACGTGTGGCTTAAAGAATGTTTACCCAACCCAGGTAAGAATCATTTGCTGATAAAGGGACCACCCCAGCCTGTCCCATGCCACATCACCCTGAAGAAGGTCAAGTGGCTTTATGCACTCGCTAATTCCCTGCATTCCTGATTAAGAGGCTCAGGGGTGGACAAAGTCACTGCTGTCACAGCCACTGGTGGCCAGGAGATTAGGACCAGAGGCCATACGGGAAATCCAAACACTCCAGACCTCCTTTTAAAAGGCTAAGAAGCAGAGTCTTGAGACTTCGTCCACTCTGGATACAAGTTTTAAAAAGAAACTGTCAGGTGAATTAAAGCCCAGCGCTGTTTAAGATGGTGGGATTTACATAGCATGTTCGGATCTGTCAGGTCTGTCTCACCAGCTTGGTGGGCCTTTCCTTCCAAAGGCAGAGCTCCTGCTCCAGCCTAGCTACCCCGTTGTTGGGGACTCTCAGGCCTTCAGCTCACCTCTGCAATTGGCTTTCCTCATGTGTAAAGTACAGGTTAGAGCTTGGAGCTGGTCCCTGATTCTTCCCTTATCAGCCCCAGGAGTACTCTGAGCAGGTAAGAAAAAAAAAGTGTGACTCCCATTTTACAGATTTTGCAGCTGAGGCTCACCAAGGAGAAGAATCTCAAAGTATCTGAGTGAGTCTGACCCTAACTCCTCACATGGAAGACCCCATAATATAGTTGACTCTGAAATGTTCGCACTCCAGACAAAACATGGGCCTGTCAAAGGCTCATTGTGGGAAAGGGTCGGGGGTTCTGACTTTACAGCCCAGGCACATGTGCAAACCCCTTCCCTCCATAATGCTCAGGAGCTCTCTGTAGACGTTTGAATGACTGCTTTATTGATATGGTGTAAACCTGGTTCCTACAGCACTTAGAGAAGATGCCACAGGCAGAGAGGAAGGAGCCCTCAAGGGCGAGAATGTAGCCATCTCTCTTAGACACTCAGCAAAAAGCCAGCTGACGGAATCACAGGGAGAGGCCTGAGCTGAGAAGCATCCTCATGGGACGTGTGAGCCAGTGACATCGGTGTTAAAGACGAGAGGGCCTGTTCCAGCCACCAGTCACCTGTGCCCGACATGGCTCCTGCTCTTCTGAGACCTCGTATTGCTTGCGTCCTTGTCTTCACCTGTTGGCATCCTTCTGACCCTCCAAGGTCAAGCAATGCTGGGCACTCTCTACTCATCTGTACTGTAGGCACTTTGTGCCGTGTACAGCAAGCCTTCTGATGGCTTCAGTCTGCCCTGGCAAGCAGGGAAAATGTATACTGTGTGTGCACCAAAAGAGTCCAAGGTGAGGCCCGTGGTGGGACATGGAGTTTGACTGATGCATCTATACTAGTGGCTATGCTAGAAAGATCCTCGGTGATCATGTCTTCAAAATCAGCCATCTTTCAGATGAGGAAACTGAGGCTGTCTTTCAGGAAACTCTAAGGGCTTTGAAGAGAAAGCAGAAACATACGACAGGCTCTATTAGCCTCTCACTTGGGGACATTAGTCTGTAATGATGTTAAGTGACAAAGCACATGCTTTTCATAATGAAATGTGTTTGTTTTTAAAGAAGATAATAGGATTCAGCTTCTTCCTCATCGATCTCTAGCTGCCACCAACAAATGCCTACTCTAATCTCACAGAGTCTTGGTTAGAACGCTTCTTAAAATTTCACTTTAGCTTTAAAAACAAAAGTCTCCTTCTCAGGTGTAATCCCGAGCCACCCTTCAGAATCATCACTGTAGAGCTGGCTTTGAGACTTCTACTTTCCCAAGGGAAAGACAGACAGGCAAATGCAAGTTGCCTCCCGTAGCAAATCCCTCTTGTCTTGTAGAGTCTCAGAAAGGTGAATCGGCTGTGGCGTCACCAGGTCTTTGTCGTCTGGCGAAGTGTGAAAGGGGTGAAGCCGAAAGACAGACCAGAACACCTGTGGCCATTATGAAAACCAAAGCCACCTCCCAGGCCTGTGTGCTTTTTGCTCTGAACACTCAGCACCTGCCAGCTGAGGCTGAAAACCTAGCCACGGACGACCTAAATGGGCTTGGAGCAGTTGACTGAGGAATTAGGAGGATTTTGTAATAAGCCCATTCATTCTGTTGCATTCAAGTATCTAACTCCACGAAACCCAGGAGAGCCACGCTTTAACACTGTGTGCCTGCCTGGAACGAGGAGAAAGCTGGAACAGAAGGTGAAGGGAGAGACCCAGACCCCCAAACCAGGGTTTGGGCTTCAAAGCTGTCAGGAGCCAGCTGAAATGGACCTTGTCCAAACCACACAAGCCCCTTGGGTCTCAGCTTTTACATTTATACAGGTTCTCATCAGGACCACTTAAGACCAGTTTGGTTTTCTTTTTAAAATTTTTTAGATTATGTGTGTGTTGTGGGTATGTGCACACAAATTGCAGGTACCCAGGCCAGAAGAGGACATCTGATCCCCCCAGAGCTGGAGTTACAAGCAGCTGTCACCTGCTGTTTTGTAAGAGCAGCACACGCCCCCAACTGCTGAGCCTTCACCCCTGCCCAGACCATCAGTGTTTTAGCCATGAGCTCAAAGTCAATAGCTCATGTTATAACCAATCTGGGAGAGAAAGAAATTCAAGACTTAATGATGGTGGCCCCATTATCTACAGTTTCTCTAATTTGTGAAGATCAGTATTCCCTGTCCCCCCTAACCTCGGCCCCTCAACTTATAGAGATTCCCAGAGAGACATCTTAGTACCCAGCTAGGAAGAACTTTGTGGGACCCAAGTGGATTTAATGTGGAGACAGGTCTGTGCTTGGTCAAGATGGATTCCTGCCTCTTGGACACTCAGAATCATCATAGAGGACAGCTTGTATGCCCACGCGTTCCGTGAGGACATGGCCACTCCTCTTGGATCTCAAAGACTTGCTGTTACTGGTACCTCTTAGAAGGTAGTCTCTCGTCTTGTTATTTTCTTTGCTTAGGCGCTACAGAGATGGCTCCCTGATGAACATGTTCCTTCTCAGATGTAATCCTGAGCCACCCTTCAGAATCGTCACTGTAGAGCTGGCTTTGAGACTTCTACTTTCCCAAGGGAAAGACAGACAAGAAAAAGCAAATTGCCTCCCATAGCAAATCCCTCTTGTCTTGTAGAGGGCAACTTAAGAGTTCTTTGAAAAGTTGGTTGGATGGTGTTTTGCTGAGGCAAACACGTGAAGCAACATTTAGCTGAAGCAGACACAAGCGAAAGGATGTTCTAAAGCAAGCATGTGGAAGGATATGTGATGAAGGATTCTTTACTAACAACACGCATGTATTGGTCTGTCTTACATTGCATAGTGGAGCTCCATTTGTCAGGACTCCATGGAGAGAAATGCATCGAAAAACTTCTGGTGGCATCTTGCCATTTCCAGCCACATCTGTGGATTCCAGCTGATTGGCAGGGTGATGTCAGCTGAGGCAGACACACCTGCCGAGGCACAGCTGAGAACTTCTCCTGGTGTTCCTCTTGGCTCTGGTCCCTCCTGTTGACTTGTGTCGAGACTGAGACCTGGCTGTTCCTGCTAGGTAGTACCACCACTGCTGATCTGTGTTTGCTATCCTGACTCTACCAAACTGGACCGCTGAAGTGTTTGCGAGTGGATCGAGCTGCCACTGCTGACCTGTGAACTGAACTGCCGATTTCCAGACAACACAGATGGGAGTTGCTCCAAAGAACCATTTCTGAACAAGTTCACTTCCCCTGTGCCCTTTCTTTCCCAATATCTCTGGTGGGTGGTGGGCTAGAAGGGAGGTTAAAGCATTTAAGAACCATCATTAAAAGTAGGTTTTGAAAAAAAAAAAAAAAAGAAAGAAGGATCTGGATCCTGCTCTTCCACAGGATCCAGATGTGGTTCCCAGAATCCACATCAGACATCTTACAAACCACCTGTAACTCCAGTTCCAGGGTGTCTGATGCCCTCTTCTGGCCTCCTTGGGCACCTGCATGCACATGGTGTGTGTGTGTGTGTGTGTAAGAAAGAAGTAAATCTTTAAAAAATTTTGCTTATATGATCATCACATATAAAACTCATTGTAAAACAGTGTTAAAATGTTGAATCAGTAAATACATAAAATTACAAAGTCAGAGTTTAACTATGTAAAAACTGTGTACATATAAAGCAAGACTGATGAAAATAATTGCAGGGTTTGTTTCAGAGAACAGAAAATAGATCTTTCTGCTTTTCTATATTTTGCTAAAAACTTGAAAGAGCTCATACTGATCAAAACTCTAATCTGAAACCTTTTAATGGTCTAAACAGAAAATCTATTCATGTGTGTTTGTGAAAATTGCACTTAACAATATCATAAAAGTTGATGCTGTTGAGAAGTTTGAAAATAGGTTATAAATTGATAATAATAAAATATATAAGAATGTTGATATATGAAAATACAAATATTAAGACATATTAAGAATGATTTCAAGCCTGAGTCACCCAAGAATGCATTATAGAGAATGTGCATTAACAACACTTTTCTTGTATAATAAAGATATCTCACAACCTATTTTACACATTTAAAAACACAACACAGGGCCTGGAGAGAGAGCTCAGTAGTTAAGTGCACTGGTTGCTCTGACCCAGGTTTGGTTCCCAGCACCTGCATGGTTGGTTACAACTGTCTGTAACTGGAGTTCCAGGAGTTCTGATGCCCTCTTCTGGCCTCTGCAGGTACTGTGTGCACATGTTGCACAGACATACATGGAGACAAAACACATAAAATGAAAATAAATCTTGAAGAATATGCTAATGATTTAAAATACTGCAGTTGTCACTAGTAAAGTGTATTTGATACAAACGTATTTTCTTCCTCCTCTCCTGGCACTCCCTCTGTAGTCCAGGCCCTCTGGAACTCACTGTGTAGCCTCCGCTGGATTGAAACTCAGAGTTCTCACGCCTTAGCTTTGAGTATCGGGATCTAAGCCACCACACCTAGCTTAGAAATAAATGCATTTTCTACCTCAAACTAAGTTCCATGGGAAGGTCTGTCTCTAAGAAGTCTTGAATATTGCCTGAGAAAGGTTCAGTGGTCAGATGTACTTGGTAAACTCTAAGAAACACTCAACCGGTCCATCCTTGTGACTTCTTGGAGTGTTGAATAAACTTGTCTTGGCCAATCTCTAAGAGCAGTGTGCAATACGTATGCTCGGCTTGAAGCAGTTAGCAGAAAAGTCTTCCTCCAGTGCAGAGACTCATGGAGGTGTGTAGTCATAGGCGCGCAGAGGTCTTGGCCAGCCTTTGGTTTTCAGTTTTGAGGCTGTGAAGCAGGGTTTGTCTACCTGTTGTAACAAAGGGGGTATTTTATGATTGTGAAGCACATGCACAGAACTGAACAAACCATTTCAACCAGTCACGTCTCACAGAACCCAAGCCTAGTTCCCACCCTTGGGCTGTTTCACCCCGAGCCATTCCCTTGCAGGAATGGAGGCACCAAAAGACCAGAAGGGACTTTTCAGCTTCATGGAAGGTTCCAGGCATGGGTGTCCTTTTTTAAGTGGCTTAGGAATGACATGACACGTAACCCTGAAACTGCCCCCTTGAGCCCCCACCCCTATCTATATGCACACCCTTTGCTGGCATGCGAAACGTGCTAAGAAAGGGGAGGAAAATCCCAAGCTACAAAACCCACATTCCTTTTTTGGGCTGTCTGTGTACACACCTTGGACCTTTGACTCCCTCTCCCTGGGGAACAGGGGATTTGGAGACCTTTGCTGGGGGTGGGGGTGGGGGCCGTTGCCTTAACGGTTCTCACATATTCCTGCTCTGTGAGTTTCCCATCCTGGGAGTTTGTTCAGCTTTTGCTCTTTTGGGACTTCTTATTTTTTTACTTCCAAAATTTGGCTAGTGAGCCCCAAGTCTTGGCTAACTTCATCAAATTGTAGGACACAATGGTCTCTCCTATGCCCTTATGTCTGGTGTAGCCATTTCACCGAACACAGCATCTGTTCCTCCTAACCACAAAATGACAAATATGATGAAAAAATCTTTTAGCCAGCTAATGTTCATTTGGGGAGTTCTTGTGAAAAATAAGGCAGGCACGATGCCCAAGCCTGTAATCCCAGATGCTGGGAAGGCTGAGGCATGATGATTGCACGTTCAAGGCCAGCCTGGGCTACAAAGAGAGTTTAAGGCTAGCCTGGACAACGTGGTGACATCCCACCATCTCAAAAATAAAACATAAAAACATACAAAAGGGACTGGGGATGTAGGTCAGCGGTAGAGCGAGCGCTTGCACAGTGTATATGAGATCCTGAGTTCAACCCCTCTTATCATGAAAATAAGTAACAAATAATTGTGACAAGTGGAAAAGTCAAGAATGTGCCTTCATAGAAGAAACAGTACAAAAGGCTAACACATGTGCTCTGGGACAGATTCTGGGATTGACCCCAGCCTGGTGCACGGTAGGTGAGCAGTCTAACACTGAGCCATGCCCTCAGCCCTATCCTTTTATGTCTATGCTCATTTTGAGCCTCTCTAGCTGGTTTTATTTAACATATTAATGATAAAGCTTGAATTTACTACATCATATTCTGAGAAGGGTGCTCAGGCTTTATGAGACTATCAGAGGTTGGTGGCAAAGGACTCCTGCCTGTAGGAATGCGACTTCCTAACTATGTAACAATGTACTATTAAAATAGATGTGGTGGCTTAGAATGCAAGCACTTAGAACTCATACGTTGGAGATGAGATGGAAATTAGGGGAGCCAGTTGTATTTTTTTTCCTTTTTTGAGATAATTGGCTTTCACTGTCAAAGCTAAACATATGTATTGACTATGACTTAACAATTGTATTCCTAAGTGTGTGGCTTACAGGGTATACAGATGCATTCACCAATGACATCGGAGGAATGTTTATGCCAGCTGAAATAGCCCAAATCTGGAAATAGCCCACATGTCCATTATCAGAAGGAAGAAAGAAATTGTGATGTATTTATACAGAGGTACATTCTATATGGCAATGAGAGTAAATATGTTATTATATGTTCCGTGAATGGATTTCATTCACCTACTGATGAATGAAAGAATACAAACAAAAGCGGGGGCCAGCCACGTGGTCCTCACTCAGAAAGCCCATGAGCTGAATTTAATCCAGAGCCCACTGAAAGGTGGACAGAGAGAGAATGGACTCCACAAAAATTCTTTTGTCTTCCACATGTATGCCATGGCAAGCACACACTCAGCTAAACTTCGCACATACACATGTGCACGCGAATATGTGTGCACACATGCACAATACTAAAAAAAGATAAACAAACGTTAAACCCCACAAATGTTGTACAACCCACTGTATAATGTTCCCATAACAGGGAGGAACAGAAATTAGAAGTTAGGCCTTTGAGGGAGTCGGTCCAAAGCAGGTTCTGGGACACTGGAAACGCTCTCCTCTCCGTCGGCGCTGGCTAGGAAGTAGTCAGTGTGTAACGTGCTGGGGGCTTTATCTGTAGACCTGGCGTATTTCCATTAATGCTCTGCTTCAGTCGAATGCTGGTAAAAATGACATCGGAGAAACATTGTAATGACATGGGAAGACACGCTGTCATGTTGTAGGAAGCAGGCTGATATGAACCCAGGTTGCATGGATGGAATGGCTGCACTTTTTGCTCTAAGGGAGCCTCATCTGTATATGCACACCAACTTTACGCATAGCGTATTTATGTATAACATCCATATGCATAATGTCTTCATTATAGCATCTTTAGGATAATGTGTAAGTCAGTGATAAAAGTAACTGACTTGGGGTAAGTGAGACGTGGAGAATTTTTACTTTTTTTTTGTATCTCATGAGGTCTTAACTGTGTATCTATGTTCTCAACTTGATGCATACATAAATAAATTAGATTACAAAACAATTCGTTTTGTGAAAAATAAAGGAGTGGTGGTGTTAATATTAAATGGTAGCCATATAAATCTCTGAGCAATGACAGTATGGCTGAGTTCCATTTCCCTTTTGTAAGCCATCTGTATTTTTGCTGACTTCTATTGTGATTTTTCTTTCCAGGGCTTGGGACTCAGGATATTTTTTAAAAACAGCCAGCAGACACATTATTCTTTTGTGAATAAGAAAAACATCATATTTTGTTTGTAATTCAGTTTTAAAAATCAGTGATATCGAGGTGAAATTTGCCACAGAGTAAAATGTAGGAATTTAAAGCTAACAGTTGTCTTACAAGGGCAAGTACACACCGGTGGTCACTCAATCAGGACATGGACTCAATCAGGACATTCCATCTCCCTGGAAGTCCCCACATCCCTTTGCAGCCAGCCTTCCCTGCGTCTCAGGCAACAGCAGGTCACTTGAGCTTTGGTACTCTAGTTTAATTTCACCAGCTTTAGAAATTCCCAGAAACGGGAAGTATGCCCTACGTATTCATCAATTGAAAGCATATAGCTAAGACTTCTTTCACCCAAATCAATGTTTTAGAGATTTATGTTTTTGTACCAATAATTCATCACATTTCATATATAATGTGTGTCTGTGTGTCTGTGTCTGTGTGTGTTGTGAATAGGGATTAAGGTCTCAAACTATCTGCTTTCTGATCAGCAGATTGAAAGCATCCCAGCCCTGAGCAGCCTCTGGAGCCAGGCGGGTTTCCTGGCAGCTCAAGGACCCGCGTTTCCCCCTCCGCTGGCGGCTGCGCCCGGTCTCAGGTGAGAGCCACCCTGCTCGCTGCCATTGTTCTGCGAGTGACAGCCTCCAGGGCAAAAGCAGAGCCGTCAACCTGAGGGCTGTCAACTGCACACAAGAATTCCTTTCTTTGTCAGGCTGGGTGGTCTCTGTGGCTGCAAAGGCAACCGGCACAAAAGGTTTGGAAAAGCGTCATGCTCCTGCAGGAAAACACGTCGCCACCCAGGTCTCTGAGAGCACTCCTTTGTGAGATCAGGATGAGCCCAGGCGCCCTTTCCTGGACCCAGACCAAATCACCACGCAACCCGGGCAAGGGCGTGCAGAAGTCGGCTAGGGCTCACTCCTCCCCGACCTCCGCACCTGGATGCTATCTCGCATTAATTTCTACCTGATAGTTGGTGACAGACAGCTGGAAGGTTCCCTTAGAGGTACCCTGGCCTCACCATCTTGATTTCCAAGAAAAGAAGAGTTCGGACACAGACTTTCATCGTCAAGGTCAAACAGCCTCCAAATTCCACCCAGGACAAGAACCCAAGTATAGAGCTTTCCTCGTTGACGCTGCTATTTGTAACACTCCCAATCTGTTTGTGTTGTTGGCTCCCAAGTGCAGTGCCAAGTGTAATTTAATTTATAACTTCCCAGCCAACTCGGAGTGCGATCACAAGGTGGGATCTCGTATGGTTTGGTTTGGTGCCCCCTACTGGCTATAGCTGACAACAGCCATTGCACCTACTGCCAGGACCTTGAACAAACCTGTGGGTAATGTGGGTAACTTCACCCCCATTTAGGTGAAGAAAGTGAGGCTCATGGAGAAGACATAACCTGTCTAGCTCACTGAGCCTGGTTAAAACCCAGCGTTTGATGAGATTCCATGCCCACTGCCTCCTAGTAAGTAGCACTTTCCCTTTAAAGGTCTATAAATGGCTCAACTATCATTATGCATAGCTAGGAGTCTGCTGCTGCAACAGTGATATGTTCAGGCCACAAGGCAGCCAAGCCCACGCTCATGGCTCAACTGCTGAGCAGTGCAGGTCAGGGGTGGTGAGCAGGGCTAAGAGGACCACGGTGGAGATGCTGGGAAAGGGCTACAAGATGGTACATGTTTCCTCTTTGGTGTCAACCATTGGAGGCTGAAGGTTTCACATAGAACCCTGGGTTTTAGCTCCTCTTGAACAAAGTACATGCCCTGGCCTCTTTGGGCCTGCTCCAGCCTGTCACTGCTGCCTGCCTCCTTCTTTATTGTCCTCTTAGACTGGGGGTGACTGGCAGGTACCATTTCACCTTCAGCATATGCTAGTTTTCTTTTTATGAAACAAAAACAATAGGCAGGCATGGCAGCACACACCTGTAATCCTAGCTACTCGGGAGGGTGGGGCAGGGGGACAGCAAGTTCAAAGCCAGTCTAAGCAACTTAGCAAGATCTTGTCTCAAAGGAAAATGCTCTGAAAGGGAGTGGGGTTAGGCATGGAGCTCAGTGGAGATGCGCCAAGCAGCACACTCAAAGCTGTAAACACCGAGTATCAACAAAGCCAAGCTCACTTTTAAAAACCCAAGAGACAGGAGCCATGTGATTTAAGAAAAATATAGAACATTTCATCAAAAACTAAAACTGAAGGGCTGGGGGGATGGCCTAGCTGGTAAATATGCATGGTGTGTAAACTGGCAACCTGGGTTTGATCCCTAGAACCTATGGTGGAAAACCAATTCCCCAAAATTGTCCTCTGACTTCCACACCTGTACACACACACACACACACACACACACTAATAATAATGATAATAATAAACAAATAATGCTGTAAGAACTGCAATGTTACATAGCAGTCCCATCGGGTGTTTAGAGTAGGTGCCTAGTGTTCTGACCATGAGTACGTGGATCAAATGGATGTTAGTTGATTGTCATTCCACAACGTACAGGGTCTTGCTGTGTCACCCAGGCTATTCTGGAACTCATGGTAATCCTCCTACTTCAGCCTCCCAAGTGCTGGGATTACATACAGTGTTAGTCATCATGCCGAGGTCGAAAATTTTTAAAAATAAAATGTGAAGGGAGGGGCTGGGGATGTGGCCATTTGTAGCGTGCTTGCCACAAATGCCGGAAGCCCTACCTTTGAGTCTTAGTACCACAGAAAACAAACATGGCTGTAATCCTAGCACTTGGGAGGTTGACATAGGAATCTGAAGTTCGAGGCTATTCTTGGCTATATATTAAATTTGAGGCCAGCCTAGGAAAAAAAAACAGAAAAAAAAAAAAACAGAAAAAGGAAAAAAAAACAGAATACGAGTTTGTTTGAGGAAGAGGAGAATTTCTAAATGATTGAAAGATAAATGCCCGACCTCCCTAAGCTGTCTGCTGTGGTTTGAATCTGAAATGTCTAAGGTAGGTGGATGCATTCAATGCTTCATCCGCAGAGGGAGGGAAGTTGGCAAGGCAGGACCCAGCTGAAGGAAGCACGGCACCAGGAATGAGCTCCTCCACCCCAGCGTGCCACCCCCACCGTGATGGGCTGCAACTTTCCACACTGGCAGTCAAAGAAGAAATTCCAAGTCCTTTACATTGTCTGTACCAGGTGTTTTGTCATGGCGACAAGAAGTCTAATGCACGCTCTGGCCAGCCTGAGCCTAGCTCTCTGCACAAGAGTCTAATGGTGCTCTGATGCCTTCTTGTCCGTGTGAATCAGACCCCCACCCTATCGACACTTGTGTCTCTAACACCTGAGAATCGCGGCAGCTGAGGCAACTCTGAAAGTCATCATGGCTGGGAATCTGGGAGCTCACACCAGCTGTGGCCACAAAAACCAAGCAGAGCTAGCAACTGTATATGGTTGCTATGCTTTATTCAGAGAACAGATCGTTCCTGAAGGTAGCAGATTGACATCTTAAATGTTATTGCATTTACTTTTTTATTTGTGCACGCATATGCCATGGTACATGTGACTTTCCTCTACCACATGGGTTGCAAGGATTGAATTCAGGTCGTTAGGCTTGGCAGTAAGCCCCTTTACCTGCTGAGCCATCTCCTTGGCCTCAGATTACCAATTTAAAAAGCAAACAAACAAACACCTGCCTTCCAGCTCCATCCAGGAAGCTTTATAGGGAATGAGGGAAGGGGTGGGAACAAAGGCTGTCAGTCATTCCAAAGCTCAGTCTTGCCCCTCTTGGAGTCACACTCCAGAGGCGATGTCTGTGACTCTCATTATCATCCTTTGTGTCCCTTGTGTGCTTTCTATAAAACCTCATTCTGTGAAAGTCTGGGCTTGGACACTTCTTGAAACATTGAGTTTAGTGCATCTGCCAGTGTGAACTTTGAACTTTCCAGGGGCATCTGGGCTGGAAGATCTGTGAGCTCCAGACAAGCGAAGCACTGACAGTGTGTGCACACTAAAGTATTGATAAGTACATGTTGAGACTTCTCTGCCACGTGGAGTACAAATGTGTCTTTCTAATACGGAATTTGAAAGTGTCCCTATCTGTCCCTCCTGTCCTGCATCCATGGGTCTGATAGCTATTGAAGTGATATAAATGTTCAGATAAATGAGAACACAATGGCCCCCCAGCCCACACCTGTGCCTTCGCCCCCACGGAAGTCCCATGGAGATGGGCACCCTAACCAGTAATCTCTTGGCTTGGCTCTTCCAGACTTCTTTGGTGGATTAGGGTCTCTTAGCTCTCTTCTCTGCACTCTGGCCACACAGATGGCTTTCTCCCTCCCCAGGGGGTTCTCTAGACTCAATATGCATTCTCAGCAGTCGCTTTGGTAAGCACAGCAGTTCTTTAGAATGTCACGCACGAGTCCACGTGCTTCAGCAATCCATGGTGTCTAGCACAACAGAGACTAGCACAGTACCCGGATGCTCACAGCAGGGGTTTCCGTCAGTGGATGAGTGGATAAATAAAATGTATGTCCACCTAATGGAATGCTGTCATTAAAAAAAATGAAGTGTTGATAGAAACTGCAGTGTTGATGACTCTTTATGCTAATGTGGATTGAAACTTTATACTAAGTGAAAGATGCCAGGCACAAAAGACCATGCAGTCTATGATTCTGCTTATAGGGAGTATCCAGAGGAGGCAAATCTATTGAGGACAGAAGAGACTGATGTTTGCACAGGGCCAAGGTGGCAACATTTAAGGGGTAAAACCTCAGGGAATCAGAGGAAAACCAGCCCAGTCATGCACATAGAGAGGCAGTCCTGGCAGGGCCTCTTCAGGGCTTCTCACCCCTATCTTCCTTCTTCAGAGCCTACTCTTTCAATTCCACTGAATGCTCTCTGTCCTTTGTGCAGCTTCCTCGTCTAGCCAGGGTCTGTCAGTCTGGGAGGTGAAGGAGGTATAATGTGGGAAGGTGGCTACAGTCATGGCTTCCCTGAGACAGGATGGGAAGAGGCAAGTACATGGCCCCTGGTTTGTTGTCCTTGCCCTTTTTCCTTTTGTACCTCCACCAAGTGACTCATGTGTTTTGCTCTGGGCAAACCCGTAGCCTTTGTCACCCAGTGGAGTGTTACAGATGAGGACGAGCACTCTTCCTTTCTGAGAAGGGAGTCTGCTTTGATCCAAGGCGCCAGTTCGCAGTTCAGACCCTGTTACCTGAAACCCTATCACAAAAAGGCCCTGTTCCAAAGGAGAGGGAGCTACCTGGAAAGGGGGACCAACAAGTTGCCAAGAGTTTCAAATCACTGGGGTGCATGAAGCATCCGAGCTGCACCCTGCAACCTGTCAGATTTGGTGCTTTGTCTGGAAGAGGATTGTGAGCACGGGTCACTCTCAGAGGTGATTTTAGGGGGAATACTGTTACCTCATTCCCTCAGCTACCAAGCCAGAAATGTGCAGACTGTGGTGGTCATCACAGGTTCTGCACTTAAGGTTTGGTGCCATCGGGGGTGGGGTGGGGTATAGTGGAGGTGGGGTTCTTTATACAATTCTGATTCCTCGATCTATCTAGAAAATACATCAACAAAGTTGCACAGTCATCAACAGTGTCTAGTTCTGGAATTTTCATCACTTCAGAAGGAGGCCCCATACCTATAGAGTAGTGTCTCCTCCCAGTTACTCCTTAACTTCATACTCTGGGAACCTTTAATCTGCCTTCTTTTGTGCTGGGCTTGCTTATTCTGTGAGTTTCGCGTAAACACATCCATTTGTGAACGGCTTTTTTCTCTTAGAGTAACATTTTCGAAGTTCAGTCATGTCGTAGCATGAATCAGTGTTTCTTCTTTTTTTTTTTTAATGGCTGAAAAAAGATAGTCCATTGTATGGTAATACTATGCTTTGTTTAGCCATTCAAAAGTTGTTGGACATTTGGGTAGTTTCCAGCTTTTGGTTATTGGGAGCACTGGTGCTATGAACATGCCCCCTGGCACATCAGTCCAAAACACGGGGAGTAACAATGTGCATTTCTTTTCCAAAGCCATCTTGCCGCAAGGAGGAGTCATGCCACATCACATTCCCCCACTGGATGAAAGTTTTTTCTGAAACAAGAGGTTTCATTTATATTTAGAATGGCCAGTCTCTTGATGGGGCTGCCTGGCTTTCCATGTGGTATGGCTTTGGCTCTCTACCCATGCCCCACAGTTGGGTTTGGAGCTCATACTGCGACCGTCTTTTTCTCTCTTGCCTTTCTGTTTTCTCATGCTTTTTAGCTGTCACACAGCCATTCTTTCCCGATTCGCTTTTCCATGCTCTCTTTACTTTTGGAGACAGGGTTTCATGCAGCTCAGGCTGGTTTGGAACATACTGTGTAGACAAGGATGACCTTAAAGTCCTGATCCTCCAGCGTCACTTAGTCCGGATTGTATATCAACAAGTACACTACCATTTCTTCCGCCACAACTCCTCGGCTGCGCAGGCCCACTGTCTTGCCCATCATGCTCTTTTTCCGCCACTACTCCTCGACTGCGCAGGCGCAATTCTTCTCTCTGCTAATGTTGGAGTAGCGTACTTGTGACTCTGCAGTTCGTGATACGCGAGCCGTCTTACGGAGTGTGTTGGCGATGGCGACGGTGGAGGAGAAGCGGACGTCACCGGAGTCCGGGGCCGCGGAGGAGCCTGCGGAGCTGCCGGCTGCCGTACGAGCGAGCGTGGAGCGGAAGCGGCAGCGGGCGCTGATGCTACGCCAGGCCCGGCTGGCGGCGCGGCCGTACCCGGCGGCGGCGGCGGCCACCGGAGGTGGGGTCCCCCGCACGGGCGCGCAGCCGTGAACGCCTGCGTCTCCGCGGTCCCAGGCCTTCCCTTTGTCTGGATCATGTATGGTGCAGAGCTTTCAGACTTGCAGCCAGTAAACAAGCCAGCACAGTCTCCCAGTCCAGCACCCAGCAGTGCTTGACCCAGTCTTTTACATGGGCCGCGCCTTCCAGGGCCAAGTAGAGTAACACCCGGGAGCCCCGCACTTTGGAGTTACCCAATTGGATTCTTAGGGACACCTTGGAAAATGGAAAGGGCAGGGCTTGGTAACCCTGTTTTACTGAGTAGCAGCTGACATCAGTAAAGAAAAAGGATTTTTTTTTTTCCAGGTTAATCAGGACCACAAAGAATCATCTGGCCCTGGGTTCATTTTGGCTATTGTTGGCATCTTAGGGTAGCCCCTGCCTTGCTGTTCTCCGGTTTTTAATGTCCGTTGTGCTTTCAGCTGCTGGCATTGCCCTTGGGACTAATTCACCCGTTATTTCAACAAAAGTAATTTACTTTTTTCATCCCTCTCTCACAAGTCATATCTCTATTTCTCTCCCCCATCTATCTATCTGCGTGTGTGTAAAGTATTTGTTTTGGCAGCATGTACTAAATAATAATGCATATATTTTATGACAATTTGTACTTTTAGATTTGCCATTGAATTTGATTTGTTTCTCCTGACCAGCAGAGCTGCCTTGTAACTGACTTAGATTTGAATCTTTTAAAATCGCTTGAAAGTCCTTATATACCATTTTGTAATGTAAAAAGTAATTTTCATTATCTTCATTGGTTACAGTGCAGATCTTGTACTACACTGCACCCTCAGTTTCTCATTATCCTTGTGCAGATAGACAATGTCTTACCAGTGTCCTTCTACCTGCTGGGAACATCTAAAGTCATGAGAGCTTCTACAGCTTCAAACAGCCTGGCAAGTGCAGAGACAGTATAGTTCCACAGGAGGTGTCCACCCAGAACACTAGGAAAACTAGAAGTAGCCGAGGGAGCCTCGCTGCTGGGCCTGTAACCAGAGCTGCTGGGGAGGCTGAGACAGGAAAATCTTGAATTTAAAAACTGCCTGGGCTACAGAGTTCCAGGTCAGCCTGAGCAGCCTGAGCAGGTTAGGGAGGCCTTCACTCTAGAAACTAGAAAGAGAGCCATAGGGGTTGCTCATTGGTCAAGTGCTTGCTTGCCGTTCTCATGACCCTGGGTGCATCCTCTGGTGTGGAAAGAAAAGTAGTCTAAACTTAGGCTAGGTTGGTCAGTCCACCTGGTAAGTTTGTTGCCCTTGGAAGCAAGTGAGTTCGGTATCTTGTTTGAATGTCCCGCCCCTCATTTCACTCACTACCCTGGGGAGAAAGAGCTTTCTCCTTCAGAGGCTTATACCGGGTGTGAGTTTTAATTCTTCGTTACAGGCTTAGACAGATTTCCCTTCAATTTGCTGTGTTCTGTCACAGGGAATCTCTTCTGTTTCTTGCTTCTGCAGTTAGATCCTCAGGGCGCTACTTAGACACTTTCCAGCTAGGCTTACCGTGTTTGCTCACTTTCAGTTCTGGTTATTCTAATCCTCTTAAAGTGATTTTTTTTTTTTTTTTTTTTTTTTTTTTTGTTGACAAGTGTCTAGTATAGAATCCTCGGAGTAAATACTAGTCATTGCCACTATCCTTTCTGCTAGAGGCTGTCATCCCCATCTTCCCAAGCTTTGTGTAGAAAGGACTTAACAGAGCAGGGCTGGGACCATCCTCAGGAAGGCTTAAGGCTTTCCATTGGCTGCTATCTAGAAACTTGGGATTTGATGTGTTTCTACTATTCCCAGCTGTTTACTGTAGCTAAATTGTAAGTAGAATGTTATGTGTGTCTTATACTTGGGCACCTCTCTGGAAGTCGGGCAGTTAGGGCTGGAGGATGGGGAGGAAGCTCCCTTTGGGGACTCCTTTAGATCCTCACGTGCCAGGTATGTCTTTTTACTTGACTTTTCATTTGTATTTAAAATCCTTTGCAAATGATTAGTGAAGGTGAGTGAGTTATGTTCCCAAGTTGTGTGTTTTATTGCCGTAAAAGATTAACTGCAACCAGGGAAGCGGTTTTGGAAACATTGATTTATAGCCAGTCGATCAAAGTCCCTGGTGTGCAGTTAGCATCTGAAGTTGGGCAGTCAGGAACTGCACCCTCAACCTGTGGGCTCTGACTCCAGCTAGATAGATAGCACCTGGCCAGAATTCACTGGAGAAATGCGAGGGGGGTAGGTGTTTGCTGAATAGTGCTGCATGGCTTGTCCTGTCTGTAATTGGAGCCAAACCTCTGATGTGCTGGGAGCTTTGGGGTTTGGTGTGGATTTGCTGTAGCCATAGGAGCAGTCGTAGAAGGCCCCATTTCTTATATACAGTCAAGTGCATTCCACCAGGGGCATCCCAGGGTTCTTGCTGTCTTTGGATTTTGTAGTGTCTTGTAGTCAGTGTGGCAGCCTCAGGAGGTTTGTTCTTCATTGTATGGTAGGTGCTTGTGGCTGTTCGCATGCAGGCCCACGTTGCCTGGGAGGAAGTGGCATTTTACTTTCTAAGGTGCAGGCTTTGCTAGTTGGTTTGGCTTTTGTTAGTTTTGCTTTCTCGCCTGCTGCACCAGCTGGGACCTTAAGGGCAGTTTGAATGAAGTGGTGACCTTGTTATCCTTTCCTCTTTCCCCACGGGGAATCTGCGGGCTTGGTGGTTCAGCTGGTGACTCCTTTATCTGCTTTCTGTAGATGTGGCCAGTGTAAAAGCAGCTCCCAAAATGATTGACACCAAAGGTGGCTTCATTTTAGAAGAGGAAGAAGAGAAACACGAGATTGGAAATGTTGTTCATGAACCAGGTAAAGCATTTAAGTGTTTCCACAAAAGAAGTATTAACATTGGTAATTCAGAGCAACATGAAGGATTCCTTGCTCTTTGATCAATGAGAAGACCCAGGGAGGACGGGAGGGGCTGGAAGGAGTAGAGGGAAAGAAACTAATCAGGATATGTTATATGAGAAAAGTCTCTCTTTTCAATAAAAGGGGAAAACACACACACACACACATGCACACAGACACATGCACACACCCACACGCACACACACACACACATGCACACAGACATATATACACATACATATATTTATTTGTTTTTCAGCTTACAGTGATAACTTTTATGTGTGTTCCCTTTCATCTATGTAGAACACATATGCTTACACATGCAAGTTCTTGGACATCTGATAATATGAAGTTTACTATTAGGAAGCACTACAAAACAGTCTTAGGCAGATTCACAATTTCAAACTCTCATCAATCATATAGGAGAGGGCTGACTTCTCCAGATTCTGGCAGCAGTTTTCTTACCAGTCTTTCTCCTGATGTGAGTCGTAGTGTGCTCCGGTATGAGTCGGTAGTATGCTCCAGATGTGAGTCGCTAGTATGCTCCGGTGTGAGTCGGTAGTGTACTCCGGATGTGAGTCGGTAGTGTGCTCCGGTGTGAGTCGGTAGTGTGCTCCGG